>NW_005871062.1:11233142-11234939 GCF_000147115.1 Myotis lucifugus | reverse complement strand
AAAACTTGGAAGCAACCAAGATGTCCTTCAGTAAGTGAATGGATAAATAAACTGGCTCATCTAGCGTATGAAGAGCATTCAGCATTAGAAAGAAATGAGCTATCAAGTCATGTAAAGGCTCATTGTTGCTGTTACCCTGACTGGATTTGAAACGTGTGCTGATATATATATTTTACATGCACACGTTGAAAATGGCCCACAGCAGACATCCGTGTAATTATAGTTTCAAAATGAAGACATTTTGGGAAGAATATTATATCATAGTTCATTCATTTGCAATAGCTCTTTATTCCTTTTTCCTGTGGTAATTTTAGAAATGAGTGTCAAATTTGAAATTAGCTCTGCTAAGTTGGGGTTTTGCTCTTAAACTCTGCACTGGGTCCTCCTCCCCCTCCCATGTGTGAAGAAGAAGCCACACCTCAACAGAATAGGAGGAAAAATCTAGAGCTATTTCAAGTTTTATCTTTTTGTATATGAAAATGAAATCAAATAATAATAATGAAAAAAAGTCATGAAAAGGCATGGAAGAAACTTAAATGCTAAATATTAAGTGAAAGAAGACAATCTGAAAGGCTGCTTACTATATGATTCCTGCTATATGACATTTGGGAAAAGGCAAAACTATAGGGACAGTAAAAAGATTAGTGGTTGCCAGGGGTTAAGAGGGGTGGGGGGAAGAACAGTCAGACACAGGGCTTTTAGATCCCATTTTTAGTACAGTAAAACTACTCTTCATGGGATTATACATTTTTGTCCAAACCCATAAAAGTAAAATACCAAGAGTGAATTTTAATATAAACTCTAACTTTCAGTGATTATAATGTGTCAATGTGGGTTCATTAATCATAACTCTGGTGAGGGATGTTGGTAATGGGGGAGGCTATGCATGTGTGGTGGCAAGTAGTATATGGGAAATCTCTGTATCTATGGTCAATTTTGCTGTGAACCTAAAACTGCTATAAAAAAAATAAAGTCCAATATGTAATACTTTCTACAATAAAGGTTAAAAAAAAAAAAGTCCACAAACTTGCAACTAGACGTTGAATAAGTTCTGGAGATCTAATCACTGCGTAGTGATTATAGTCAACAACACTGTATTATATACTTCAAAGTTGCTAAGAGATTAGATCTTGAATATTCTTACCACAAAAAAAGAAATCTGTGACATGATAGAGGTGTTAGCTATGGCTGTGATGATAATCTTACTGCAATACATAAATGTATCAAATAAATCCATTGTATACGTACACCTTAAACTTACACAATATTATATACAGATTATATCTATTTTAAAAATAGCATTATAGAAAAATTCTTAAAATTCTGTAATTTTGTGTTTGAGATGATTAAGAAGAGAATTTTTAAAAACATGTTTTTCACATTCTTGAAAACACAAAAGTTTGTATTCTTATTCCACACTCCTTTATATCCTACGACAGCTACCCTCTGCCCTTAGCGGCTCTAAAGATGAAAGGCCATGGGGGTTCCTCGCCCTAGAGCCCAAGAGAGAGAGAGAACCCCCGGGCCGCAAGAGGACGGACGGACGGATGGACCAGCACCCCGGCGCTGAGGACCGAACAAAACCCCTCGGAGCAGGAGCCCAGCTGAGGAGGCGGGACCACACGCGACGGGCGCGCGGTCCGATTGGCCGAGCGCCACTGAACCTGCTCGGTCCTTTGATTGGTGTGAGCGGCGACGCGAACTCTCGAATGCCTCGCTCGGATTGGCCTGCTTCTCGGCCCAGACCTGGACGGTGGCCAGAGGAGGACAAGAGACTTCTGTGCGGGATGGAGGGAC
>NW_005871062.1:11227155-11233042 GCF_000147115.1 Myotis lucifugus | reverse complement strand
GGGTAAGGGGGGGGGGAGGGAGGTCCGGGGAGGTAGGGTTCCTGCCCAGGGCGGGGGCCTGTGCTGTTTGGCCCCCTTTCGCAATGAGAGCTGCGCGGGTACCCGAGGGTGGGAGAGGAGGAGGACGAGAGGAAAGAATCTGCAAGTCAGGGAAGTCTGCTTCCAATTCCACCTGCAGAGGGAGCCCTCCTACCACCAGCCCTTCCCTTTCTTCCCCTTCCCACCGCCCCCTTCCGCCTGCCGTTGGCCTCAGTTTCCCCATTTACGGGGGGGGGGGGGGGCGGGCATGGCGCCGGGCCTGCCATCTTTTATGCGCACCTCGCCAGGGGTTGGTTGCCAACTTTAGCAATAAAAATACGGGATGCTCTTTGCATTTACATTTCAGATAAACAGCAAGTAATCATTTAGCATAAACATGTCCCCAATATAAAATAAAATTAAAATATAAAACAGCGTTATTTATCGGAAATTGACTAGGCGGCCTGTTTTGTACCTGGCAGCCCCAGGCAGGAGTGACCCTTGGACACATCCTGACCATTGGCAGGTGCCTTCCCTGTGCGGGGCGCGGTGCTCATCCCTGCGGTGATGAAACCCCAAGGCGGGCCAGGACGCCTTGAAAGCCCGTTTCAGTTCTGCTGTCCTTCATCAGCGTGCCGTTCAGAGAAAGACCCCTGGGGGGTTCTTTCTCGTTGTTGGAGTGAATCTAGTTAACAAAAGCGAATTTATCGTTCAGAAGGGCTGAAGAGTTGTTTTATATTCAAGTTCCCCGCTGTGGCATTTACTTTATATTTTTGGGAAGAAGTAACTGTATTAAACTGTCAAAGAATAGTTATTTACTATATGATTTTGAAAATGTATTTTATGTATTAAATCACAATGGCATATCATTTGGCTCTGATGTCTGTGGAGAAGGTTATATTCATATGTGTTGCGAGAGATCCATACATCACAGTAAAGGTAGGGTTAAAGTAGTATCGTGTATAGAAGCTGAAGCTCAAATTGTGGAATGGGACACACCTGGGTTCAAAGCCCAGCTCCAGCACTTGGAAGGCAGTAGGCAAGTTACCTAATCTCACTGGGCCTGTTACCTCCTCTTTATAGTAGAGATGATAATAATTTTCCACTTCATGGGATTGTTGTATTAAATCCTTGTCCATTGTCTGGGACATTAAAAGTAACTTTACCTGTTATTAGCCATTGTTATTGGACTTTTGATAAGTGTGGGTCTTTGGCATAAGTCATTAGATAATCATTACATTTTTAAATTTTAAGTTGAAAAAAGCCAAGCAGTTAAGGATATTATTGTGGATATCTTGAACTTCAGTGAAAAGAAACATACTGTTTAATAATAATTAAAGCAGACATTTTAGTCTATAATATAACAATTTTACCAGGTCAAATATCTGTAAGCTGGGCTAATACAAAAAAATATTTATATATCTGTATCTTTCATTGCTCCTCATGTATAATTTTATATGTTTTCATTTTTATTGAGTTATATGTAAACAGGAAGAAACATTACCAGCATCAAAAATGACCACAGGGTTACGGTTGAAGTCAGAAAATGGGTGAATAGTCCGTGGCTGTTTTTAGTGAGGCATACTGGGTATATTTTAAAAACTAGAGGCCAAGCTTTTAGAATTTTTATGTTTTTGTATATTGTTTTATATCCTCAGTGTTTACAGTGTTAAAGTCGTTTACTTATAAACTATTCCCTGAAATTCCTCTTGGGAAATTTTCTCATTTTTTTCTCCAAAAAACTACAAAACATTTTTACCACCTAGAAAGGAATACGTAATTTTGAAGATTCAAGTTCTAATTTTTGCAACCACTCTTTATTACCCAAGTGATCAGAAACAAGTCCCTTAACATATCTGGCCCTTGGTTTATTTGTAATATAACTAACGAAAACCTATTCCCTCGCCCCCAAGATTTATAAATGCTATCAATGACTATTAGATATTATCCACCAGAGAAAACTTCAGCCATGGATGAATCCAACTATATATCTTTGTGCCTGCAGCAAACCTCCTAGAAGAGCTGGAGAAACTTGTACACTGGGAAGATTTGGTAAAAAAAAATTAGTTCATGGTAGTCAACCTCACCTGGGCTTTCATTCTTCCATTTTATGCAACTGCTGTATCAAGTCCTCTTCACTCTTTTCAAAACCCTGAAATCTCCTACAAGCCACTCTCAGCAAATGATCCCAGTGTTATTGTGAAAATAGAATACCTGAACTAAGCTTCCTGCCAGAAACTCTGCCCATCCACCTTCATCTGTGCCCTTCCAACTTCCATCAAAGTCTATGATTCCTTTCCCTCTCCCATCACAGGGATCTCATTACATCCAGGGTTTGACTGTTGGTATTGACCTTGATCACCTGGCTGAGGTAGTATTTGTGAGGACTCTCCACTGTAAAGTTGCTCTGAGAAATGATGAACGAGCTAGCTTTTTTTTACTTTTTTAGACAAAGAAACAATATGTTTTCAAAGAAGTGACAAGATAGATACACTTGGGTTTGGGTGCTCTTTAGTGAGTTTGGGCTTGGGCAGTAAGTTAGTGAAGGAGTAACATGGTTTGTTTATGTAAGCTCTTCGGCCTGGATTCCTTACCTCTAGTGATGAGGGTGTCTTCCTCAGCTTCCCTGCGGCAAGCAGTGCACCTCTGACTGCAGAGGTGAATTTCCTGCGTTCAAGGCAACAAGCCAGGGTAATGGGCCCTTCCTGCACCAGCTGCTTGTCAAGTAATTTAATTCAAAGTAATCAGTATGCCATGGCGGGATATTTTGGGGTGGCCTGCTCTGTGCCCCAACAAAGTTGTAGGCTTTATTTAGATCAAGGCTGTATAGTCACAGTTTCCTATTGAAAAGGTACTTATTTTTAAAGTGAATGGTAATCAGTGAATACATACAGAACATCTTGCCTTGGAGCTGTTAACACAGAGCTTATTCAGTACATGTCTTACACACAGAAGAATAATATAGGAAATGTTCGTTTTGATACTTTATCTTTAAGAAACAGGATCCCAAGTTTGAAAAGGCACAAAAATCTAATTAAAAATGAGACACTTAAAAAGAGTCTATCATGAAGCAGTTTGATTAGTTGTAAATTTGGAAGTGATTCTATGTTGTGCTGTATAAAAGCTGCTTGCAGATCAGAATTTTAAACTGAATATGAACAGTTCGGCATTTAGCCATGTGCTTCAGAAATCATTTGATGGAGCCTTTATTTCTGCAACATAATAACTTAACGCTTTTGACTTTTAGATCCAAAAGGTAACTCTAGCTCTTGAATACTGTCTGGGAACAACTTGTCATGCCTGCTTTGTGGAATTGGT
Organism: Myotis lucifugus; assembly: GCF_000147115.1. Taxonomy (NCBI): domain Eukaryota; kingdom Metazoa; phylum Chordata; class Mammalia; order Chiroptera; family Vespertilionidae; genus Myotis; species Myotis lucifugus. The sequence continues at coordinate 11,229,706 of NW_005871062.1, read as the reverse complement.
GTTCAAAAATGAAATGCAAACATGCAGACTGGCCCAGCACATACTGGTTATTGGTACTCCCGGGAGAACAGGAGATGTTAAATAGAGGATATCTTTGTAAGTATTACCATGTTTTTCCTAGGGTGTTTTTTAACCATAATATGTGGGATATGGTAAAGAAAAATAATTAGCCTAATTGTTTAAGCCAGTTGCCATGCATGAATATCTAGAGGTGATACTAAGACTTTTTAAAAAATATATTATTATTGATTTCAGAGAGGAAGGGAGAGAGGGAGAGAGGGATAGAAACATCAATGATAAAAGAGAATCATTGATCAGATGCCTCCTGCACGCCCTACACTGGGAATTAAGCCTGAAACCCGAGCATATGCCCTGACCGGGAATCAAACTGATCTCCTGGTTCATAGGTCAGTGCTCAACCACTGAGCCACGCCATCTGGCAAGACTTTTCTTTAATAGGCTTTATTTTTTCAGAATGGTGTTAGATTTGCAGACACATTGAGAAGACAGTACAGAGTTCCCAGATACCTTGCACCCAGTTAGGCATATTATTAACATCTTATATTAGTAGAGTACATTTGTTAAAATTAATGAACCAACATTGGTACATTATCTTGAACCAAAGTCCAGAGTTTATTCAGATTTCCTTGATTTTTACCTACTGTCTTTCTGTTCCAGGATCACACCTGGGTTGATTACCTTGACAGTTTTGAGGAGTGTTGGTCTGATAGTTTTAGAATGCCCTACATTTGAAATTTGATGTTTTTCTTAAGGTTAGACTTGGGTTAGGGATTTTGGAGAGGAAGACCACAGAATTAAAGTGCCATTTTCTCATTACATCAAGGGTTTGATTTGGTATTGACCTTGATCACCTGGCTGAGGTAGTATTTGTGAGGTTTCTCCACTGTAAAGTTCCTCTTCCCTGCCTGTTCCATACCATAATCTTTGGAAGGAAGGCTCTATGCACAACCCACACTTAAGTAAGACTTATTTTTTAATTTTCCAAAATGGATCACGATGCTTGTTTTGGATGAAGCAAATAAATATGTTGAGCCAAGAGATGAGAGATCAAATCCATGAGATTTACCAGAAATTAAATATAAGTATTGAGGTATGGCATGATTTTTCTGTAGCTGGCAGGTTGGGTTAATTGTTACAATATAGCTGTGAAGTGCTATATTGTCCCTCCCCCTGCTGAGAGTAAGTGTTTCCTACAATCTCTGTCTGACTCATTTCCGTAGTAAGACAGGGACGCTTGGTCTCAAACATTTTTTTCTTCAAATATTATTTATGAAAACTATTATAACTGCTTAATTAATGTGTCAACATAATTAGTTATTGTCTCTTTTTAAGGTTGTGCTGCTTTCTGCCTGATGCCAATCTGTTGCAAGTCATCAGTTCATGAGATCCATTTCAAATTCTGGTGAAGAAGGAAGAATTGACCCCTGAAAGGTTCAACATTTTATAATAACTTTGAAGAAGGATAATGTTATTCTAATTGATATACTTAAAAATTGTAGCCAGGATTTTTAAATGATATTTGTATTGATTTCAGAGGGGAAGGGAGGAGAGGGAGAGATAGAAGAACATCAATGATGAGAGAGAATAATTGATCAGCTGCCTCCTGCATGCCCCCCATTGGAGATCAAGCCACAACCCTGGCATGTGCCCTGACTGGGAATCAAACCATGACCTCCTGGTTCATAGGTCAATGGTCATCCACTGAGCCATACTAGCCAGCCTAGGCAGGATTTTTTTAACCTTCTTATTTAAGCTCTGTGCTAAAATAGCAGAACCTATTGTCGTAAGTGTTTCCCTCCACGTCCTGCGTGGTTCAGGGTTCGGGTCTGGAAGAGGAGCCGCACAACAAATGAAAAAGAAAAGACACGAGATAATTTGGGAATATTGGGGGACCAGGCGAGCAAGTCCAACTCAAGAGGAAGGACTTCCACTGTGCTCAGGCCTCACCAAGCTTTTTATAGTGAGAGGTAAACAAGGTAGTGGTTACCATAGTTACACAGTTCTTGTAAGTTTCACTTGTTTTGACCATGGTTACACTTCCTGCACTTCCTCAGCCCCTTAGCTTCCCAGATAAGATCTAGGGAGTGTTACAAGGTCAAGCCTAATTATGCTAAGAAGACTGTGCCCTCTAAGCTAGGACTTCTTTGTGACTTTGCCAGCAGGTCAGTCTGAGGCTTAACCCTATATCAGTTTCCCACACCTAGTATCATGTCTATGTATAGTATCCTATCTAATAATAGACAAACATGGTAATTGACCATACCTTCACTACGCCTCCCATTAGCTAATCAGCATGATATGCAAATTAACCACCAACAAAGATGGCGGCTAATTTGCATACTGCAGGCGGGGCCGGCAGCGCTTGAGGCTGCCCGTGGGACCTGGGCCCCGGATCCGTGACCCGGCGAGGCGGGGCCGGCAGCGCGCGAGGCTGCCCATGAGACCCGGGCCCTGGGCGAGAGAGCAAAGTGTCGGAAAAGGGAAAGAGCCAAGGTGGCAGAGACGGGAAGGAGCCGAGGGCAAATCTCTC
>NW_005871062.1:11097855-11226967 GCF_000147115.1 Myotis lucifugus | reverse complement strand
GGGCAAAGTAGATGGGCTGCTCTTTTTTGTTTTGTCTGTTTTGTTTTGTAATCTCACCAGAGGATATTTTTATTGATTTAGAGAGAATGGAAGGGAAGAGGAGAGATAGAGAAACATTGATGTGTAAAAGACATCAATTGGTTGCCACCCCCTGCCCCACCAGGGCCAGGGATCAAGCTTGCAATCCAGGTACAGGCCCTTGACCGGAATCGAACCCAAGACCCTGCCTTCAGTCCTCGGGCCAGTGCTCTATCCACTGAGCCAAATTGGCTAGGGCTAGACTGGCTTCTGAGAAAAATATGTGCCAGGAATTTCAGTGTCTGATGTGATAAGAAGGCTATTCCCCTGTATTGCTAATTAAGACACTGTTAATATCTAATTATTTCCTTAATAAATAGAAGCAGGATCTAGTTACAATGTAGCTGCGAAGTGCTGCATTGTCTTTGCACTCTGCTCAAAATAAAACTGTTTCCTTCCAAGCCCTGTGGCCCGGTGCTGTAGCCACCAGGGATGTGTGGTCTCACACATGTTTCCCAGCTTAAATGCTGAGTGGTCTAAGTACTCTTTTTGTTTTTTTAATTTATCTTTATTGTTGAAAGTATTACAGATGTCCTGTTTGTTTGTTTGTTTGTTTGTTTTTCCCCAATGACCCTTTCTCCACGCACCAGCCCCTCCCAGGTCTTCACCATTCTTGTCTGTTTAACCAACGACTCTTGAGCATTAAGTCTGTTAATACTTTGCAGGTGGTAACAGAAAGAGACATTATCAAGAGGGAATTGAGATAAGGGACAACCCACATTTTGATTTCTATGACTTATTGGGAGTTCAATTCCTTATTTAATTATAATATTTATCACCCAACAGTTGGTTTTGAGGGGAAAATTTTAAGTCACCTTTGTCAGCTCAAGCTATGTAGGGGGGATAAAGACCGCACTCCAAACGAGCTTTATGCTGTCTGTGCAGTTCATGACTCTTCCGTGGCCCAGAAGCTTGCTCAGCAGTTGATTTTTAATCAGAATGTGTATGTATACTATCATGTCTCAGGCTCATGATTTTTATGTACAACTAGTATCTATGGTTATAACCCATGATCTGCCCACTACTTGTGAAAACTATATTCTTAGTTAAGTATTTGCCATCTTCATTGAATTATTTGTTTTTATTCCGGTGAATTGCAATCATGTATCACTTTTTAAGTGTGATTTTGTTGGGCAAACAACCTCCAAAATCAGATAAAGAATCAAGAAAATGCCCTAACCCGTTTGGCTCAGTGGATAGAGCGTCGGTCAGCCTGCGGACTGAACAGTCCCAGGTTCTATTCCGGTCAAGGGCATGTACCTTGGTGGCGGGCACAGCCCCAGTGGGGAGTGTGCAGGAGGCAGCTGATTGATGGTTCTAACTCTCTATCCCTCTCCCTTCCTCTCTGTAAAAAATCAATAAAATATGTTGTTGTTTTTTAAAAAGAATCAAGAAAATAATCTTATCACCTAGTAATGTGATAAGATGTATTTAAAATGGTACTTTTGGAAGATTCATGGTTGATCAGAACACAGAGGGAAAGCAAATGTGAAATAAAAAGTCCAGATTATGGACTTTATACAGTTGATATATTTTTTTAAAAATCAATAATGCTATTAGATCTGGTTGTCTTAATTTGCACAAGTCTTTTTATATATCATCATCACCATTATTATTTAGTCATGTTGCTCAAATCTTGTGCTTTCTTGATGATTACTCTATAACTGGGATTTTCTCAGCATTTCTGGTAGCAATTTTATTGACTCTGGCACAGGTCAGAGTCATTGCATAAATTTAATTATACCTTGCTACTAATGTAAAACTAACTTTCTTTTTTTTTTTTTAAATATATATATTTTATTGATTTTTTACAGAGAGGAAGGGAGAGGGATAGAGTTAGAAACATCGATGAGAGAGAAACATGCATTCATAAGTGAAACTATGTTTGGATAAAGAGTTAGTGTTTCCATATTTGTTTTTCTCTTGTCCTGAATCGAACCTGGGACCCTTGAGTCCGCAGGGTTGTATTATGTGTATCGTACCTTGCTACTAATGTAAAACTAACTTTATTTAAAAAAAATATATAATAGTTATAATAGTTGATGAAAATGGGTGACAAGATGGGGCTCAGAAATGGCATTGGCCTGACTTCGGACATGCATTCATAAGTGAAACTATGTTTGGATAAAGAGTTAGTGTTTCCATATTTGTTTTTCTCTTGTCCTGATTATTTGATCCAGCCAACACATTTTAATTGGTTGTATTATGTGTATCGTTAGAGTGGAGAGCTGTGTTGGTAAACATATTTCAGTTATTTGTGGTACAGTGTATGAGGTGATCAGAAAACAGTGATAAATATGGGTTACCATAGAACATTTTTGGAGTCTCCCTCCCCCACAAAAAAAAAAACCCACATACACTGGAAAAGTTTTAAGTGCTGTATCAAGTCTGTCCAGTAGAACTTTCTGCAGTGATAGAAATGCTTTCTGTCTGTGCTGCCCAACACAGCAGTGACGGGCCACACGAGGCTACTGAAATATGGTTCATTCAACTGAGGACCTGAATTTTACTTAATTTTTAATTATTTAATTTTAATTAATTTAAACTTAAATAGCCATAAGTGGCTAGTGATTATTATATTGGACAGCATAGTCCTAACTGATAGTTAACAATCCAGAATTTATATTTGCAGTTTATAGTTCCAAATATGTTCACAGGATTACATGACTGTTCTTTTTGTTTTGTCCCTGGTGCTGACATCTGTCCCAGGCTGACACCTGCTCTTGGCCTACTTTGGTATGGGATTTAATTCACTGCCCCAAACACAACACTGTCATCTGTTTTATAAGTAATAATACTTAAGATGCCTGATAGAATCTGCTCTTGCAGCCAGATGAATTCTTTGGCACTAACTACAAAAGAAGACTTTTATTTTTCCCTAGATATTGTGATGAGCATCTAGTGCTCCAATTACAAGTATTCTATATAATCTTAGCAAGTAAATAGCCACTGATGGTTAACAAGTAGCTCATATTGTTAGTAGTTCCCGTAGGATTTGGTAAGTAATATTCCTATGAATAACTTTTCTTCTGTTCAGAGTTGGCAGGAGGAGGAACATTTGGGAGGAAAGCTATGGCCATAAGTATTCTTCACGACACTCAGACTTTCCACCACACTGTAGTGGAGGAAATTTTTTTAAATTAAATTTATTGGAGTGACATTGGTTAATAAAATTACATAGATTTCAAGTATACAATTCTATGATATATCATCAGAATATTACTTTATGCCCTAGCTGGTTTGGCTCAGTGGATAGAGTGTCACCTGCGAACTGAAGGGTCCCGGGTTTGATTCCAATCAAGAGCACATGCCCTGGTTGTGGGCTTGATCCCCAGTAGAGGGCATGCAGGAGGCAGCTAATCAATGATTCTCTCTCATCATTGATGTTTCTATCTCTCTCCCTCTCCCTTCCTCTCTGAAATCAATAAAAATATGTGTATTTTTAAAAAGACACTTGGAAGTTTAAGGAACCCTTATTTTATGATGTATGCACCACTGTGTTCACATTTCCTCTCTGCTACACACAAGACAACTTATCAGCAAGAAAGTCCTTTATGTGGCTTCGCTTGGAACTTCATTCCCTCTAAATTCTAAACTCAAGTACACATACTCTCCAGTACACTCGTCTTCAACCACCACCTCTATATATTCAATTAGAACACTCTGCCCACCTCTCCCTGCCCCCAACCCCCTCACCCCACCCAGCAAGCTCCTGACCCACCTCCCTGCCTTGGATGAGGAACCATCTGGCACCTTCGCCCTCCTCGGTTCCCATCCTGCCACCCCAACAGCCCCAGACCTCAGGTCACCCCTGTCTTCTCTGCTCCTACAACACCCGCCAGGCTGCTGGGGAAGGTGTGACACCCACAGGCAGCATCCCTGCCAATGGCCACACCCAGCTGTGGGCAGGGCACTCCACGCTGTGTGACTGTCCTTCACTTGTCCCGACCTTCTCCCTTTCCCAGTCTCTTCACCAGCCATGCTAAGTCTCCCCTCTCTGAGGTCTGTCTTCCTCACTCTTAGCTGATGCATTTACTTCCTGCCTCACTGAGATAGGAGAAGAGTCACACATTGTCAGCTTCTCATTCCCATGTGTGTCTCGGATTCCCAGGCTCCTGCCCTCTCCATTCCCTCTCTGAGGCATATACTGAAGGTCAGGGCTAGGCGCTTACTTGAGGCACAACATTTAAGGGGACATAAAAAAGTGTAGTAATAAAATTCAATCCTATTTAAATGTAAAGTTCTTTTTAAAAATCAAAATTAATGCAAAAATCCACAATAAACAAAATATCAGAATTTAAATAGAGACAGGATCCTACCCAACATTTACTTAACCTGCCTCACTCGCCTCACCCTAATCCTGTGGCTGACTGTATGCAGCCCACGGGTGCTGAATGTTTCAGACAGGCAAGTAACCTTGATTCTGTATTCATCAATACATAATGGAAACAGGTTTCACTGAAAAACACTTACACTTACTATATCCAATACATATTTTCACTTAAAAAAAAAAAAATTCTGAACCATTGAGTGCAGACCTGCAATTTGAAGAAACAACCAGTAGAGGGATTCTCTCCTGTAAAAGGACCATCTTCCCTTCTGAGCATTGCCATAACAAAAACAAACCCCAGTGTTCATAGAATAGGTGATGTAATCCAAAGGGAAGACTAGAGGAGGAGGACTAGGACTATCAGAAAAAAAAAATAACTAAGTCATTTAATTATTCCTTTCTGGCTTCAGGCTCCTCCTTATTGGGGAAATAAAGTATTATAATGAAACATGCTCCTCTGAATAGCCCTATATTTTCTGTATGGAAATACATTCAAATTTTAGTTCTCTTATTCTAGTCTGAATAGTTTCATAGGAATTGTGGTCTCATATTAAAAGTCTAATATTCAAAGTACACCCTGATGAGGATTTCTAGGCAGTTACAGTAAGAGTCCATTTTACTGTTTTGTACTTTTACTTTTAACCTTTCAAGTCCCATGGTAGGATGATTCTTGGGTCTTTCCCAAGGTTGGCAAAGGAAAGACAGAAAATTACCTGTGATTCTTTATGCTAGCTACATCAGTTTCCACATTCTAGAAATTTCTTTTCCTAGCTTGTTTTGGAGATCTATTGCTCCCCATTAAACAAATGTGCCCCTGCTAAAACCAGTCCAGGAGCCAAATGGGCATGTTCAAAGAAATCAAAAATCATTCAGAATTCACTGGAAAGCTTGTGTTTCGACTTGGTAGGTTATCTTAGTAAATCCACTGTACTGGTGTTGAAAAGCATAAATGGTTGCTATGTAGTAGTGATTGCAAATCCTATCTGTTTCTGTAGGAAGGGAACAACCTGAAGTTGAATTTATAACTAATTTTTTTAAGTGTGGAAAATTAAGGATGCTCTTAGTTGTTATATCACTTATTCAAATTTGAGGGAGTTTCAATAGTATGACTCTTCTAGAAAAGACAAAATTCTACTCAGTAACTGTCTTGGGTGTTTTGTGACTATGACTTTAGCTGTGAAATGTTAGCTTATGCCGTGGTTAGGGCCATTTTGGGGTTATGCCTCCACAAAGAATAAGTTAGTTCTTGATTCAGTGTTAGTCCAAAGACTTTAAATTCCAACTTAGCATGGATGTGGGCAAGGGGAAATGGGTTACATTACCATTTCTCACTGCTGGCCACCTGAGATCTGCTGTGTGCGCTCAGCAACAAGATCCCCACGGACATAAACTAAGTGTTTACTTTTCCTCAGGAGTTACACGTGGGGGTGGATTTCTGTTCACTGGCGTGGAAAACTAAAGGCAGAAATACTGAATGAACAAACATACAAAGACAAGCCCTGAGTCTTTGCCAAGGATACTGGTTGCATGGGGATTATAGAGTACTGTTATATTTTAAAGACATTATGCTAAAAATCATTAAAATTTTCCATTAATGAGCTTGATTATGCAGATTTTGAAACAAAGAAGTTGAAATGTAAAGTAGGCCTCATAGAGGTCAACCATTTGCTTTTCTAAGCTTGGCTTTCTGTATTCATTCTTGAGCACAGTTGTTGGTTGACAGGGCTGCTTGCTCTTTTAAACACAGTTCTTGTTTTGTGATTGCCCACTTAAGGAACAAACTTCTCCGTTGCCCACTCTAGCAACAGTCGCTAACATGGGTGTGTTTACTGTACAGCAGGCACATTTGGAATGCCTTACGCATGTACTGACCCTTTACCTCTCACAACAACCTATGAGGGAGAAATCATCTCCCCATTTTGCAGAAGAAGAAACTGAAGTCCCGAGACTTGGGGTTCACCTGGTAACCTCATAAATTCCAGCTGAGGCCCTGGTCCCTCCCTGAGCTCCTCCCCTGCCCTTCCTTCCCGGCCCTGGCAAGGCTGCCCTTCCAGGAGCTCCCATCAGGATGGGAGGGCAGGGAGCAGGTGGGGCAGGGCCAAGAGAAGCGACCCAAGAAAGCAAAGAACCTGCTTCACTGTGTGAAGTTTGGAGTCACTTATGTTTTGCTCCCTCCCGCCTGCATCTTGTCCGAGCTTGTTCTCACTTCCTTTGTAACATACCCCTTTCCTGACCCTCCATCTCAGCTTTGCTAAATAACATTGCTTCACTAGATAAGGGGCAAAGCTGTCCTCCACTGTGTACACACAGGATTTCCCCCAGAAAGAGAAATGGTCCTTGTGGAGATGGGAACCTGAAGTGGCAAATGCTGCTGAGAGAGAGAGAGAGAGAGAGAGAGAGAGAGAGAGAGGGAGAGAGAGAGAGAGAGACACTGAGAGAAAGAACACGAACTGGGAGAGGAAAGAAGAGGAGAGAAAGCGATACAGTAATCAAGGCTGTCTCAAGAGGAAATTTATCTACATAACCTTATGTGCTGATCGCTCTCCCTCCCTTCCCCCACCAATTCATTCAGTTATTAGCAAGCATAGTGAAAACTGCTTTTAAATCTATGATTGCTTTATTTTTTCTTTTATTTTTCTCTACAATTGCATCATATATTACAATCCTTCCATTCTTTCTGTAGGTCCCATGGATTAGTACTCATATTATTTGGTCCCAGTATAAAATATACAGGTGTTTTTTTTGCCTCAGTATAAAATGCTATTTGCCCATCAAACCACAGAGAGTAATAATTTATAGCTGCTATTTTGTTAAAAACCCACTGGCATTAACCCACAAATAAGCTGATTCATTGTTAGAGAACAAATACATCTGTTCCTTGGCTCTACCCACTCTATTAGATACTCTGTGTATGTGCAAATGCTCACACAAGTCTATAGTCCAGGTCCCCATATCAGACTGCGCTCAAAAAACAATATAGAGCTATACCCTACCCCCAAAGTGACATTCACACAAAATAAAAACTTCACATAGTCTTATACACAGATAAAAAAACCCACATAAACATTCTCTGAATAATAAGTCAGGGGGTTGGTGTGAGGACGTGGAGCTCCCCTGGGAGGAGGGGAGAGGGCGTTGATGAGAGATGAGGATTAAAAGAGTGGCCCAGAACGCCAACCCTGCTGCCCATGTATACACACCACACAGGGAAGGGGGCAGCAGTCTGGGAGGATTTCCTGCAGCAGCCTGTGTTCCCAAGGAAGCCCCTGAAAGGAAAAAACAGCAGAAGGCTTCATGGTTCAGAACAAAGTACTGTTTCTTCTATTGGGAGAAAGTACACAAAGATTTTGAAATACAGTGGAAATAAACAGAACAGTGATGATGGTAACTTGACTAAAATGAGGATAGCAGAAGGCACAATAGCTGCTTTAAAGGAAGGAAGGTAAGAATTTGATTTGCAGAACAGAAGGGAGCCACAGAAACTCTTAGAAAAGAACTTTGTAACACCAAGGTGATGGCTTCAAGATGACAGGAGCTGTGATTTGCATGTCAGAGTTAGGAGGGATAGATAAGGCAGAGAAAGGGTGGAGAGAAGCAGACTTAGGGGGAAAATTCAGTAAATAGGGTGAGTCTTATTAGCCATGAGAAGAGATGACCAAGACCTGAAACCAAGAGAACACGGGAGTAAACATCACACCAGGGTTGATAGCTGATCCGCTTAGCGCCTAACACCACTGAAGCCTATGGACACAGAGCCAGGCTTGACTGGTTCGGGTAATTTGCACTTTCTGGATTCTCTTAGGCAGGAGATGTCCTCACAGACCCTGTACAGGCCCTGTCCTACTCAGACACACCACAGGCTGTGTTCTAAAACTGCTGAGTGTTCATGCAAGGCCTGAGCTGAGAGGGATGGGCTGGAATCCTGACCTCCTTCCTGCCGGCCACAGGATCTGGGCAAGTGACCCACCTTCTCTACACCGCAGGCCATTCCTGCCTGGAAGGGTGCAGTGAGGACTGACTGCAATAACAATTACGTGCATGAAGGGCTGAGCTCGGCAATCCTCGGGCTGGGTGGACGCCATCACCCTCATGCCACCTCGGCTGCAGAAAGAGCCTCTCACTGGTGAGCTGGCAGAGGTGCCTTCATGCTGCACCCCATCATCATGGCTGCAGAAGGACCTGCTGTGTGTCACGTCTCTGTTAATACAGCATCGCCCCTTCACATAATGCACCATCTCTGGCTGCCTCTTCCTGTGCTGCCCGCCAGCCACTCCACCCACAGTCCTTGGGCTGGGCTTTCCTCCCCACACCTGCTCCCTGGTGGTCTCGTCCGCGGCCTTTATCCCTGACTTATTTTTCTATAGATTCTGAGCTCCACACGTGAATGTCTGCACTTACATGTGTCACACAAGCCCTAAGCTTGACACGTCTAAAATGCATGAACCAAACACGTGTTTGTGAAACGCTGACTGGATGGAACTTGACTGTCCCAAAGGCCAGAATCCTCTTCTCACCAGCGGGCCCCCAGCCCAGGGCATTGCGTGTCAGTAACAGTTGGCACTATGTAAATTGTCTCCGGATCTGTCCCTATTCTCTTGAGAGGCCTCAGACCTCTTGAGGGGGGAGCCCACGTCCACTCATCTCCAGTTCCCACGAAGAATCCCCACAGGCCCTGCACAGAGTGGATCCGCATGTATTGACCGTTGGTTGAGTTAAATGTGTGTGCTGAACGCTCCCCACATCCATCACATATTCAAACTTTCTTTCCAGGAAGCCCCGTCCGCAGGACAATGGCCCCAGTGTGCTCCTCCCTGATGCCAGCAGGCCCCAAAGCTGACACTGAGGCATTCGCTCCCCCACAGTCTTGCCTCTGCTCCTGTGGTTTGGCACATTCCACATCCTCCCTCCATTCCAGGGCTTGGCCGCTGGATGAAGACACACGAGGTACACCTGGAACGGGAAGATGCAGGGAGCCCAGGACACAGAGGCCCTCACCGGAGGCCATTCTCAGAACCCACTGCCTTCCTTTCTCTTCTCCTCTGCATGGGGCAGGGGCCTGCTGCACCCATCATCTCCTCCATCACACACAGGGCCTCTCTATGTGCGCATCTAACCTCAGCAGGGGCCCCGCACGCAGCCTCAGAGAGGCAGGTCCTGGAGGCTGGGACCCTCCTTGGTCCAGTAGAGCTGTGCTGTGGACGGGGCGGCCTCGCTGGGGGAGGGGTGGGAGAGAGGACTGGAGTGGAGTGAGGTGGCACAGGTCTCCCGCCAGGCTGCAAATGCCCAGACAGCCCCAGTGGCAGTGGCCTGGGCCCACTCCCTGACAGTGGTTCTGCCAGCATTTCTCTCCCCTCCCCAACTGCAGATCAGACACACACCTCACACTCCCAGGGCCATCAGGGTTCTGGGAAAGTTTCCGGGGGCTGCCTCTAACTCCATCTCCTGCCTCCTACTCAGGAGGACACGTCCAACTTGAGTGAATGATGACATCTGTGTAGGGACAATCTTGAATGTTGTCTGACTAACGCTTATATTTTCAAAGACAATTGGGCCCGGCCAGCATGGCTCAGTGGTTGAGCGTTGACCTATGAACCAGGAGGTCACGGTTCAATTCCGGTCAGGGCACGTGCCCGGGTTGTGGGCTTGATCCCCATTGGAGTGTGCAGGAGGCAGCCAACCAATTATTCTCTCTCATTATTGATGTTTCTATTCCTCATTTTCCCTTCCTCTCTGAAGTCAATAAAAATAAATAAAAGACAATTAGTACCATCCTTGCTACAGCTCTCTAAACTGCGTAAAACGATTTGGGTCCTGTGATGGGGCGGAACCAAGAAAAGAAAATTACAGGAGGTGCCCAGAAAATAGTTACTATGATAAGGAGACTGCAGGCCTGGCTCAGATGCAACCATTTGTGTTCAGAATTTTACACTTAAGTTTGGTTGTGCTGATTATAGTTTAAGGACAACTGAAATAGAAATCTCTATTTTTCTTATTAATAATTTATAAATGTTCATTGCCTGCTTCAGTTGTTCAGCTTAACAATTACTAATTTTGTAGTTAGTAATTACTAAGCTGGTTAACAATTGCTAAGTGCTTATTGCCTCCTTTACGGAGCATATGTGACTCAAATCCTACTCAAACCAATTTCAAAGGCAGTTATAAGCCTGCCTGGGATTCATAGTAAGCATTTTCCTTAAGTGGACTGTTGATTATTAGAAATATTTTTCCACATTGAGAATTTTCTTACGCTAAAACTTCCTAAAAGCCAATCACTAAAGCCCTTGTGACATGCAGGGGACGTGAAATAGTCCCCTGCATAAATCCTGGTTGGTCAAATGGTCTAAAGCAGTGGTCAGCAAACTCATTAGTCAACAGAGCCAAATATCAACAGTACAACGATTGAAATTTCTTTTGAGAGCCAAATTTTTTAAACTTAATCTATATAGGTAGGTACATTGTTATTAACTTAATTAGGGTATTCCTAAGGCTTAGGAAGAGCCACACATGTGGCTCGTGAGCCGCAGTTTGCCAACCACTGGTCTAAAGCACAATAATAACACCTTATTAACCCTGCAGATTTACAGGGAATGATTGTTAGGAAAGTTGAACAATATCCCACAGGGGTACACTCACATTGAGTTGAATACATTTCTCCTGGGAGGAGAGAGATTAGTATAATAATGGAATATCTGCGGGGCTGGTAAAGATGAAAACGAGCCTAGAGAAGGGGTGGGCTCTTCTGAACATTTTTGGCTCTTTGAATATTAAATACTCATGTTTTTCACCCTCTGGGCTTTTGTACTAGACCCGCCTGTATTTCCATGTAACCCAGGTGAAAGCACATCTGTCATTTCGGGATGTTTTCTTCATTGAGCATTATGTCGTTATTTGGATGCGCCTGCTAGAAATCTGGCCTGCACAGTTCTCCCCTCCTGTTGAAGCGGTTGTTTTCTCAGTCCTTTCCATCTGCAGTTTCCCAGGAACCTCCATGGCGCACCAGAAACCCTCACTCAGTCTTGCTGTGTTTGGGTGATGGTGTGCGCCACATCCTGGCTCTGTGGTGCAGGCCAGTTCCTTCAGTCCTACCCATAAACAGATGAGGGCTTGGGCAGCCTCTGGCCTCTAACCTGCTCACCTGTGTCCTTGCTGTGCAGGCTCAGTCACTCATGCAGCTATGAAGCAGAGTCATAAATACTCCCACCGTGGCCACTTTAAAGCTGACAAGGTGAAGTCATTTAAGGAAGTGGAGCTGGGAAGAAACGTGAGCTATTGGCTTCCTGACATGGTCCTCTGGACTCCACTGCTTCCTCTTCGGTGAAATGGGAATGATGGTGAGTACATCTTGCTCCCGGAATTGTTATTTCTGACCTACTTTGATCATTCATTCTTTCAATAAGCATTTGTGGAGAATCAGTGTGAGTCAAAGGCCAGGTACTGGGGATGAAAGAGCTCACTGTCAAGGGAGTTGTGACTCAAATAAAATAATACACATTAACCAAAAAAGCCCACCTTTTTAATTCTTAAAATGCAACATGTATGCAAATTAATTTGAATTAAGTTTAATAGGATGGGTGTACAAAGGACTTCGGGTCCTCTGTCCACAATGGCTGCACATATAAGCTTGTTGTGTCATTATTTAGTATAATGAGATATTGGAGAACATGTATCTAGCAGTGGTTCTCAACCTTTCTAATGCCACGACCCTTTAATACAGTTCCTCATGTTGTGGTGACCCCCAACCGTAAAATTATTTTTGTTGCTACTTCATAACTGTAATTTTGCTACTGTTATGAATCGTAATGTAAATATCTGATATGCAGGATATATTTTCATTATTCACGACCCACAGGTTGAGAACCACTGACTAGAGAAACTTTAATACTAATTTCTTTATATCCCATCCACTTCCAAAAAGCATTTGAAGTAGTTTATTGTTTGTTCTTTTTGTTTTGTTTTTAAATATATTTCTTTATTGATTTCAGAGAGGAAGGGAGGAGAGAGAGATAGAAACATCAATGATGAGAGAGAATCATTGATCGGCTGCCTCCTGCACGCCCCCCACTGGGGATCAAGCCCGCAACCCAGGTATGTGCCCTTGGCCAGAATCAAACCTGGGACCCTTCAGTCCGCAGGCTGATGCTCTATCCACTGAGCCAAGCCGGCCAGGGCTATTGTGTGTTTTTAAAAAAATAAATATAAGACCAAGTCCAATGATCACAAAGATAGAAACTGAGACACAAAAGGAGAGAGGAAGGAACAGATAGCAGAGGAGCTACTGAGAAGAAATCTCAACTGTTAGCCTCCTAAGAACTAAGGGAAGTGTTTATAGTTCTCAGATTTTAAGGCAATTCTTTAAAAAAAAATCACACATTGATTTCAACATGATCATTGGATGGATCTACCGTGTTTTGTGTTGTTACCGTGTACAGTTCTGGGAATTTATTATTTTTTTAAAATATATTGTATTGATTTTTTACAGAGAGGAAGGGAGAGGGATAGAGAGTTAGAAACATTGATCAGCTGCCTCCTGCACATCCCCCACTGGGGATATGCCGGCAACCGAGGTACATGCCCTTGACCGGAATCGAACCCGGGACCCTTGAGTCCGCAGGCCGACGCTCTATCCACTGAGCCAAACCGGTCAGGGCCAGTTCTGGGAATTTATTAATGTAATTACAGAACACCTACTTGAAACATAAGAAGGATGTAAATCTAAGATCATGTTTCCCTAAGTCTGAGCCCTCAGGACCTAGTCTGTGCTTAATGAAACAGGCTCTTGGAGAGACACCTGCCCTGCTGGCCAAATCAACCTCCTACACCTTCCCCTGAGCTCCTGCATCAAGTCTGCACGGTAGCCTGGCATGACAGCATCTCCTCCATCCAGGCTCCCCCTGCCTCTCATGCTCCCCCTCCAGACCCTGTCCCAGCAGCCTGGTTCCCACAAGGCCCCTGTGTAGCCAGGACTCCTTCTTCCTGTCTCTATGGCCAAGTCCTCACCTCTTACTGAGGACGGTTCAGATTCCCCTTCTCTGAGACCTCTCCAGCCAGGTTGATGGTCCTTGCTGTCCTGTTGCACGTTTCAGTTACACATTAACTATTTAGTTAATTAAGATTGTAAATGAATAGAAAGTCTTATAACCTGTTTCATTTTTTTAACCCTGTCTTTTAAAAAATATTTTTATTGATTTTTTAGAAAGAGGAAAGGAAAGGGAGAGAGAGAAACATCGATGTGAAAGCTAAACATCCATGGACTACCTCCTGCACTCCCCCTACTGGGGATTGAGCCCATAACCCAGGCATTTGCCCTGACTAGGAATTGAACAAACAACCCCTTGGTCCACTGGACAACATGCAACCAACCGAGCCATACGGCCAGGGCTGTTTCATTTCTTATGGAAATGAAAAGCAAAGTGCACCCTGGCTGGTTTGGCTCAGTGGGTAGAGCATCAGCCTGCGGACTGAAGGGTCCCAGGTTCAATTCCGGCTGGGGGCACATGCCCGGGTTGTGGGCTCGATCCCCAGTGGGGGGGGGGGGTGTGGGAGGCAGCTGATCAATGATTCTCTCTCATCATTGATGTTTCTGTCTCTCTCCCTCTCCCTTTCTCTCTGAAATCAATAAAAATATATTTTTTTAAAAAAGAAAACAAGGTGCTATTAAACCAAAGATCACCTTGTAACATTTTTTAGAAATAGAAATATATAGAGAGAATAATTACAGAGCAAGGAAGAGTAGTGAAGAGGATCTAGTCCAGCTCTTTTACACATAAAGAAACAGACCCTGAGAAAGGAAGTGACTTGCTCGAGACTTTCCAGCATTTAGTTGTAGAAGTCGACTTGGAACTGTAGTCTGTGGAATCCCAGTATTTTTATAACACCCTACTAGTTTCATTTTGGCTTTTCTTTCATAGCCAGCAAGTAAGATTTGAGATATTCACCAGTAGAACTATTCACCACCACAGAACTTACAAGTACCCGGAGAACATACATCTCTGATCCCTCCTCCACATCGTTCCCCTCCCCTGGGACTCATACACCACTCCTGTTCCGCTCGCTTGCTTTTTCCAAAACTTCAGTCACTAAGTATTTCCAGTGTCTTTCCCCACCCCGGGCTAAATTAGATGTCCCTCCAGTTTATGTCAAGTCTTGTGTAAATAGCACTATTACCTTCTCACTCTCTATTGTACTATTTTTTTGTTATCTTGTCTATTATTATGAATTCACGAAAGGCTGGGAGTGTATCTGGTTCATTTTTCTATCCAACTACCTATAATTATGCCTGGCTCATAGCAGGAATTCAATAAATATTTGGTGACTGCATTAATTATTTTGACAGGGAAACAAGACCAAAGCTGTGGTTCTGGTTTTGGCTGAATTCATGAGAGGTTTACCGAAGGGTGGGATTGGAACTGAACACCGGAGCATGATTAGAATATGATAGATATGGAAAACAGTGACATAACACTGGTCTGACTCAGAGCTTGTCAAACATTTTCTGGAAAGGGCCAGACAGCTGGTAGGTGCTGAATTCAGGGGCCCAGGGCTGACTTATTTGGGTCCTTGATCAGACTGGGAAGGAAGAAACCCCTTTGCTTCTGGTGATTGTAATCTCGGCTTCTCCGTCCCACAGCTTCTGCTTTTCATTTCTGGACCAGGCTTTGTGCTGATTCATTTATCCAGATGTTTCCTGCTTCTTTGTGCAAGAAGCGTATAGCTCTGTCACAATAGCCATCACAGCCAGGAATGAACACCTGGGCACCCCAAAGAGGTCTCTTTCTGGAGGTTAGCTTCCCTAGATTCTCTCTCAGCCAGATTCTTCCTTTGGCCCATGTGGTCACATGTGAAATTCACATATCAGAGCTCTTACCTACAAACTGTCCATGCAACAAAATGATAGCTTTTTTTTTCTAACAAAATTGGGAAAACAACCTCTAGTCTCCCTGTGCAGAATGAATAAGTTCCTAGCACAGCACCTGGCTCAGGCCGGCTTCCACTCATTACTAATTGGTACAGTCAACTGTTCCGGTAAGAGGAACACATCTGGGTTCATGCCTTCAGACAGGGAAATGGTGAGCTCCATTTATGTGCAAGAGAGGGTCCTTAAAAAGTTGTGCATAAATTGTTTACCTGTCTTTTCTGAACGAAAAATTAGATGGAACCAAAACAAAGATAGTGTCCTCAATTTAAATCTGTGTGGGAGGAGTTGCCGCTGAACTAGTGGGATCTAGAGTGGTCCCATCCCGCCGCCTAGTGGACAGCAAGGGGAAAAGCCAAATTTAGAGCAACAGTAGTGATGGTCAGGATTTGGTTTTCATAGTAATTCGTGGAAAATGTTTTCTAGTCAGCATAAATTAATTTCAAATTCCCTATTATAATTGCTAGTTAAAAGATTTCATTCTATTTGTAAAGCGAAAAGACAATACTAGTATTTAAACACCAAGCCCCGAAACTAAATTTCCTAAATCACATAGTGATGAAGAAGGTCGGCTGAGGGGAGGGGGAATGCTCCCCAGGTCATAGGAGCATGAATTTGCATGGTCCACATTCCCGGTCACATGGTCCTTCTCTATCAACACACTCTGTGTTTATTCTGGCCGTGGACAAGGACTGCTTCCGACAGTCCTTGTTGGACACTGTCTGGGACCAGAGTCATCCCGTTCATTTTCCAAGAATCCAACTCTCCTTTGTAGCCTGGTTGGATACTTGGCAAGGGCCTGTGTCCCTGGTTTTGTTGGGGGGGGGGGGTGTCGGGATGGGTGAGGGTGTGTTTTTCCTCTCCTTTTATTATTAAGGCTGCTAATGACTGTGGACAAAAAGGGGCCACATGCTAACCTGACAAGCTCAGGGAAGGCCTGCATGGTGGCCTTGCAAACTCAGGGGCCTAACATAACCACAAAGGATGGTCTGAAATGAAAACTTTAACTGAAAGCAGTTATGGTGGGTAGTCATGTCCCAGGCCGGTATCTTCCCTGACAAAGATCAACTTTGATCTTAACTGAGCCTACTGTCTTTTTGCATCTATGATAACACACCTTTGGAATGTCAGGGTAACCTCCCTTTTTCCAGGCCTCTCAGGGCACAACCAATGCACCAGACCACAAATTCCCTCACTGTTGTTGTTATCGTGTTAATTGTTGACTGTCAGTTATCCTGTACCCACCTATGTAAAAGAAGCATTTTATTTTTTATCCAATCCCAGAGGTTCCCCGCCTCCCTACTTTGCTTTCTCCTGCCTCCCTAACCTATCACCAATGGATTCCATGTAACCCACTCACATCTCCTCTTTTGATTGTAATGTTTAAAACAAGGTGAAAAACTGCCACTCTCTGGAACATTATCTCAGTGAGTTGAGATTCTGCTTCCCGGCCATTGTCGACAGTTCGGCTCAAATAAACTCAAAAATTCTTTACAGGTTTGAATGTTTCCTACATTAACATTCTTCCTCTGGGTGTTTCTGAGAATTTCCTTTTTTTGTCTAGAAAGAAAACAATCTTCCCCCGAGTTAAGTAATAGCAGCACACCTGAAGTACCCAGAGTTGCTCTTAGGTCCTCTAGTCTAGCTAATGTCATAATTACTACTATAACCACAGCATGTGCCCACTTTGAGTTTCCAGGCACTCTACATTACACACATTTTTCTAATTCTCACACCAACCCTGCAGAATAGAAACCATCATCCCCATTTTAGAGACAAGGAGCTGATGCTCAGAGAAGTGGCTTACCTGTGAGCACACAGTTGTGAGCACTTGGCAAAGTAGAACTGCTCTCAGGTCTGACTCCAAAGCCCCTGCTCCTCCCACTGGGCAGTGGGGGTCTCACCTGTTCAGTCACGTGCCTGGGACCTGGAGACCCTGGGCCCGAGATTCTGGGGTCCCCTCAGTGCTGCCACCTCCGCAGCACCGAAGGCTTAGTACCTAAGACTCTGCGTGCCACAGAGCCCATGGCCAGGGAGCCCAGGAGGAAGGGATTAAATGTGGACGTGACAGAGGTCCAGCAACGGCAGCCCTGAGCTGCACTTTCCTCCCTGTAAAACCAGGGGCTTTGACGGAGGGACTTTCTCCAAGGTTTGCCAGGTTCTGCCAAGTCTGGTTTCTCCCAGGAGGATACTGGGTGAATAGGGCTTTGTCTCTGCTGCCCGGACCCTAGGGCCCTTGGGGGAGACACCTGGGGGAACAAGCAGAGCATCTGCAGTTGGTCTCAGAAGAAACTATTGTCTGGCCGGTGTGGGTCAGTGGTTGAGCGTCAGCCTATGAACCAGGAGGTCACAGTTCGATTCCCGGTCAGGGCACATGTCCAGGTTGCGGGCTTCATCCCCAATAGGGGGTGAGCAGGAGGCAGCCGATCTCTCTCATCATTGATGTTTCCATCTCTCTCTCCCTCTTCCTTCCTCTCTCTGAAATCAATAAAAACATATTTTTAAAAAAATAAAAAATTAAACTCTCCTTCAAAAGGTCTTTCAAGGTGATTATGGGTGACCCACCCCCTAACACAGCCCCTTTCTTCCTCTATCTCCCAGAGTAGGGAAGAATAGTATAGAACAGAACAGAATAAAATAGTAGAATCGAATACATAAAGACATCACATACTGTGAGGGTAATTTGGCCTATAAACATGTTTTGTTTTAATATATCTTTATTGTTGAAAGTATTAAACTTGTGTTTTAATTTTATGAATGTATTTATGTGGGTACACTGTGTTGAGATGTAAAATTTGCATCTCTCTTTGGTTGCACTCTAAGGAGTATGGAAAATTCTGCTCTAGACCACACTGGGTGCCCTATGAGGCCCCAGGTGTTCCTCACCCTCACCTGTGACACCATGAGCCGAGGAAGCCATGGGCACTGACAGTCCCCAGCAGGGAGGTGGCATCTGAGTCTTGGCAGTGCTGGGAGGATCCTTTCTCTTTCCAGGCTCAGGAAATCCTCACCTGGAGGCAGGGAACGTCCCAGATGACCCTGAAATAATGCAGTCAGCCCCCTGTGCCAGCCCTGTGGAGGCTGCAGCCCCCTCCTCCTCCTGCAGGGCCCACAGGACAGAGGAGGAAGCAGCCTACAGCGCCAGGTCATCACTCTACCCCAGGTGCCACTTACCCTGCAGAGTAGCTAGAACTTGTCGGGTGGGTCCTTCATTTCAGAGCTGCCTGCAGTCCTGTCTACCCCAGGCCATGGGTGTTCTGTGAATGACTGAGGCCAGAGCCGGGTCATTCCCTCCTGGCAGTGGCTCTGGGGCCCCATGGCTTCAGACCCTGGAGACCCAACCCTTGCGTTCACTCAGGGAGGGGTGGATGGTCAAGGGCATGGCTGCTCCCATGCTCCCCTATGGCTTCCTGCAGAACCACTACTCATCCTCACTGTCTGCTCCTGGCATAGGGGTCCCAGGCTGAATGATCGCACTAAAAAGGCATCTCTGGGGGTCACAGCAGGTGCCCCCGAGTCACATCTGGAGGAGGGCTCAGTAAGTCTTTGTTTCACAAATACTCACCCCATTACTTTCTTCATTAGTGTCTATGACTCCGCAGAACAAAGTCAAACGCATGGTCTTTTTCTCCAGTGACCGTTTCTGGGAATGCAACAAGCTACCAGGAAGCACTTGTACCTAGACTGTTTTCATCGCTGTCCCAGGCTCTTTGACTATTTCCTGCTCTGGCCCACATTTCTGGGAAATTACTCAATACTAGTAGGACCATCTGCTCCTGTTACTATATCTTTATTATGAAAGAAGAGAATTTCATCCACACACACAAAAAATCAGTCTGTGATTTTTACCCTGGGTTTTCTGCTATGTTAGAAAACAACCTCCTCTCCCCTTCGCCCTGCTCTACCTTTGCCCAGATCTGTGGCCCCAAATTTCTGTTTTTCTGATGTGGACCGTGACTTGTGACCCAATGGCGGGTGATGAAATTAATATAATGGGTCGTGAACAGCATTTTAAGAAAAATAGAATAGAAAATATTGACAATCATTTTATTTTGAAATAGTGAGACATAATCCAAAATCTCTATAAAGGTTTTTAGTGTTATATTTCTCTTTAGCTGTCTTCAGAATATTCTAGAAGGTGGGGTGTTGGCACTCTTGATCTCACAGTGAGCTTGTGTTGGGTTGTAGAAAATTGTTGTTTCTCTATTAAGATATCCCCAGCAGCAGTGGGCACACCTGTCTCTTTAACAGCATCTGTCACATGGGGCACTGAGAGCTGCAAAAATTCTTTGTACAAACACTCCATCCAAGCCCCTGCACTAAGAAACTTGACCATGCCTAGCATGGCTGCTGGCAGCCCCAGGCCACATCCCTGGGACCCAGGCCCCCTTTGAGTTCCTGTCTGGAAAAGTTCAAGGCTGTCAAAAGAATTTACCATTTGTTCTGGGCAAGACCTGATGATAGGCCCCTGACTCCCTTTCTTCACGCATTTGCTAAGAAGGTCTGAGAATTGTAACACCCGCCTCTGCCCTTTGAGCTCTCTATGTACTTCTCTCCTACACTCCAGGAGTCTTTCTCAAGGTCCTGAAAGCCACTCCTTTGCAATGTCTTCATCAAGAAGGACAGGGCCTCTGCCGCCCAGTCTCTGTGGCAGGACAGAATCCCAACTTCATGATTGACAGCTAGCAGACACAGCTGGCCTAATCCCATTTACTGAGCAACGCTTTGTCATTTTGTCACTTCCCTGACTCTCCTTGAGCCCCAGCTCACTCCCTTCCCTTGTCCTTCATTTTCCCTTCCAAGCACCCTATCAGCGCTGCACAAATCAGAATGGGACTCAGCTTCCCCTACTGCCAGCAGTTCCCGAATAGAATCTGTTTTCACCACTTTAATGTCCAGCATTGCTTATCTGTGACAGCGCGCACACACACACACACACACACACACACACACACACACACTCCTCCTCAGGATAAATACTGCTTCTCAGAGATGGAGGAATCATGTCATCCTCATTGTCCAGAGCCTTGTTCCTTCCTGGGCTATTTCCCTGTATCATCTCTAAGTCCCCAGTAAAGTCTCACTTAGCTGATCCAGCCTGGTCTGTGACATCCGTTGGGAAATTAAGTGAAGAGTCATGTACAGGACTCCTTCCTTCCAGGGACAAGAGTTGGGACTATGAGATCCAACTCTGTCCGCATTGGGAGCTTCTCCTTCTACTGCCAAGCTTGGAAGAACTGGGCTAGTTTGACTAAAGGAGCAGGGCAATTTCCTTACACACAAACCTTCCTAAAGAATACATGACCAGGCCCAGATGGCATGGCTCAGTGGTTGAGCGTCGACCTATGAACCAGGAGATCATTGTTAGATTCCTGGTCAGGACACATTCCCGGGTTGTGGGCTCGATCCCCAGTGTGGGGTGTGTAGGAGGCAGCCAATCAATGATTCTCTCTCATCATTGATGTTTCTATCTCTTCCTCTCCCTTCCTCTCTGAAATCAAGCAATATATCTATATATATATATATATATATATATATATATATATATATATATACACATACACTAGAGGCCCAGTGCATGAATTCGTGCACCAGTGGGGTCCCTCAGCCTGGCCTGCAGGATTGGGCCAAAACCAGCTCTCCGACATCCCCCGAGGGGTCTCGGATTGCGAGAGGGCGCAGGCCAGGCCGAGAGACCCCATGGGTGCACGATTGGGCTGGGGAGGGACCTCAGGAGGACTCCAAAGCATGGCTGGCCCATCTCGCTCAGTCCTGATCAGCTGGACCCCAGCAGCAAGCTAACCTACCTGTCAGAGCATCTGCCCCCTGGTGGTCAGTGCATGTCATAGCAAGTGGTTGAGCGGCCTTAGCATATCATTAGCATATTACACTTTGATTGGTTGAGCAGATGACCACGTGTGTGTGTGTGTGTGTGTGTGTGTGTGTGTGTGTGTGTGTGTGTGTGTGTAGCCAGGAAGTCCTATATCTTTCTTTGTTCTTTCTCTAAACCTCAGAAATTAGGAGACATTAGAGACACTATGGTGCTAGAGGTCAAGACAAGGAGGGCAATGAGGTTTCTATGTTCAGAGACTCCAAGGGAGGCAGCAGGCAAGGGAACCAGGCAGATGACCAGAGATGGGGCAGGCATGGATATCAAGGTAGCCTGGCATGAGGAATCCATAAGATAGGCGACATCTGAGTGAACAGAAGAAAAGACAAATCCTTGGTGCTAGAAACAAACATGGAAGTGAAACCAGAGGGGTGGGTAAGCAGGCAGGCTGATACTGGGCCGCATGGGGGTGGGTGGGCCTGACCTGAATTAGTCTCCAGCACCAAGCGTCTTTAATTGTGGCGGCATACGGGAACAGAAAAGGAGGCATGGGCCCACAGGAAGTAGGAGAGGACTGAGATTCTACAGGAGGTCCAATCTCCAGTGAAAGGGAGGCTAGGCTGGTCTGGGACACCACACACCGGCAGAGAGCACCAGGAACAGGGAAGGAGCCAAAAAAACTGGGCAGGTGCCAGGCCCCAGCACAGCTAACCAGGCATCAGGTTACCACTTAGATCCAGCAGGGAAATTGGAGGATCTCAGCAGTGAAACTAGGTCAAAACTCCATTTGACTCACCACGGCGGGTACACTGGCTGTCTGATCTATGGCCCAGGATGAACTCCAGAATGCACCCACTGTGAGACGGGGCACTGCTTCCCAGGGGCTTCCACCCAGAAGGAGCAAGTAACCTCTATTTCTACGGAGGCCCCGGTGGAATGGTCTAAAGCTATTCCCGTGACCCCACATTTCCTTAAAGCCTCGGATTTTCTTTTTCAATTGCATAGGACCTTTTCATCATAATCCAAAACAAGGTAAATTGATGACAATTTCCAGTGGTTGAGAACCACAGTTCTGTCTCCTATGCCAAGTTCCAGGGCTCTGATCTGAGAAGCACAGGTCGGATAAGGCTGCAGAGACAACATGGTGATGCTGGTTGGCTGACACAAGGCTGAGAGGTCAGACCAGAAGTCAGAAAGCCAGAGGGGAGCCTCCTGTAACAAGAGCTAAGACCAGGCAGAGTGAGAATCACAGTTTGCATGGGTTGGTAAAGCTTGCTCAGAGAGGCAATCACGGGCTCAGGAGAGAAACGCTACTTGTTGCCATTCTATAGACCAAATCTTATGAGCTTATCCTATGAATTTATTTAAATCCTCTTGAACCAACTGAAATGTTTTAAATTTCCATCTCCTAAATTAATTTCTATTCAGATACCACTTACTCATGTCAACCAAAACAGGCCCAAAAAATCACCTAGTAATTGTGTACAACATAATCTTATTCATTCCACACACATTTTATTGAATAAATAAAAACTTTATTTGTGTATTTACCAAAAACAATATCCTTAATTTGATCATTTAAAAAAAATACAAATCTATGTAACCAAAATACTTAAAGGATTCAGTTAACTAAGTGTGGGCTATTTTTATCTATGAACATGAAAATTCATTCTTCAAAACTGGTTTTGCAGAGACATGTTTGAAATATCTGTGGGTTTCCATGAAGATTGACTGTTCATGTTATGAGATTTATTACAACATCTAGGTCAGATATTAAGGGACAAAATTATTTTGCAACCCCAAGTTAGAACTTTATACAAGAAATCCCAGTGGTGTTGAACCACTTTGAAAATTCTATTGAGTATTTTTCTTTTTCAAAATCAAGTAGGATAAGTAAATAACAACAGTACCTCGAAGACTTTTATAAATAGGAAAGCTACACTTTTCACAGCTATAAGCAAAGGGTATTTGTATTTCCCTGAGAGCATAGTTTGCTTTGGGTTCAAGGTGTGTGTGGGGGGAGGGGGGCGAGGGGAGCGGGGGTGAAGTCATTGACCGCAGAGTGTGATGAGAGCTAAGAGAACAGTTACCTGTTGATGAGCTTAGCTCCATGCCCATTTTAGACCAGCCTTGTCAACTGGGGTCCATTAACCTGCCCTTCAAGTCCCACCCGAGCCTCTGGGCCTCCTTCTCTCTAGGTCCAGTTAGGTAGGAGCCCCAGCCAAGCAGCTCAGAGGCCCCAGAGCCCATGGGTCTGATTGCTAGTCCTGCTTTAACTTGTGACTAATTTCTAAGAAGTGGATTCCTTCCTGGAACCCCCTTGGCTAGAACCCCCCTTATTCACCTCTTTCCCTTCTTGAGAATGGAGTCAGGCTCACAAACTCCAGGGATCCTGATATCATTTTTCTCAGACCTGACTCCTCCTGCCTCATCCTCTTCCTCCCCTCCAGAGGTGCTCTGTCCACACACAGGACCTGCCTCAAGAGCCAATCTGCTGTGGCTCACAGAGCACCAATCTGCCTCATTCCCCTGCTGGTGGTATGGATTATGACAGTTAACTTGCAACACACTAGATATTTGTTTACTTGAGAATGGAAATTAGATCTTAAGAGCTTCTATCCCTGGCTAGAGCCTAGACATTTATACTTATCAAGTTTCTAAAAAATAACTTGGACTTTTCCCTTTCCCTAAAAGCTACAGACTGGCAGCTCAAGTGCAGAACTCTGGGTCATCTTAATGGATATATCTGCCCACTAACCCATGCCATTATCAAGAATGCCTATTTCTTGAGAGCCAGGCACCTGAGAATTCTACCCCAAGTCACCTGCATACCTGATGATATAAACATTATATAAAATTCTTTCCTTGCCTTCATTTGTGTGTTCTGAACTCGTCCTGAAACTTGGGTCCTGCATTCAGAACCAAGTTTATAACACAGAGATCCTGAATCTTCTCTTTCCTAGCACTGGTAGGCTCAAAATTTGCTGGCTTCTCTCCTTAGAGGACTGCCATGGCAAGGACTGTTCTCTTTCTGAGGTGGCTCTTCATGTATGGCTGTGATGCTGCCATTGGATATCCTCTTTGGAAGTTCTTCCCTGAAACCATTTCTGGAATATGATTATAGCTCAGAAATAGTTTCCGAAGGCAATGTCAAAGACAGACAAACACGTAAGCAGTGGCCTCATCGTTGACCTAAGTGCACAGTTTTCCAGAGAGACCACTCGGAAAGACAATAAAGACGTGGATGCAGCCTCATAACTGTACATACATCTCTTTTTTCTTTTGCCAACTTATGAAAAGAAAAATTATAATATTTTCAAGTGGCCTATTTACCTGTTTATTCAGTGTCTTCATAGTGGGGATTTGTCTTATTCATTGGTGTCCTCAAGGCTTGACAAACATAAAGAACTCCTTGAGTGTTTGCTGAATTGGACTAGATTAAATTGAGAGCTTTGCTAAGGTTATTAGTGCTCATGAGCAAGTGATACATGTGTTCTAAATTTCCACAAATATGCTTGTATTTTCCCATCTTCCTTTCATACTAGAGAGCTGAACTATCACATGTGACCCTAAGGCACAGAGCTTTGCACACACCAACATGCACTTATATTTATCCTCAATAATCTAAGCAGAAACAAATCTTGTAATTTTCCAAGTCTTTTTTATCTGCTTTGAATTTTAGCTCTTCTAGCCATAACTTTTCTAAGAAAATTTAATCCACTATCAAATTTCAAACTGCTGATAAGTACAAGCACAATATGTATGCCACATCTGACATGAAATAAAACTCTATAAAGAGATTTGAAATCATATGATGAAAATAAAGCACATTGCGTAATGCAGTAGTTACTCTGTTGTTACCATTGTTGTTGCTTAAATACAGCATCTGAAACAGGATCTCTTAATCTGTTCCCCCAACTTGGGGATTAGAATGAATTTCCAGTGAGCTCATTTGCAAGTTCTAGTGCTTAGAGTGAAGGATTAACTCTGTTCTTTGAATCAAAATTGTGCCAAGCTGATCCAAAAAGCAAACAGAAGGGCTTAAAAGGACCCTGAAAACTAAGGTTCCAGGAGGGTGGGGTCTCAGGGACATGGACCCAAATCACTATCTAAAAAATGGAGTGTATATCATCAAGAAAAGTCGGTCAGTCCTGGCAGAGTTGCTCAGTTGGTTGGAGTGTCATCCAATATATCAAAAAGGTTGTTGATTCATATACAAAAGGTATAGGGCACATACTGAGGTTTCGGGTTCGATTCCGGATCGGGGTACATATGGGAGGCAACTGATTGATGTTTCTCTCTCCCTTCCTCTCTCTCTAAGATCAGTCAAAGCATACCCTCAGGTGAGGAAGAAGAAGGAGGAGGAGGAGGAGGAGGAGGAGGAGGAGGAGGAGGAGGAGGAGAACAAGTTGGTGATTCCTGCAGTGGCCAGCAGTCTATTAGGATATTCATGTCTTTTTAAAACAGAGCTCTGAGTCTCTGGGAACCTCTTTTCTCCATGGCAATACAACAGTTAGACATTCAGGGGCCAGGGCACTGGACTATGCTGAAGGTACAATTCTGTCTGGTGATGACAGTTCTAGTCCAAAATGGGCCTCCTGTGATCATAAAAAAAATAGAGGCTTTTGATGGGAGAACAGAACACATTTATATATATATATATATATATATATATATATATATATATATATATATATATATATATATATCTTTCAAAGCAAACAGGCCTTCCCAGACCCACCTCCCCAGACCTGTCAGATCAAACAACCTCTGTTGGAATCCCAAGGCTCCAACACCAGGGATTCCAGCTGGTTTCAGTATTGGGGGGAGGGGGGGGTATCGGGAGAAAAGGAAAGGAAAAAGAAAGGAAAAGAAAAGATAAATACCCTCATTTCCCTGCCTTGATTAGTGAATCCTTTAGCCAGTTTTGGGCACCTTGTTTTTGTTTCTGGTTTCCTGCTCTGAGAGAGCCAGTATGGCAGAAAGGGCACTGACTTTGACATTGAAAGACCTGGGTTTAGACTCCTGGTTTTGCTACTTGCAATTTGAGTGACCTGGGGCAAGTCACTTCGCCTCCCTGAAACTCGGTTTCCTCGCTTGTAAAACAGTGATTTAAAAAACAAAACAAAACAAAACAAAACAAACAAAAAAAAAAAACAAAAAAAAACAGCCGCCAGGTCTTTATGCTGGTTCAGTGACTTGTATACCAAAGCGCCGGCACGGCAGGTGTGTCCTGAATGTTACCTATGGCTCTTCTCTCCTGAGGTAGGTCACGCAAACATTGCTGGTTGCTCTCAAGTGTCCCAAAGCTGTGACTTCCAAGGAGCCCCCAGGGGGGGCCACGGGGATTCCCTGAGGTCCCACCTAAAACGCACGCCCCGCCTCCTGTCTGAGGTGGGCGGGGCCTGGGTGCGGGGTGCGGAGGGTCCCCGGGAGGCGCCGCCCAGCCCCCGCTGTGGCTCCGCCTCCCGCAGTCAGACCGACACGGCGCCGGGCACGATCCTCCGTATGTGGGTGTAGGACTTCCTGATGGTCACGCTGCCGTGGTGGGACACCCCCCGGGGCAGCACGCACTCCTCCGTCAGTTTCTGGGCCTCCGGGTCCCAGCACAGCACCGTGGCGATGACCTCGTTCTTCTCGTCGCGCCCGCCCGTGATGTAGAGCCGGTTGTTGCAGGGCGCGATGCCGCAGCTGGCCCTCTCGTGGCTGAGCTGGGTGACCAGGCTCCAGGTGTCCTCCAGGGGGCTGTAGGCGTACAGCGCTCTCATGGCCCCACCTGCAGACCAAGGGAAACACGGTGGGCCTCGCACCCTCTGCTCTGGTTTTCTTCTCCTTTCACCACAAACCATCCTTCTGATTCGGTAAGTCTACCGTCTCGCCTAGAGAAAGTAGATTTATGGCTTTCTAAAGACTTCCTAAGTGCTGGAGACAGACACTTCCCACCGTCCTTTAAAGGCTGCAGCCAGTGCTAATCGGGTTCCAAAATGCACCCCAAGACTGCTCCCTGGAAGAAATACCACGTGGTGCATCAGGCAGACTCTGCTCATAATCCCAGCTCTAATTCCAGCTCTGCCCCTTTTTGATCAGTAACCACAAGCACGTGATAATAAGACGTCAGAAGGACCAGGAGCACGAAGTAACTGGCAGAAGCCGTCAATCCGTGACAGTAACCACAGGCGGTAGCCCCTCTTTAAACCGAGCATGGCCTGGGACACCATTCAAGGTCCTTGTCTCCAGATTAGACCTTTAAGCAGAGTCATGAGCCTGACCATAAACACGCATGAAACCTCAACCAAGGAAGAGAGGGGTTTTTCCTTCATCTCTTTCCATATTTTACTTGTCTGATTGTCTCTTATTTGCTTACGTTATTTATTTTTGGCATCTCCTTTATCAGTAGTTCTCAATCCTTGCTGCACATTAAAGTCACCTGTACATTAAAAACACTTGCAACTGTTGGCCAACATCCTCTTTCCCATTCTGATTTCATTGGTCCGAAGTGAGGCCCAGCTGCCCATACTTTTGTAATAAGCTCCAAGGTGATTCTAATGAGTAGTCAAGATTGAGATCCATAGTCCTTAACATTACAGGCCAACTGTGGTCTGGCTGGCCAGGCTTTCCTTCGGGCAAACTGCAACGTTTCAGAGCCCCCAAAGCAAGTAGGGAGAGTAAAATTCCCATGAACACGAAAGAAGAAATAAGGAGAGCTACTATTTATTGGGCACTTATCATACTGTGCACGTTTCAGTATCTGCACATGTTCCTACAGCCACTTCTAACTCCTCCCTGAGTCCCAGGGATACGTCTCCTAAATGTGGGCCATTTTCTGCCTCGAGGACTGCAAGGGAAATCCCACCAAAGCCTGGTCCAATCCCATCTTCTCCTCCTTTTCAACCAGGACTTTGTGAGTTCCCAGGAGGGCTTCGTCTGATCTACCTGCATGGCTTCCTGGGTGGGGAACCTTGGGTACATACGAAGCCATTTGCTCACTTACCAACGACATAGATGCGGTCCCGGAAACTCACTGCATTGATGCATTTAGCCTCCACTGGCATGGGCGACTTTAAACTCCACTTGTTGGTGGAAGGGTCGTAACACTGAGTCTTGTCCGTGGCCAGTTTTCCATTGGGCCCTCCCCCAATCACATAGAGCTTCTTCTTGTGGCTGGTGGCTGCGAAGGAACTGACATGGACGAGGAGGGGCGCCACCTGTAGAGACGCAGGGCCCAGGAAAAGCTGTCAGTCACATTGTCCAGCTTGCTGCAGTGGCTCACAGGACACAGGCCAGGAGCCAGGGCACACGAGCCTGGGTATCCTTTGCCTGAAGTCACAAGGCCTGTAGCCTTGACTCCCCTTGAAACACAGAGAGGATCAAAGCACATATATCCCACCCTCCCTACGGACTCTAGCAGGCATTGGTGTTTCCAGCCTGTTTCTCCCAGAGTTCGGTTCTCAGGTGAAGAGGGGTAGTGACAGGAATAAGTGTTTCCACAGATGAAACCAGCCAGTATTGGAGAGAAATGCTTTTTCAAACATGCATATTCATATCAACTCATGTGTTTATTCACCTAAAATTATTCACTGTGTGCCAGGCATTGTCCTTGGTGTTTATAAAATCCAGGAAGAAAAATGGTAAAAGGATTCCAGGTGGCCACAGGTAGGCAGACTCTCCCACTCTGGGGCAACATGCAGATTTGGGGATTAAGCCAGACTGGTGCTTCCACCCTGTGAACCCCCGGGCACTAAAGGGGTCCTCCAAGAGCTTCTTGCCCATTGACATGATCCTCTTGGGCCAGGGAGCAACCCACAAGTGCCAAGTAATGGGGCTTACCGAACTGAGAAGATCTTAGTACACCCCCCCCCTCCCATTAAACATTAAGGGCTCCCTATTTGGCACTCTCCAGGTTGACAGGTCTGGATGCCAGGAGGACCTGGCTACCTGTGCTGTGCCCACAATGACCATGCTTTACACTCTCCACAACTGAAACATGCTCTGACATATGACATGACAAAGAGAAAAAAAATACGAAAGTGGGAATAACCTGGAAATACCAGGAAGTGAGATCACTTGACTTTTTAAAAAAAAATAACACTCAACACGAGGTCTACCCTCTTAACACATTTTTGAGTGTACAATAATTATTGTTATCTATAGCTATCTATAGCACAGTGTTGTCCAGAGCGTATCCATCTTTGCACCCATTGATTAGCAATGCCTTACCTTTGCCTGAGTGTGATATATACCTGAGTTTGCATTGTGAAACTTGTTAAACTCTTGCATGCAAGTATATAAAAGATGATTCACTAATAAGCAAATAAACAAGGGCTGATTTCTAAGCACTACCAAATGACTCTGCATTCAACAAACAGTGTGTTAAAGGGATCCTTGGGTGTCCCGTGTGGAGAAGACAAGGGCAGATGGCATCTGAAGACACGGAGACTATAGGCCAAGATATGCACCCAGAGTAGGATCCAGCCTCCCCCACACATCTGGGGTTCTGGCCAGGATAGGGCAGGTGTACACAGAGCGGTGACCTGATCAGCAATGCTAAAGCAATGGTTCCTCTGAGGAGGGAAGCTCACAGCCACCAAAAATGTTCTCAGTGGGAGCCGAGTGATCAGAAAGCCATATATCAACATTGACATATACCCTTTTTTAAACTTTGAAGTAATAATACAAACAGAGTTACCCATAGAAATAATCTCCAATACCTCTGACCAGCAGTTGTGGAAGGGGTCGTAGGTCTCCACGTTGTTGATCCTCTGCAAGCCATCAAAACCTCCGATCACATAGACCTTGCCACCCAACACCACCATCTTATGCCTCCAGCGGCCTATGTTCAAATACTCTATTTGGATCCATTTGTTGATCGAAGAATTATATTTCCAAACATCGTGCTGTGTTTCTTTGCCACCTAGAAGAGATGCAGAGCATTTAAGAAACCACCAGATGTATCAGAAATACAGCTTCTCCCATAATTTCCCACAGATCCAGAAGTGCTGAATCCCCAGGCCAGCCCTCCTAAGAAAGAGAAAAGAAATCCTGAAGGTGTGTGTGACCTATTTGAGGAGATAGAACCAACACAGAGGAACAAAAAGAGACAGTGTGAGGGTGGGGTGAATAATTCTCCAGACATGTCATGTGGCACCTCTGTGCCGTGAGAGCTCAGGGAAGAGGTGGGCTTCCGGGAGGCAGGACCACGTCCGCCTCCACCCACAGCAGGAACCTGGACTCCGTGTTTGTGAAGCTAAGAAACAAGCTGTAAGGCAGGACAGGTGAGGTTGGACTGTTTCAGGGCCTTCCTTGACCAGCAGGCAAATTAAAAAGCACCTTACGTTCTGTTTGCTTATTTATTTTTTTAAAATGCAAACCAATAAATATTTTAAAATCCCCGGGGTTGCCTAGATGGTTGGCTCAGTGGTTGACCGTCAACCAATGAACCAAGAAGTCACTGGTTCGATTCCTGATCAGGGCACACGCCTGGGTTGCAGTCTCGATCCCTGGTAAGGTGCATGCAGGAGGCAGCCTCCTGGACACACGGTTTAACTGCATTTCCCAGCCCACCTGCAATGTTTCTCTCTCATCCATTGCTGTTTCTATCTCTCTATCCCTCTCCTTCCCTCTCTAAACAAATCAATAAAAACATATTTTTAAAAATTATCTGGGTTTATAACTGTACAAAAAAATATAAGTGGGGTTGTCCTGTTTTTAAACAATATTTACTACAAAAGAATGAGATGCTCCTAATAGAAAATGTGAGAGTGAGCTGGTAAATAATTTTTTCAAAACAACTCTCTTATTAAGCAGAAAATATATAATTTAATTAGGAAGAGAGGACAAAACAAAGAAGAACTGTCTTTTTTGGTGACTTTAATCAAATATTTTAACAAATTTGTATTTCCAATTCCCCCTCAGCACAGAGTGCCAACTCAACTACTTGATGAAAAATATGTACTTTTCAGACTTATTAACCCGCCCTACTGCCCTGGTGCAGCAATGAATGTCACTGATGATGTTCCATGTCATGGGTAAGTGTTTCTCTAGGATGGAGCCCAAAAGTGGGTTTCCTAGGTCAAGGGTGTGCATTCCTTGAATTTTTATAGGTGCTGCCAAAGAGCCCTCTAAAGGGCTCCACCCACAGTGGGTGTAAGGAGGGGGTTTGGGGGTGTTTTCTTTGTTGTTGTTGTTTTATAGCCTAATGGAGAAGAATAATGCCAGGTTGGAAAGATTTCTAAGGAACTTGTGAAAAAGAAAAATGAAGAGGGGGCTTTCCGCAGCAAATATCAAACTATACTACACAGTTATTATACAAACAACGTGGTGCTGCATCAGACCACACACACTGATGAATAACAGCCAGAGTACAGAACAGGCTAAAGCAGCAGTTCTCAACCTGTGGGTCGCGACCCCTTTGGCGGTCGAACGACCCTTTCACAGGGGTCGCCTAAGACCATCCTGCATATCAGATATTTACATGACGATTCATAACAGTAGCAACATGACAGTTATGAAGTAGCAACGAAAATAATTTTATGGTTGGGTCACAACATGAGGAACTGTATTTAAAGGGCCAGAAGGTTGAGAACCACTGGACTAAAAGATGTAGAGATCACTCAATAAATGGTCTTAGAACACTTGGCCATTTACTTAGAGAAAAATTAAGCTAGATCCCTATTCCACATTACCCTTAAAATAAACCTCAAATGTAAATGCTTTAAAAGTAACTGAAGAAAATATAGAAGATATTAAGGATCTTCAAGTGGGAGGAACTTTCTAAGCAAGATTTGAAACCCAGAATCATGTAAGAAAGTTACTATATAAAATCTAAATCAATGTTAGAAGACAACACAGCCTGGGAGAAAGTACTTGCAATACAAATAGCAAAAGGTATATGATAAGAACTCCAAAAACTTAATTAAAAAAAAAAGATAAACCACCATTAGAAAAACAAAGAGTGTGATCAGATAATTTGTAAAATAAATACAGTTAGCTATTAAATGTACAAAAATATACTCGACCTCATTAATGACTCAAGTGTGTAAATTTAAGCATTCTAGACTATTAAAAGTGTAATTGACTGATAATAAAAAATAACATAAAATGGATGTTGAAAATGACACTGTTATTCATCATTGGTTGAACTATAAACTAGTACAAACTTTCTGGAGGACAATTTAGCAATATCTACAAGAATTCTAACTTCTCACATCTTATGACCACTTCTAGGAATCTCTCCAAATAGCAGCACACGTTCATAAACATATGTGCAGTATTTTTTTAGTAGAAAAATAAAAGCTGAAAAACAGTCATGGTTCATTTATTCAGTAAACTGTCCTGCAGCTGGTAAAAGGATAATGATAATGAAATGACGCTAATGATGGCTAACACTGTTGAGCTCTCACCGTGTGCTTGGGATTGTGCTGTGCTTTCCATGTATTATATCACTTAAAACATATGATAGACCCATTACACCAACTGCAATGAGGTGGAAAATGTATTGTGAATTGAAGTGCAAATCTCTGTTGATTTTATTGTGTTTAACAAGCATGCTTTCATGTATTGCTTGTATCATTTTTTAAAAAAGACAATGACACATTTAAGAGAAGAGAAGGACAAGTTGTAGAATAACATGCAGTGGATGTGGCCAAGACTGACTATAATTACAAACCCCGTCTTTTCCTCCTGGACACACAGTTAGACTATATTTCCCAGCCCACCTGCAGAGGGTGGGGGGAGGGCCAGGGAGGGCATGTGGCTCATTCTTGCCAATAGACTGTGAGTAGAATTGTGAATCCAGACTAAGGCTGTTCTCAACTCATTCACACTCAACTCATTCATTTTCTCTCTCCTCTCGAAATGAAGACCACATATAGAAAACAGCAGCACCACAAGATGGAAGGAGCCTAGGTCCCTGAGTGACTGAGCAGAGCAACCCCATATACTGTTATGGTAATTCACTGAGATTTAGAATGAGTTACTGAAGCTGGCATTATTTACTCTAAAGCAATATAAAACTATTTTTAATTTAAAATATAGGATTGTAATGACACAGAGAAACTGACATATTTTACTTCATACTCTATATTATTTGAATCTTCTACAACAATTAAAACATATTTCTACAAGATAAAAGAAAGCTATAGCCTCATCTATGATATTATATATCCAAAGAAGAACTGACCTGACCTTGATTTTGGAGGAAGCCAGCTCTGGGAAGCAGCTTTTCTCCAAGTAAGTACAGATTAGAGAACACCTTCTAGAGAAGAGAAGGGATACTTGTCTCCTCCCTTGGGGCCCCAAGAAGAGCTGGGTCGCTTTTGATGTCATGGGAAAAGCATGGGACTCAGAGAACCTGGGCACGAATCCTGCCTGACATCTACCAGCGTGTGGCCTTCGGTGCATTCCATAACCTTTCTGAGCTTCCGTTTTCTCCGTCTGTAACCTGGAGATTTGAGTCACCTATCTTACAGAGTTGAGGTGAGCGGCATGTGATTAAATGCTACCAAATTGTAAATTCATCTACTATGCTGCAAAGATGGCAGAAAACATGTCTTTCAATAAATATTCATTGCGCATTTACTATGGCGGGCAGGCACAGTGCTAGGTGTTGAGGATAGTACTGACTGTCAGGTAATTTAAGGATTAATGGTTGATAGGCATAAATCATTGTAAATAATTAAACTACTTAGAAGTAAGAAATGAAAAAAAAATACTGGATGCTTTGGGAGTGTCTAAAAGTAGGACCTAATAAACTTGAAGGATCAGGTCTTGGAGAAGAGCAGACATTTTTATTCATTACTGTATTCCCAGTGCCAAGCCTATAGCAGACACCGAATAAATTCTAGTATCACTTTCCTGTTTCTCTTCCTGCTCCCCAGATCCCAGCACAATATTGCTCCCAGGTTAGTGTTCATCAAGTAAAAATGTGCTTTCCAAGGTAAGACCACCTGAGCCTCTGGTTTCCATATCCTGACCCAGTCAGAGCTAGATCGTTGCCATTTACAGTAATTCTTCTAGGATGGCTGCCTGCCCTCGCTCAGGAAAATATGTAGTGCCGATGCAGACTTGCTTTGGCATCATGTGGCTCCTGCTTACCTGAAATGTAGACCTCATTTTTTAATGTCACGCATGCAAACTCCACCCACTTCTTATTCTCACTCTCCAGCTCATGCTCCGTCATCGGGAGCTTGGCCACCTCCAGGCGGCTGCGCCTCAGGGGGTCCAGGCAGGTTACCTCCGCCACAAATCGTTCATCCTTCGTGCAGCCACCGATGATCATAAACACCTCAGACTGGAACTCATGCATCCTGGGCTTGGTGCGCTCTGATATTATCTGGAAAACCAATGAGAGTACAGGATGACACAGGGTTTCAGAGCTCAGGTTATGGAGCCAGCAGAGCAGGGCCCAGTTCCCAACTCCGCCACTGTGTGACCAGGTGGCAGCACCTCCCTGAGCCTCAGTTTCATCTTCTGTATATTAGAGATTATAGAGGTTTGCTGTGAGGATTCATTGAGATCATGTACATAGTGTGTTTGGCCCAGAGCCTGGTATATAATAGGTACTCAGTAAAGGTTATCTGTTATTGCTTTTGCTGCCATTTTAAGAACTCCAGGTCTGTTTACCATCAAATGCATTTCTTGCTTCTCCCTTCCTGCCTGATATGAAGCCTTGAATCCTAGAATTCCATTTCTGGCCACCTTCCACTCCTGCCTTGTTCCAATATCTTGATGACATCCCAGACTTTTGTTCACTACCACACTTCTTCTGAAAGAGAGGTCCTGTCAGGGGGAGCAGAGGATGGCCAGGCAGGTTGGGGGACTCGGTCTTAACCTCAAGCATATGACCCTTCAGAGCCTTGAACCACACCATGGAGATTTGAAAGAGAGCCACACCATGGATATTTGAACCCAGCGGAAAGAGCAGACGTCTGCAGTCAAATACACCAGAGTTTGGTTCCACCACCTATGGCCTTGTGACCATGGAGAAGCAACACAATCTCTGTAAATGCCTGTCATCACTTCTATGCCATCAGACCTTGGTATAGATCAAGGTGGTCCCAGGAAATTTAGGAGGAAGTGAAACAGAGGGGCAACTTTTCTGTCCCCAAAGACCTCTCCCAATGAAGGTACCAGCTACCATTTCTAAGCTAAACACAGATGGACATTTGCTTTTAGGGTTTTAAAATGTCCCACTGTCATCACCTTCATGAACTTGGAGGAGGGACAAGATTAAGAGGAGAGATAATGATAGGACAAGAAGGGTTAAAGTTTGGGAAAGGAAGGTGAAGTGAGTTCCAGGAGTAGCCTTCACGCTTACACTACTGTCACCAGGAACAAAGCCAAGATCATTCAAGTAGTGAGCAGACAGGGAGTTTCAGGGAATCAACTGGCTATGAGATCTCAAGCCAGGGATCACAGTGGTGGGTTGGTTCAGTTACCCAGCCTGCAATGGAAATGAGAAAGTGCTTTGAGCTGGATTGGGGGTAATAAAGGCAGCAAAAACCTAGGACACAGTGAAAAGAGAGATTTTAGTCTAAGACAAAGAAAATGCCTGATTGTGGGAGATAGAGCACCACAAACAAACTGAGTGAGAATAAGAACTGTCTTCATTTGTGGGGCACTTACCATGTGCCAGACACTGTGCTAAGCACATCTCATTCATTATCTGATTATATCTCAAAACAGTTCTAGCAGCTGGTAGGCATTATTATCTCCATGTTACAGGTTGGGTCTGAGCTTTAGAGCAGCTAAGTAGCCAAGGTCACACTGTAGGTAAATTGTGCAAAGTTAAAGCCAAGATTCTCCTGACTGCAAGCCCAAATTTCTGCCACTGGAGACTTTTCCAGAATTTCCTCTCCTCCTAAATCCAACTCACCCCCCCACACAAACACCATTTCAAATACAAAAGGCAGAGCAGATGTTTTATAGCAGCAATTTTGCAGAAGACATAGTAGAGATATTTTATATCAAAGGAATGCCTTCATCACCTGCATTTCAGAGACTAAACAAATGGGAAGCAGGAACAGAAATAGCCAGAATTTTGGAAGTCCAGTTGATCAAGACTCTGAACTTTAATGCTTCACTGAATACAGATGCAGAAACTGACACTTGTCCAAGTGTATGAGGGTTTTGATTCCCAGTGCTGAGCCACCTGCCAGTGACCACATACCAGCACGGGATGTGACCCATGTGATTGCCTACACTCCCTCCATCAGTCTACTCACCACCTTTATTTGCTTACTGTCCTCTATTCTCTGACAGACAGACATTTAGCAAGGCAGAGATTTTTATTATAGTGCCTGCTGCCATTTCTGGCATATTGTTACTGTTGAGGATTTATTTGTAAAAAATGAAGGCATAGCATAGTAAAATATATGGAATGATGTTAAAGTAGTACTTAGGGGGAAATTTATAGTACTAATGACAGTAGGGGAAAGGTCTCAAATCAATGACCTCCAGTTCTACCTTAAAACACTAAAAAAAGAAGAGAAAATTAAACCCAAAGGAAGCAGAAGACATGAAATAATCAAGATTAGATTAGCAATAAATAGAAAACATAAAAGCAATAGAGAAAAATAAAATTAAACCAGAAGCTTGTTCTTTGAGAAAATCAATACAATTGACAAACCTCGAGCCAAAATGATCAGATAAAAAGAGGAGACACAAATCACCACTATCTGGAATGGGAGATGTGAGTGACATCACTACAGATTCTACAGATAATAAGGAAATATTGTGAACAACAGTAAACCAACATATTCAGTAACTTCTATGAAATGGAAAAGTTCTTTGAAAAATAAAAACTATTAAAGCTCATTCTAGAAGAAATAGATAACCTGAATAGCCCTATATCTATTAAAGAAATACAATTTATAATTAAAAACCACACACACACACACACACACACACACACACACCCTCCTGGTTCTAATAACATCACTGGTAAAACTACCAAACATTGAAAGATATATTTGCAGAGTGAATGAGTGACAATGAACCTGAGGACAACACAGAACTAGAAAGGACACCTGGGGAAAGAGGAGGCTCCTGGGGGCTTCACGCAGATCATTCCTAAGCCACTCTTTACTCAGGTATCTACCAATGGCCTAATGAAGAAGGCGTGGTAGCCAAACCCAGAAGTATTATATAGTGGGATATATGTGTGGGTTTCATGTATATAAACTTAACAGTTCCTATTTCATTACATCCTGGCTGCTTATCCACTTCCACTAAACCTAGTCTTGTCTTTATACAGTAATGAATAAAATATGTCTTCAATTGTTAAGGAGAACCAGGTAAATTCAAATGATATGCACATTCACCAACCTGGTCTCCATTTATTCATTCAACAAACCTTTATCAATCACTTACTCTATACCAGGGAGTCTCCTAAAGTCTGGAGATGAAAATTCCAATACAACGTACTTTCTGCCATAACAAGCTCCCAACCTAGAGATATTTACAGATGAGGAATTCAGTGGTTAACATGTAGCAGTTGGTGTTAAAATACTGCAATGCATCAGGGGCTAAGAATGAGTGAAGCCTCTGGAGAAGATGATGCTTGAACTGAATTTTGAAGTAGGAGCCGAAGTTGACTAGATGAAGAAGAGGGAAAAGGCATCTGAACAGCACCTGCATTAGCTGGAGGCGGAAAAAGCAGGTCCGCCTTGGAGAATTAGAAGCTGTGTCTTTGGGCTGTAGCAGAAGAAAGGGGCTGGAGATGGCACTAGAGAAGCGGGCAGGAGGTGAAGGGTGCAGGGCTAGGCTCTGGGAGCTCGGGCAGGAAGTGTGGGCTTTATCCGGAAAGGGGCGAGGAACCAGTGAAGAGGGTAAGCCTAAGAGAGAAATGTTTGGCTCGAGTTTCAGATCATCCGGCTGATGAATGAACTGGAGAGAGGCCAAACTGGAGCAGGAAGGTGAGTTTTGAGGAACTTTCAGAAATTCGGGAAAGAAATAATGAGAGTCTGAACTAAGGGAACATCAGGTGCCCCAGAGTGGGCAGGCAGAAAGCAGCACCCGGTGGAATGGCGACTGGGCAGGGCACATTCTGTCCATGTGTGTGTCACCCCCACTGCCCTCCCGCCTTCCACAGCTGGGAAGAGAAGGGCTGTGCCAGGCTTGGTGCTGGGTGATTTCTGTATCTCACCTTATCCTCTCAGAAGCTGCCCGTGAGGCATTATCATCCCCATTTTACAGATCAGAGTTCCAGGGCTTCCGGAACTGCCTGACTCAAACTGTCATCAGTGTAGCATCTTCTCCTTGCTCTAAGGATTAGAGCAAGGAGCTGCCAGCCAGCCTCGCCTGATCTCTATGAGGCCCGCTAACCCCTTTACTTCGCTAGTTCACAGCAGCACCTCTCATCTCACCTCATTGCCAGAAAGGTGGTACATCCTGGCTTCCTGGAGCAGCGGGAAGACCTCCGGGCACTGCCTGATGAGAGGATCTGCCTCCACCGTCTCCACAAAGTACCACGGGTCCAGAAGCGGCAGGCGCACGTACTCCAGGATGTAGGGGAGCAAGCAGAGCCGCTCCGACTGCTTGTGCCGGACCCAGCTCATCACCGTCTCAAACACCTGAGCCTCCTCCGTCACATAAAGGTCATCGCTCTTCAAGATGTGGTACAGAGTGTCCACGGGGAGCTCAAGGAACTCCTCGGCGTTCAGAATCTGCACGAAGTTTTGGATGATGTAACTTTGAACCTGCTTCTTTAGACTGTCCAGGGAGTGCGTGTCCGCCAGCCTCAGGATCCCAACGCAGTTCTCTGGGTTCAAGGCTTCGGTGAGGAAGCTGGCGCAGGCATCCACCATCCGCAGGAACTAAGAGAACAATAAGGGACTCGCTAAATAGGTAAGAATACATTCCTGTGTTTGACAGCTCTATAGTCATTAAGAAAACATGTTGTAGAAGAATATTAAATGGCATAGAACATTTTTGTAGTGCTCTAAGTTTTAAAATCTGTTCATGGAATCTGATCGAGCCTCTAGTTTTAATCAGCAACGACAGGAAATAGAGTTCAGCCCTGGCCGGTGTGGCTCAGTTGGTTGAGGATCGCCCTGTGCACCTAAAGGTGACTGGTTGGTTCCAGGTTAGGGCACATGCCCGGGTTGCAGTTTGGGTCCTGGTCCGG
Organism: Myotis lucifugus; assembly: GCF_000147115.1. Lineage (NCBI taxonomy): Eukaryota > Metazoa > Chordata > Mammalia > Chiroptera > Vespertilionidae > Myotis > Myotis lucifugus. Next base: position 11,187,693 of record NW_005871062.1, on the reverse strand, counting down.
GTGCATGCAAGAGGCAACTGATTAATGTTTCCTTCTCTCTACCTCCCTCTCCCTGCCTCTTTCTCTAAAATCAAGTGGAAGAATATACCCTGTTCATGAATTCAACATCATTAAAATCAACATCCTTAAAATGTTCATACTACCCAAAGAGATACAATCCTTATTAAAATACCAACAGCATATTTCACAGACCTAGAACAAACTCTCCAGAAATTTACATGGAATTAAAAAAAAAAGACCCCAAATAGCTGCAGCAATTCTGAGAAAGAAAAACAAAGTTGGAGGGGTCACAATACTAGATGTGAAGCTATATTACAAAGCCACTGTTCTCAAAACTGCCTGGTACTGGCACAAGAACAGACATATAGACCAATGGGACAGAACAGAGAACCCAGAAATTGACCCAAGCCATTATGCTCAATTAATATTTGACAAAGTAGGCAAGAGAATATAATGAGTCTAGACAGTCTCTTCAATAAATGGTGTTGGGAAAATTGGACAGATATATGCAAAAAAAATGAAACTAGACCACCAACTTACACCATACACAAAAATAAACTCAAAATGGATAAAGGACTTAAACGTACAACAGGAAACCATAAAAATCTTAGAAAATCCATAGGCAGCAAAATATCAGACATCTGTCATAGCAATATCTTTACTGATACATCTCCTACGATAATGGAAACTAAGGGGAAAATAAACAAATGGGACTACATCAAAATAAAAAGCTTCTGCACAGCAAAAGAAACCATCAACAAAACAACAAGAAAGCCCACGGCATGGGAGAACATATTTGCCAATGTTACATCCAATAAGGGTTTAATCTCCAAAATTGATTGGGAACTCATACAACTTAACAAAAGGAAGATAAACAATCCAATCAAGAAATGGAAAAAGGACCTAAATAGACACTTTTTTGAAAGTGGATATACAGAAGGCCAAAAGGCATATGAAAAAATGCTCAAAGTCACTAATCATCCGAGAGATGCAAATCAAAACAATAATGAGGTACCGTCTCACACCTGTCAGAATGGCTATCATCAACAAATCAACAAATGACAAGTGCTGGCAAGGATGTGGAGAAAAAGGAACCCTCGTGCACTGCTGGTGGGAATGCAGACTGGTGCAGCCACTTTGGAAAACAGTATGGAGTTTCCTCAAAAAATTAAAAATGGAACTCCCATTTGACCCAGTGTTCCCACTTCCAGGAATATAGCCCAAGAAACTAGAAACACCAATCAGAAAGGATATATGCACCCCTGTGTTCATAGCAGCGCAATTTACAATTGCTAAGATTTGGAAACAGCCTAAGTGCCCATCAGCAGATGAGTGGATTAGAAAACAGTGGTACATCTACACAATGGAATACTGTGCTGCTGTAAAAAAGAAAGAACTCTTACCATTTGCAACAGCATGGATGGACCTGGAGAGCATTATGCTAAGCAATATAAGCCAGTCAGAGAAAGATAAATATCACATGATCTCACTCATTTGTGGAATATAATGAACATAAACTGATGAACAAAAATAGATCCGGAGTCATAGAAGCATTGAACAGACCGTCAAACCTCAGAGGGAAGGCAGGGGAGGGTGGAAGTGGGGAGGGTAAGTAATCAACCAAAGAACTTGTATGTGTCCAGATAAGCATAACCAATGGACACAGACACTAGGCGGGTGAGGGCATGTGCTGTGGGGCGGGAGCGGCCAGGGAGAGGTCAATGGGAGAAAAAGGAGCCATATGTAATACTTTCAACAATAAGACTTTAAATTCAAAAAAAAAAAAAAAGGAAATACTGCCTGGCCACTGTGGCTCAATGGTTGAGCATCGACCTATGGACCAGGAGGTTACCATTCGATTGCCAGTCAGGGCTCATGCCTGGGTTGTGGGCTTGATCCCCAGTTGGGGATGTGCAGGTAACAGCCAATCAGTGATTCTGTCTCTTCATTGATGTTTCTCTCTCTCACTCTCCCTCTCCCTTCCTCTCTGAAATCAATAAAAATATATTTTTTTAAAAGGAAATATGGTTGACTCTTGAAGAATGAAAGGAAGTGGGGTGCTGACCTTCTACATAAATGAAAATCCATGTACAACTAACATATAGGGGAAAGAGGAACATGTCAAATGACAGACACCATGGGAAGATCAGCAGAATCCAGACCGTGGGAAACTCTACAATTTCTTCATCAAATATATCACAAGGGGAACGTGGGGAGGGGAGGAAGAGCCTGAGGATGAAAAGAGATCTAAGAAACACATCAAACTTTGGCAAAGTAGGGACCTTATTTGGACCCTGATTTAAAACAAAATAATTTTAAAAGTCAGAAATGTGTGCAGTGACTAATATTTGGTGATATGAAGCAATTATTATAATTTTAAGTGTAATAATGGTATGGCTATGTTTAAAGAAGCATCTTTCCTTTTAGAGATAATTACTGAAACTCTTGCAGATAAAATAAAAAAGCACTTCACAAAATCACATGTACATTATGATCCTAACTCTGATAAAAGATGTATAGAATATAGGCCTAGAAAAAAAGACTGAAGGATAATATTAACAGTTGTCAATCTCTCTGTGTATCAGATACCATAGGACTCATTATGCTGCAGTAACAAACAACCCCCAAATATCAGGGGCTTACAACAATACATGTTATTTCTCACTCATATTGCATGTCCTTCACTGGGCTCTTCATTCCAAGACCCAAAACTTTGCAAAAGTCCTTAACTAAAGTAGGCCAGTCTTGTGACAGGAGAAAAAGGATGGCTCTTAGCACTTTTGCTCAGAGGTGGTGCATGCCATTCATTCCCACTTACACTGGGCTGACCAGGATAAGTCTTGTGGCAAAATTTGTTGTCAAGGAAACAGTAATCCTCCCACAGAAACTGGTCCCATAGCAATGAACAGTGAATGTGCTATATAAATAAGGCACCCCACTTGATAATAAGACTATGAGAATTTTTAAATTTTGTTTACTTATATACTTTTTATTGTATTTTTTTAATCCTCACCCAAACAGTGAGGATATTTTTTCCATTGATTTTTAGAGCGGAAGGCGGGGGAGAGAGGGAGAGAGAAACATCGATGTGAGAGAGACACATCAATTGGTTGCCTCCCACACTCACCCTGACTTGGGGCAGGGAGGTACGTGCCCTTGATTAGGAATTGAACCCTCAACCCTCTGGTGTGCAGGCCAGCACTCTAACCACTAAGCAATGCTGGCCAGGGCTATTTATATACTTTTTAAATCTTCCAACATGAATAAATAACACCATTGCAATAAAAATTAATTTGTAAAATTGATTGGTTTTTGTGACTTATTTTTCAATTATCGTCATCCTCATAACATGAGCCCCATGTGTATATATAGACTTTTACAGCTTACAGAGCACTGTCATGTGCGTTATGTTATTTTAATATTCATTTTACAAATGAGGTGTCTCAAATGCATCAGTTCATTCCTATTCATTGCTCTCTGGAACTTACTTTGAACAAGTCCAAGCTCCTATCTCCCCTCCTGTCCACTGGGCCCCTTATAAGGTCAAGTTCTCAATGTTCTTGAGTTGATCAAGTAGCAGAAGATTGGAAAAAGGGAGACACCCAGGGAGGGCTGGTCTGAAGATAGGTGGGAGTATAGACGGGCAGCCTGCCGAGAAGACAGCTCTAGTGGCAGGAGCTGGGGTGGCAGGGTTGTGGGCCAGAGGATGGGGGTGGGCACAGGACTTAGAGTGGACTATGTTGACTTAGGTTTTGCCCTTCACTCCAGAGCAATCTAAGGATACACACCCCTGGTTGTTTGGGTCATTTCCAATGACAAAATATTGTCTTTCCACATCACATCACATTTTCCAATTGTCGGTTTAGAAAGCACTGACTGAGGGTCAATGCAATGTTGAAGAAAGTCTGAATTCTGCTACAAACCACCCTGTCTGCTGGTCCCAACCACCTGCAGATCTGCTCCTCGCATGAGCAACTGTGGAAACGGTTGAGACTGAGAATTCTAACACCTGTTCAGTTGTTCGCAGATTTTCAGTTCAAAGAGTAAAAATACACAACTGAGACCAAGCCTCACTGAGCCCTCAGAACATGTAACCAGAGCCCTTTGTGGCCCGGCCCACAGAGACGTCGCTGGGGGCTGGAAGGGAACTCACTTATGTGGTAGCCTCCAGAGCAAAACAGCAGGTACACCAGGCCAGAGTTTGCGTGAGAAGAAGATGATGTGAAAGCCAAATCAATTTTCTAAATATGTAGACTATGTCTGAGAGGCCACCTAAGAACCTGGGAACAGCGGTTGCCTCTGGGGAGTGGACCTGGTGTCTGGGTTCAGGGTAAAGAGAAAGAATTACTTTTCACTGTTTACCTTTTTGTACCCCCTCAAATTATGTGCCATGAGGAGGAATTCTCTATTTAAAATAAAGTCACTTTCTCATGAGTAGAGAAAACACTAGAAGGGAACACATCAAAATGCTAACAGTGGTTATTTCAAATGTACCTTTGGGAAGTTATCAATTTGTTTTTTAGACTTTTCGGTATAGACCAAGTTTTCTACATTGAGCATGAGCTTGCTTTTAAAATCAGAAATAAATACTCGAAAGACTTGTATGCATGCATATAAGCATAACCAATGGATACAAGCCACTGGGGGGTAGGGGAGGCCGGGGGAATGTCAAGGGTGGAGGGGAGGAGACATATGTAATACTCTTTGTAATACTTTATAGTATTAAAACAATTAAATAAATAAATAAATAAATAAACATATTAATGTCCAACAACAACAAAAAAAGAAATACTGTCTTGCAATTCTCAAGTACACATTGAGATAATAAAATCTAAGAAAAATAATATAGAGAACCTACAACGCGCGAACCCCTTTATCATAAGTAGCTCGCTCACCCTCACAACAACACTATAAAGTAGACAGTTATTACCATTCCTGTCTCATAGATGAGAAAAGCAGATTCAGAAAAGTTAAGTCATTTCCTGAGAGATTTGTAAATAATAACAAGTAGAGCTAAAACTTGAAACTGTCTTATCTGGTTCCAGAAATGCATGTTTTTACATTATTTCAAGCTGCCTCCAGTCAACTAGTGTGTGCACAGGACGGCAGCTTTGCAGATGCCAAACATCATAAATGTGCACCCCTCTCCGGAGAGCTCAGCTGATCTAATCTGCCCAGATTCGGGAAGGGCTGGCCGACAAGATGCCGGTTCCTGCCCCTGCTTGATCACTATTGATGAGCAAAGAAGAAAACCAGGAGGGAGAATCGAATCAAGTACCGAAGTTCGCATTTGTAAGAAGCTTTGATCTAAATGTGTCTCTCCCCACTCAGAACCGTGCATTCATCGTTCATCCACATGTTCATTTCCCAAATGTGTACTGAGCACCTATATGCTAGGCTCTCAGCTAGTGCTGGGGGGACAGCGGTGAGCGGAGAGAGACACCCGTGCCTGTGCTCACCGGAGCTGACAGACCAGTGGGAGGCGTGAGCAGGAATCCAATAATCACACAGGTGTGAAGTTACTGCTGTGATAAATGTCCAGCGACTCCACTGCCTGAAACTGAAGCAAGTCCTACTTCTACCTCCAGCGTACACACTCTGGCTCTAAGCTGTCACCCAGACTCTCCCTGCTGGAACCCCTCCACACTCAGACCTGTCTACTCCCTTCTCCAAACATCCCTAAGCTTACCTATCCCCGTGGCTTTCTGTGTTCATGGCATTCCCTCGGCCTCGACCAGCTTCTCCCACATCACTAGTGGCTAAAATCCTGTTCTCCTCAAATGGGCAAGTTTGATCCAGAGTCCTACACACACACACAAAAGGACTCAGAATAACTTCCCTCTTAAAGGAGAGAACCTTTAAAATTACCTCAAAAGGAGGAAGAAATGAGTAGCATAACCATCACCTCATCTACACAGGGTGTTTTCTTCATTCGGGGTTAAATCCAGGACCAGTGGGTGGGCTCCAGCGAGTCTCTGAACCCCTCACAAACATTGGTTTGCACATGTGCCGTTTTTCTGGGAACTGAGTTTGCAGGAAACACTGTGAGTTGCTCTCTAGTATCCATCCACCTGAGCACAAAGCCGACACAAGAGGGAGAGCCAGGCTGAGAATGGACCAGAGAGTCTTACACAGACTGTGCTTGAAGCCTTCCCTGCCTCTGGACATTTTTAATGCTGGGTCAATACTTGTTTAAGAAGAAAGAAGGAGAATAGAAGGAAAGGGAAGTGCTGGGGGGGAGTGAGGAGAAAACCCACCTATTCATGAAGTTCCTTCTCAGAAGCCACTCTTCCTTCATCATTTCTCCCAACCTGGAGTCAATTCCTCCCTCCTCTGTGCTCCACGGGCACCGCACCCACCCTCTTGTGGAGCACCCATTACAGTCCTGCCTGCACTGTGGTCAAGCATCGCAAGGGCAGGCTCGGGGCTATACTTATGTTTTTCCTTCCAGCATCACCTAGAACAAACTCTGGCAAAAGAAGGGAAAGGGGGGAAGGACAGAAAGAGGAAGAAAATATTTTGCAGATGCCTACTATGTACAAAGATCTGCGGTAGAGACTTTCCCACCCATTATTTTACTGAGTGAATAAACTGTACTTATTACCTAATGTATTTTAGCAAGTAATAACGAGACAGACATTAGTGTCACCATTTGTACAGAGACTGAAATAGAGGGTTCCGAGTTAAGTGTGTTGCCCAAGGTCACACAGCTGGCAGCAGGTAGAGATGATCTGAGACCAGCTAGCTAACTTCACCCGGGGCATTACCCTGGCTGTGACTGTGACATTGTTGAGCGAACATAATTCCAGGAGAGTCTGAAGAGGCCTTATGAGGACAAGGATGAGTGGGGATCTCCAAGTTGCCTACGTTCCCCCCCAAAATATGCCTCCATAAGCACTTTTAAAGGTGAGGGGTGTAAAGCAGCTTCATGTGATCCTAAACCAGTGGCTGGGAAGCTGCTGATACACAGGGCAGTCAAGGGGACAAGAAATTGGTCTGTTTAAAAAAAAATAATATTTTTGTTGTTTTGCTTCTTCATATTCAAGATTGTTTAAGACTTTAGGGCATATTTTCTGTCTCAGCCTGTCCCAGTGGCACATGAACTTGTTTGTTAAAGCTGAGCAATGACAGCTAATGGCAACAGACAACCAACTTCCTGTTTGGGGAACATGTGAGCATAAGGTTACAGCCAGGCACCTGACCCTCAAACAAGGAGACTAAAAATACAATCAAAGAAAACCACTTGAGACATGGCTGCAGTTCCCGTGAGAAGTGTCTGCCTCAACGAGAATGCACCCCTGCCCTCTTCACCACCCCTCGTCTGCTTCCCTTCGTGCTCTCCACAATGGGGATCCTCAGGGCTCATCAGTGGAATTCCACCTCTCCCCAGAGGTTCCTTCAAATCCACTCCAGAATAACTGAAGTCCTCTTCTGGTCCAAACCGTGTGTAAAGACATTGATATTCTTACCCTTGAACCCCAACAAATCAGTGTATGTGAAGGGTTTGTAAGCTGAATTTTAATAAAATTCAAATGTACTTGAAAGTGTTTCTGAATTCATTGTAAATTTTTTTGTCACCATTTTTCTTCTCAGGCAATAGATACTAAAAGTAAAGCTATTCTCCTGTCAGTTCTGTGTTGGTGTTAAAGAGGAATCTTCATATGTAAAAATTGTAAATTACCACTTATCCTAATCTTCCATCCTTTATCCTGGCCTTTCCCTCTCTCTCAGGTGGTGCACCCACCTCAGACTCTGTCAGGATGTGCTCCCCCACACCTTACATGCCCTCTGCTCCCTTAAGACTTTCAACCCTTGGTCTAGACTTGGCTGAGAGGTCTGTGGTTCCTGGAAGCTGTATAGGGTAGGTAGGAAAGGCAGAAGCTAAGACCTGCAAATGGTCCACTCACTAAGGTGGGGCTGGTGCTGAGGGACTGAGGCAACTGCAGAGGTGAAGTGACCCAGAATAGGAATCAGAGGGAAAGAAAAGGGGGCAGTGCCGCAGGGTGTAGCAACATGGATTTTCGTTACAACTAAAACTGCCCCATCCCACTTCCCGAATTCCACAACCTCTGGGCAGCACCAGGCATCCCAGGCCTACTCACCAGGGAAGGATGGTGGGGTAGACAACAGAAGACAACTTCAACTTTGAATTTCTAAATACACTTGCAGAACTTATACTACAAAAATAGTTTGAAACATCAATTAGTGGTAATATCTGGGCCCTTTGAGTTTCAAAAGCCAGAATCCTAAGTTATAAAGTTTATGCCAAAACAGTAGAAGTAGCAGTGTGGAAGATAATGTAAGTCAGCTTTTCCCACATGGGAGGAGTTAACAATTCCCAGACCCGGATGAGAGGGGAGAAAGAGTCTAGTAATAGAGTGAGAAACAGGTGTGTGTCCCTGACATGCTGTCCTGCCTCCCAACTCGGGCCAAAATTCCAGAGTTAGGGGGATGCTAAAAGCCCCTGAAGGCTGTGGATCTCAGGATAAAAGAATGTACGTCTCCACTGCTGAGATGAATCAGAAATGCAGCAGTACCACATAGCAGCAGCAGAAGAGAAACTGGAGTGTGCTGTTTCTAGACAAAGGAGGCCTGTGGTAGTCGCTCCAGATTAGCACAGGAGAGTAAATGGAAGTTCCTTGGGTGTCCCTGAGAGGGGCTCAGAAGTAGCTGAGAGGATTGGCAGACCCGAAGAAGCCTTACAAAAGGACAAGGAGAATACCAAGTGATCAATAAGGACTGATGGCCAGAACCAGGTGGGACTAAGGACTTTCCGTTGAAGCCAATGGGGAAGGGGTCAATGACCAGAGACTGATGGGAACACAGATACTCCAGCATGAACCAATAATAGAAATGACCATTAAGCCTGGGCCAAATGCCTCTTTCTATGCTGTCCTGGCACTATGGAAATGCCCCCGGAAATACAGAAGCGACCCGAATCCTGGACTGATTGAGTTTTCTGGAAGTGAGATGTCATTAAGTTAACTACAATTTCTGCTGCTGGTACAATGGGAAGCTCAGGATAAAGATTAAATTCAATGTTAGAAAAATAATGGGTTAAATCACACTTTTTTGCATACCTGAGTTTTGTAGCCTAAGAGTTAGACCCTCTGCACTAACTAGAACTCAAGAACAATATGAAATTCGAAAACAGGCTAAGCTCGTCCATGGCGACAGAGGCTAGAGCAGTAGTTCCCCTTGGGGAGTCCTGCTTGGGGGAGGCACAAGAGAGCGATCTGGGAGGCCAGAATGTTCTAGATCGGGGTGGTGGTTACATGATTGTACACACGTGTAAAAAAATCATCAAACTGTGCACTTAGATGTCTGCATTTTATTGAATGTAAGTTATATCTAAAAATAAAAAGAAGCAAACATGGAGATCAAACACAGAAACGTAAAGTTAACAGAGACATTGTGGGCAGCAGTAGGTTCACTGTTCCCCAGAGGGAATCGGGCCTGAAGGGTAGCAGCTGTGCCAGTCGTGCCTCCTGACATGACACACTCCCACCGAGCACCACCGGTTCCCACTGGGCAGCCCTCTCTGAAGGCCCCACTGCCTTCAGGATCGTGGCTTGTCTCAGGCCTCGCCCTGAGGGGTGGTTTGCACAGTGGGGAACACACAGGCTACACGTCAGCAGACAGGAGTTTACTCAGGCTCTTATCTCACTGGCCATGAAACCTGGAGCACTTACTTAATATTGCTGAATCCTACTTCCCTCACCCAGAGATTGGAGGTAAAAATACCTACCTCGGGTTACATAAGATAGTATAGGCAAAATAGTTGTCACATAGTGAATGCTCTAAAAGGGCAACTGTCACTGCTCTGGGGACTGAGAGTAACCCTAGTTGCTCAACACTCACAGTCGCCACACAGCAACAGCGTTGGTTGACAAAGTGTGTGTGGGAGAGGGTGCATCAGATGGGCAACAGGTTAATTCTATCTTGATGATGGTTAAGAAATAGTTGGGCTGGTTTCTTGCCTAAATTAACTGGCTATTCCAATGTTCATAAATCTAGGTGTCCCTGTCAATGACAAGAGAAGTTCATCTGTATCTTACAGTAATGGGACCTACTTTTTGCTAGGTGCTTGGCACTTAGTTGGTACTTAAAAATGAAGCAATTATTAGTATTACCCTGTGGACTACTTCCTCCTCTACTCACCCATGACATTTCCAAGAGCCAGGATTGGCTTCTTAGTGTCCTCTTACCAGTAAAGGAGGTAAGGTAATTTTTGTTGGGGTCTTGATTAGTTTCTGAGGTTGTCTTCAGCTAGTAATGAATAAGAGCAGCACATGTATTCATTGACTCAACAAATATTTATGTACTGTATTCTCGGTATCGAGGAAGCCAAGAAGCCAACACAGGCCATTGGCCACTGACCACATGGCTTCCTCATCCATATAGGTTTCACCACCATTCATCCTGTCATCAGCAAAAGAAATATGAAAATAAGCAATGCCAGGACCTTCACCAAAATCTCCACAAACTGCTACCATGATGAAAATTATGTCCCCACTTCAGAGGGTGTTGTGGAGGCACCACATGGGGCTTCTCAGGCCCAGGCCAGGTAACCAGGCTCCCACTCCAGCATCCCTCTTTCTTTTCTCATGTTGGCCCTTGGGACTCAGCCTGATCTCCTTTTTTCTTCTAAGCTCCTTCTTCTAACCAGCTGCTCTGTATCTTAGGGATCCTTCTACCCCAAGACTAAATGTAAGCTGAGTGTGGTCTCCCTGACATCACATCTTCTTGCTGCCCTGCAAATAAGCTCAAGAGCCCTTATTGTTTTATGAGGGTTTTTATAATATTTTTAATTGATTTGAGAGAGAGTGAGAGAGAGAGAGAGAGAGAGAGAGGGAGAGAGAGAGAGAGAAACATCGTTGTGAGAGAGAGAAACATGGATCGGCTGCCTCCTGCATGTGTCCCAACCAGGGATCAAACCTGAAACCCTGGTAAGTGCCCTGACCTGGAATTGAACCCACAGCCCTTTGGTGTATGGGACAAACATTCCAATCAACTGAGCTACACCAGCCAGGGCTCATTTTTTTAATGAGTTTTTAATAGTAAACTTGGCAAAGTTCCCCAAGATTGAAAATGTTTTTACCAAGTTTTTATAGTCATTGTCCCAGGTCTATAGTTTCTGACTACCTTGCTTATTTGGGACTCATAAGCCTGAAGGTCCAGTTAAAGCAAGGAGGCCCTTTGCTTCCCTGAAGCCTTGTTGGGTGACGTTTATCTCACAATCCCTGCCTCAAATGTGAACAGGGCACTTTGCCCTTTCCTCTTAAGCAGTGGTTCTCAACCTTCTGGCCCTTTAAATACAGTTCCTCATGTGACCCAACCATAAAATTATTTTCGTTGCTACTTCATAACTGTAATGTTGCTACTGTTATGAATCATAATGTAAATATCTGATATGCAGGATAGTAAATAGGCGACCCCCGTGAAAGGGTCGTTCGACCGCCAAAGGGGTCGCGACCCACAAGTTGAGAACCGCTGCTCTTAGGGCTTCTCTTACTTTTACCTTTCCAAAAGCTACTTAGAGAAAATACATTTCTCCCCATAGTTGGCCAATACATTATGGTCAGATTACTGGAAAAATTCCTCTAGTGGACAGCTCATTCAGTACCTGCCACACTCTATCCTCCTAAAAGCTAGATACTGCCCCACCCCTGCCATAGCTGATTGGCCCAAGGCCCCTGACCCAAGGACCATCCGTCTGTTAACAGGCCAGCAACTCATGACGTTGTCTCGTATGAAAGCTCTTTTCAAACAGCAAAAGTGGTGATTGGCTGGGTCAACAGACTTCTCTCTCTCTCTGGATGGGAGAGAAGCAATCAATGCATAACAGAAAGAGGCCTGAAAAGAGAAGCAGAAAATGAGGGAGAGGCTGAGTCACATCAAAGATACGAAAGTTAAGAAACCTTTACTCCTGGATGGGTGGAGAACACCAAGATAATTGGGACTCCCATGGATTTCAGCTTCTGTGGATGTTCTAAAATGACAAGATAAAATGCCAACTCTAACACACTTTTCTCTACCTGTAATTCTGGGTTACTGAAACTACAGCACAGTCCAGTTCATTGTACTATTCATGTATCATGTGAATGTGATAAAATAAAACTTTAAATAATGGTTTCTTATCATCCTAATTCAGGAAAAAAACAAAGATCTAGGGGTGGCTTAGAGAAATGTCTCCATAGTTCAGTGTCAGCTTATTTTATCCCAGGCAAAAAAGCTGTCCAAAGTAAGGTAAAAATTAACTCACAAATGATGGGAAGAAACCTCTATTTAATATCTATTACATATCAGGTACTTTACAAATATCACCTCATTTAATCCAAATAATATCTCTCCCTGATAAGGTAGCTATTCTTATCATCCTAACTTTACAAATGAGAAAATGAGGCTTAAAAAATCTAAGTAACTTGTCCACAGCCACACAGCAAATAAGTGACTAAATAGGAATTTAAACCCAGGTTCTTATCACCGAAACCCATGTTCTTTCCACTCTGCCACTCTGTCTTATAAGAAACTATTACAGATAACAGCATATTTCATGTCTAAAGAGACCCCAGCAACATTATATAGCCATTGCAAGAACAGGCAGCTCTACACATACTGACCTGTAACAGTCTCCAAAATATACTGTGAAGCCAAAAAAAACCACCAAGATGCAAAACCAAGTATATAGTCTGCTAACATTTGTATTTCAAAAATGGAGGCAATGAGTAAGAGTGATCTGCACATGTATACTGGTATGTGTGTGGAATAAAAAGGACAGTAAGACTGCAAACAGTGAAGAAATGTTTCACTGTCTCCCCTTTTGTGTCTCTGAATTTGGAACGGAGATATGTTTTATCCATCCAAAAATAAATAAATTTTTAAAACCACAAAGTGATTTCAACAACCTAGGAACTTCTATCCCTTATGGTACCGTCAAGTATGAAAATATTCCCAGTTTTCTATGGCTGAGACTTCAAAGCAAAGTCTAGAAGCAAGAGAAATCAGAAAGTGGGTTAACTAGATATCCAGAAGCGCACAGCATTCTTCTTATATTTTCATAAAAATTAACACTTATAAGAAAATGAAAAAATGGCCGCAGAGAGAAATTTATCATTTTTTGCCTGGAAAGTGAACAAGATTTGGAAAGATCTGAGGTGGAGGATTACCAGAAACGGGAAATCAACAATAAACAGATCTTGCTCTGTCTCTCATCTGTCTCTGTCCTCCCCTCCCACCTTGCTCATTAAATCTAAACTCTCCACTGAAGCTCACCACTTGGGAGAAAATGAAAAGAAGAGGAAGAAGACAAAGAAGAAAAAACAACTTTATACCAAAATAATTTCCAGATATAGAAAAGATTTAAATATCAAAGCTATAGATAAAACAAAACTAAATGAAATTATAAGTGATTAAATATATAGTCAAGCAACGGGGAAGATCTTTTTAAACATGCACACCAATGGCACAAATCATCAAGTAAATGATTAATAGATTCAACTCAACACCAGTTTTAAACTTTTCTACATAAAAAGCTATAACTAAAATTATGAGTTAAATGACCAATGGAAAATATTTGCAATGTTATTATGAAAGATTACAGTGTTTACTACCTAAAGAGCTCTCATAGCCTCTTGAAAAACTATCCAAAACTGAAAGGAGAACAAGAAACAGAAGCATAAACTCCATCTTCAATGAAACCAGGAGAAACAGTAACCCCAAACCACAGACTATGAAGACTGGTGAGTGACTTTGCTGAGAGGACCAATAGAGGAACCAATTTGTCCCTCAGAACCCAAAAAAGCAGGGATATTAAAGTCCCAAGGAGCCAGAAAGGGTAGGTGGGGGCTGATAAAAGGGTGTCAGTTTAAGAAGTTAAGCCTCCTGGTCCTTCTCCTCACCTCTTGCAGTCTAACAACTCCCACTCTCCCTCCCCCTGGACAAGAAGAGTTATCCTCAGGAGAAACCACATCAGAGAGGTTCCAGACTCAGGAATACCAGAAACATCTGACTTAACATAAGGAGGTTAAGTAAAAATTTGCACATACAGCCACCCTTACACACCCAGTCAAGAGCATATGTAGCTAACGTATATCCCCTAGGCAGGAGAATGAAAATCCTTATCTGGAGAAAATGAACAATCCTAGAGCAGTTCAACAGATAGTGACATTTAGGGATCTCCAATTTAAAAAACTGGCAGGTCACCTGATAACCCTGGTAAAACTCTCTAGTCTACCAGCCTCCCATCCTGCTTCATGTGCACTGAGCTTCAAACCAGCATGTTAAGGCTTCAGTCTTAAAGATGAACAGCCAAGGATCAAATCATCAAAAGGATATTTGAAGAAACCCTCTGTAGTGGTTGAATGGTGCCCCCTCCCCCGCCTCAAAAAATATGTACATGTCATAGTCTCCAAAACCTATAAATATTGCCTTATATGGCAAAATAGTATGATTAAGTTGAGGAAGTTAGGAGGAGTTTATCTGGTGGCGTCAAAATGCAATCACATGTATCTTTATAAAATATAGACACACAAAAGAGAAGACACGCAGAAGAGGAGAAGGCAATGGGACTATGAATGCAGAGATTCGAGTGGTGTGGCCACAATGAAGGGAGGCCAGCAGCCAGAAGAAACTGGAAGAGGCAAAGAACAGATTCTCCCCTAGAGTCTCCAAAAGGAGTATAGCCCTGCTGACCCCTTGATTTTAAACGTCTGGCCTCCAGAACAGTGAGAGAATAAATTTCTATTGTTTTAAGGCACCCAGTTTGTGATAATTTGTTATGGTAGCAACATAACAGAAAATTGATACACCCTCTAAGGTGAAAGTTGGAGACCTAAGCAAGCAAGCTGCCATATTGTTTCAAAATAGGAGGGGATTGTAGGTAATTTTACATTCTTTTTGTTTGTATGCATTTCTGATTTTTCTGAAATGAGTTTTAATGTTATTGCAATTTAAAATTATTAAAAACTGCATTTGAGGGGAAAAAATCTATCTCCTTAGTCTATCATCATACAGGAACTCCTTTCAACCAGTGGGAAAACAGGAGACCTGGTTACTAGCCCCAACTTTGTCACTCAAGGCATATAGTAAGTGCTCAAAAAATTTGTATTCATTGAGCATCTATTTTGGTGTCAGATGCTATACTTGAAGCCACAAATGCTATTACTATTATTATTGTCAGTGTTACCTGTCCATCTTTGGATGTCAGCAATTCTCTCTGGGCCCTAGGAAAGGAGATTAGCATGAAGATGACAATGGCAGCTGTGGCTGGATTGAATAATGGTGAGTGGGGTGATTCTGCTCAAGGTTATTGGCCATTTGGAGGGAACCTTCTATTAAAATTACCTTTTAATAGAAGGTTCAGAAAAAGCATAAAAGCTGTACTAGCTAGAGGCCTCTCCATGACATGGGAGGAATTTCCCCCAAGTCAGATTGTTGGGGTGTTGGGTGGAGGCAATGAGGTGAGGGTACTGAGCGTCAAGTTGCTGAACTCCTCCTCCACAGAACGAGGGGTGTTTTCCTAACAATCAGAGTGTGTAAGCAGGTAAGGATAGAGAAC
Organism: Myotis lucifugus; assembly: GCF_000147115.1. NCBI lineage: Eukaryota > Metazoa > Chordata > Mammalia > Chiroptera > Vespertilionidae > Myotis > Myotis lucifugus. Next base: position 11,172,134 of record NW_005871062.1, on the reverse strand, counting down.
AGGTGAGGGACTGAGGATGTGGGTAGTAAAGAACTTGGAGATACCACCAGGTAAGGTGTGACCAGCCTTGCTGGAAGTAATTTTCTCTGTATCTTTAAATAAGACAATAAAATTGGCTGCACTGCAGCAAGCCATTCCTCAGAATTCGTCAGTGCTGTTTCAAGGCTGGTTTTGCTCCCTCTTTCCCCTCTTTCTTCCTTGCTGGTCTTCATAAGCCCTGCACAGCCCCAGCCTCACCCAAGATAACCCCACTGCCCATGGTCTTGACCCTGGACTCCTCATTCCTTCCCTTCCCAGACTTTGTTTTCTGTTCCCCTCAATTGCTGACCTAGTGATGATCCAAGAGGATGTCACCACCTAAAGTCCCAAACCATGGACAAGACCTGACCTGGCCTTTCCCTGGATTTATCATAAAAATCATCTTCAGCCCTAGCCAGTTTGGCTCAGTGGATAGAGCGTCAGCCAAAGAGTCCCGGTTTGATTCCAGTCAAGAGCATGTACCACGGATACAGGCTCCTCCTCTGCCCGGGCCCTGGGTGCAGGAGGCCACCAATCAATGTGTTTCTCTCACTTCAATGTTTCTCTCTGTCTTTCCCTCTCTCTTCCACTCTCTCTAAAAATCAATGGTAAAATATCCTCGGGTGAGGATTTAAAAAATCATCTTCAGTGAGATGATCTCTGTTGTAATCCAATGGAACCAAGTTCAAAGTGTAATCTTAGACCTAGGCAAAGTTGGTTACCTGGGGATAGGAGCCCTGTGATAATTGTGGATACAATTGACATCATCTATAGGTCTAATTATTCTGTGAATTAAATATATTAATCCAATCATAAAATTGTATTGAAACAAACATAGCCAAATGCCAATAATGAAACTTAATTCTGAGGGTTCTCTATCTCATCTTCTTTTATACCCCTCATGAGAGGTGCTCTTCTTTCACACCCACCACAAAGTGCTGACCAGTCAGGGTTCTGCTTTCCCCAGAATCTACACACTCCTCCTCAAGAGGCTGCATGGTGTGGTGGCAAGCGTGTGGCCTATGGACTCAGAGAGCCCAGGGCTCAAATCCTAGCCTTGTCACTTATCCTCAATTTGTCTTACTTTCCCCACCCAACAAGTTGTGCTAAGGCTTAGAAGTTAAGTATATGAACTGGTGACTTCAGGGCCTGGCTCCAATTGGGCTTCTGTAAATTATAGGCATTGATCCTGGAGTCAGGAACCGAGTGTAGGTATTAGACACCAAGCTCCCCTGGTTTCATTGCATGAAGGAGTCACTGCCTCATCTCACCAAAGAGGCATCTTCTGACTTTCAAGTAAGCACAAGCCCAGCTAATTATGCGTGTGTGTCCCAGGTACAGGTCTGGAAGCCAGTCCAGGCAGGCCTCTGGGGAAACATGCAGAAGAGAGCACTGGGCCTGCTTGTTCACTCACCTGGAAGAGGTTAGCCGCTTCCAGGACCCGCTGGACGTTCTGCTTGGTGATCAGCGCCTTGCTGGTGTAGGTGTAGTCCAGGAGAGTGTGCATGGTCTCAGCATCGACTCCTTTGATAATGATCCTCTTCTCATACTTTTCCTTTAAGTCATTGCAGAACATGGCCCTGGAGGAGAGACATGAGAATGTGAGTCCCACTGCAACCCTTGGTTCCAGGACTTTAAAGCCCCCCCTTCAGACCTGTCTGCCCCATGGAACAGATAAACAAAGTCATGCGGGTGGGATCCTAATCTAATAGGATTGGTGTCATTATCCAAAGAGGAAGAGAGACCAAAACTCTCTCTCTGCCATGTGAGCACGCAGTGGGCATCCATCAGCCAGGATGGGAGTCTTCACAGAAACAGACCATGCTGGCTGGCACCATGACCTTGGACTCCTAGCCTCTAAAATTATGAGAACAGGTGCCACTATCTTCCAGCCACATGGCTGAAATGGGAGGGTCCCAAAGTGGAGCCCTGGTGATGGAATGTACGTCCCAAAACTGGAAATCACTCATCAGTTCAAATTACTTGACTAGCCTACTTTTGAACCTTTTATTTTAGTTAATGAGATCTTCTCCCTCGGGTTCCCTCTGTCCTTCTTCCTCCATCCTTATCAACAATAATCCCCTACCCTTCTCTTCTCCCTCCTCTTCTCTCTTTCCTTCCCTCTTTCTTTCTTTTGCTCCCTTTTATTATTATTATTTTTTTAATCCTCACCCAAGGATTTTTCCATTGATTTTTAGAGAGAGTGGAAGAGAGAGGGAAAGACAGAGAGAAACATTGATGTGAGAGAAACACATCGGTTGGTTGCCTCCTGCACGAGCCCCGACCAGGGCCCAGGCCAGGGAGGAGCCTACAACTGAGGTACACGTCCTTGATGGGACCCTTTGATCCACAGGCTGATGCTCTATCCACTGAGCCAAAGCAGCTAGGGCTTTCCTTTCTCCTCACAGACTATGATAATATGAAAAAAAAAGAGCAGATGTGAATTCTGAAATGTTAACAAACCCCAGCCTGGAACCAGAGGTGCGGTGGTGTCATTTGGACCAATGGCCACTCTCTTCAGCCATAAATCCTCTTGGCCAGAGGGGCACAGAGCTGTCTACAGAAGCACACACCTTTTAAAGTGATGTCACGAAGGACTTACCTTGCTGCCTCCTGATTCCATAAAGAACCCTGCCATCAAAGCAACCACATAATTCCTTCCCAGCCAGCTCAACCTGTCTTCCCGGGAGGCACTGGACAAGCTCACTCCCCAAGCCTCCTCTGTTTGAGTTTGTAGAGCAGCGTGGCCCAATAGAAACATAATGAGAGCCATATGTGCCATTTTAAATTTTCCAGTAATTTTATATTTTTAAGTAAAAAGAAGTAAAATTAATTTTAATAGCCTTTATTTAATATACCTCAAATATTATCATTTCAACATGCGATATTTTTAAATTATTAATGAGATAATTTACATTCTTTTTTTCATACTAAGTCTTCAAAATCCTTCATGTATATTTTATTCTTAAAATACATCTCAATTCAGACCAGCCATGACACAAATGCTTAGTGGCCACATGTGACTAGTGGCTACAGTATTACATGGTGCAGCTGTAGAGCATCAATCCTGAACTCTGGGGTTGAGACACCCGGATCTGCAATCATGTCAGAGGGCAAAGTGAATGTCACCCGCATGAATGCCATGTACATGAATATATGAGAAACAGGACATTTAGCAGGAAAGGGTGGGCAGTGATGATGAGGTCAAATGAAGGGTCTTATCACTGAGGCAACATGTCACCAGAGTCCCACCAAGGTGAAATTTAGAAATGCTAATTCACCTAGATTGTGGTTTTAAGATTAGTGAAAGTTGAATTTCATTGAATGTGTATAATCTCAAACATTCCAATGAAAACTGGAAGTCTAATAGGGAGGTGTTTTAATATTAAATGAGGTAGATATGTAAATTGTCTAATTCAGTGCCTTGCACTCTGAAGGGCTCTTAAAGGAAGCCTTTCCCATGTGACACAATTACTAAGGTCATCTGGACTCTTGCTCGGGCTGTCACCCAGACCCAGCTTCTGAATTCTCTCTTGGACTCAGTCACTGAGTAAGACCTTGCCCCAGCTCAGCCCATACCTAACTGGGTCCCCCAGGAGCCAACCTTTGTGAGCTAGTGATGTTTTAGGAGCATGAGGGAGTAGGACTGGGGAGAGGATGAGAACAAGCAAGACAAACATTGTATAGAAAGTCATCTTATTTTTTTAATATGTTTTTATTGACTTTAGAGAGAGAGAGGGATAAAGAGATACAAACATCAATGAGAGAGAGACGTTGATCAGCTGCTTCCTACAAGCCCCTCCCTCCCCCACCAATTAAGGATTGAGCCCGAAACCGGGGCATGTGCCCTCACTGGGAATCGAACTGGGGACCTCTTGGTTCATGGATCGACACTCAACCACTGAGCCACACCAACTGGGCTAGAAAGTCATTTTATTCTGCAGGGAACCACTGAAGAATACAATCCAGAGCTGTTCCGACAAGAGGCAAAGAAGCTGGACGGACTGTGCCGGCAGTCTCAGTTGAGGAGGTAAATTCTTAGCACTTCTGGTTTTCAGTGGGTGAGTGTTCATGTGCACAAGCAAAGAGCAAAGCTCCTCTGGGAGCCTCGGGAGGGTGGAGAGAAGACTGCAGTACTGGCTGGTAGCAGGTGGAGATGGGGCTGTGGTCTGGTCTAGGCCCTGATGCTAACTCACTGTGTGACTTTGTACAAGTGAGCAAACCTCAGTTTCCTCCTCTGTGACACGGTTTAATAATAGTCCCTATGCCAGAGAGTTGTTAGAAAGAATAAGTAAGATAATGTACACAAAGTACCCAACACTCACTAAGCGAAGGCAGGCTGGTGAGGGATTCTTGGGGTAGGTGGGCCAATCACATTGTAGGTGGGCCAATCACATTCTGGCTTGCAACCCTCGATGCCCAAGTCCAGGCCAGTGAGTGGGTGTCAGTCATTGTACTGCTGCCCACCACCCATCCAGAGTAGAGTTAGGTACAGGCTGCACACACACTGGTCTAGAAACATTAGCCTGGTGCCAGGCACATAGAATCTCATTAGATGTTCCTGGAAGAGAGAGGAAGGAAGTGCCCTAAAGATAGTCCCTCTCGGAGCTCCAGTGGCGCAATCGGTTAGCACGCGGTACTTATAAGATAGTCCCTCTCTTGCCTGCTTTAGCTCCCAAAGAGCATTTCTCTGCTCTCCTCTGAGACTTTTTCACTGATTTTCTGCCACTTAAATACACTCTCCTGGGCCACAAGCATCAGGCTGAACATAGATAAGGCGAAACTAAGGAGAAATGTATGTATTTCTCATGGACCAAACTCTGGCCTCTGCCGCTCTCCCAGGAGATCCATGGAAGCACTTTGGCAAAGTTGGGACCCCATGAAATGTGCATAACCTGGGCAAGGTGGGCCACCCTAAGTTCCCCTTTAACAACAGTAATCTTTTTTTAATTGTTTTATTGCTTAAAGTATTACAAAGAGTATTATATATGTCTCCTTTTTTTTTCTCTCCTCTTGACCTTCCCCTAGCCTCCCATACCCCCCAGTGTCTTATGTCCATTGGTTATGCTTATATGCATGCATACAAATCCTTCGGTTGATCTCTTACCCACCCACCCTCCAGCCCTCCCCGGCCTTCCCGCTGTAGTTTGACAGTCTGTTCGATGTTGCTCTGCCTCAATAACAGTAATCTTTTACATTTATGTATATAGCACTTCGTAGGGCAAACAACATTATTTTCTTTGAATATTACACCCATTTTGTAGGTGATAGACTGAAGTAGAAGTTACTAGTAAGTAAATTGCCCAAGACATTACAGGTTGTCAGCAATAAAATGGGGGCCAGAGCCTAGGACTCTGGGCTCTTTGTCTGGAGTTCAACAGCGCATGAAACTAAGAAAATCAGCAGGAGTTCAAGGTTATCTTTAGGGGTCAACTGAGTTTCAGCACTGAGTGAACCAGACCAAGCTTTGCTCTCTGAGAACACAGCTGAGTTAGTTGCTGACCATTTTCCCTTAGCTTATACAGGATATAAATAAAAATTTTGTGCAATAAAAATTGTAGGGAGTGGCTATAGGGTCAAGCCTCAGGCTGACCTGTGGCAGGGCCACAAACAAGTCCCAGCTTGGAGGGCAGAGCCCTCCTAGCACAATTAAGCTTGACCTTATAGTTCTTCCTTGTTCCTAGGTAGCTAATGGGCTGTGGGAGGTGCAGCAAGTGCTGCCAAAACAAGGCTTGAGTAACGAAATAGATTTGAAACTCGAAAGAACATTGTAAACATGTTGACCACTCCCCTTGCTTTGCTTTGTGTGATCTGACTATAAAATAAAGCTTCCGTTTACAATCTGGGTCACTGTTTCCTCATCCAGGCAGTGATCCACCTGGTCCCGACTGTATTCTCTTGTCTGTCTTCTTTAATCCTTCACTGCCCCTCCTCAGGTTCACCCCTGGCTGTGCTCGACGCAGTTCAAAAATACTTTCTAGCCAGACACTGACCAATTCCCATGAGACTCTTGTAAAACAGAGGTAGCTATTAAAATCCTCATTTCACAGTAGAAACAGTCTTGAAGTAGGAAGCCAGTTGCCCAATACTTGAGTCAGCTCGGACCCCAAAATAGAGCTTGGGTGAGTGAGCTTCTCTCCTACAACAGCCATGAAGGCATCTCAGGGCCCCAAACACTGCCTGGGTCACACTCCCCTCTGAGCTCTGCAGGCCTCACTTCTTATCTCATCCAGATATCACCTCCTCAGAGCAGCCCTCACTGACACTGCCCCCATCTAAATAGTCACTCCCCAACATCTTTAACTCCTTTGTTTTTCTTCATAACCTTGTCATAACTTGAAATTACATTACGTATCTGTTTGTTAACTAGTTTAATTATTGTCTCCCACTAGAATGTAAGCTGAATGAAGACATGGGTGCCATGCTCACTACTGTATCCCTAGGGTTAGAACAGTGCCTGTAACCTAGTAGGAATTCAGTAAATATTCAGGGGGGAAATGAATAACTGAATAAATAAATTAATAAGTGAATGAATAAATGAATGAACTTGTCTTTCCTAGCCCCTGGGTGTTTGATTGTGACAAGAATCTGCACCTCCAAAAATGAGCAAACACCCTTTGAAGGATGAGACTGAGCGGGCCTGCCTCCTGTGCTCTCCACCCCCACAGAGAACTTGCATCACACCTTCAGGTCCAAGACCTGAATATTGAAGAAGACACCCCCACACTGGAACATTCCACTTCCAACTTTGATGAGTTCTCTATGCTCCTGCAGTTCCTAATGTCACCAGTTCAGAATTTTTCTCCCAGCCCAAATGCCCTATGGCTCACCCTCCCCAGGCCTCCACACCTGCCTCTGAACTCTCTGCCTCCTGTACCTCTAACCCCACCACAGTCCTAAAAACCAATACCCACCTCCACCACCTCCACTATCTCATTCCTAGACTGGCTCCACCAGTGTTGCCCCTGCTCTGTGCTTCCTCCAAGCCCTTTACCATCCCAGGGGAACTAACTCCTCTGCATCAGGGACATATTCTGGGTTGGAGTGGCTGTAACATTGTTTGCAAACTGAGTTAAATTCTACTTAAGAATATGTGTCCTTAGGTATAAAAATGGTTAAAATTTTTTAATTAATGTGCTGCTTAATGAACACTATCATTAAGAAAGGATTATTGGATATAAACCTAATGTGAAAAACCGATCGAAAGGGTTTTCACTGCGAAGAAAGCAAGGAGTCAGCAGATGCAAGGGTGACCTACCATGGACTGACATAATTGTCTATGATCTCAGCACCTCTAAGCTGAAAGCTGGGACTACAAATTTTATTAAGCTCACCAAAACCCCACTTATAATTTGTTTGCAAACCAAAATTTAAGAACCATTGCCCTACAGAGAGATCACCTCACTTCCCAACACCAGGGCCCCTTGGCTCACCCTGAGAATGAGGGAATTAGACAAAGGTCCAGGTCAAGGGAACAACTGACAGGGGACTGACATGCCCTTGAAAGCCCTGCCTCCCTGTGGATTGTCCCTTTTGTCTTCTGAGATTCACTCCTCCTAAAATTTCACCAGGCCTAGGGCTGCATCACAAATTGTAGGGAGTGGGGAGTAGGGAGGTTCAGATGGAAGCAGACCTTGTCCTGGCCTCTTAAGTCTTTCTCTAGCTTGGCTGCATAGACAGAACCCCTGCAGCTTATATTCAAGTCACAGTTCATTAGAGCTAGTTCTGAAACAGGATGACATGCCAAAGCCTTATTAGTAATAGTGTGCAATTCTGTTCTTACCGGCCGTGCACATGCAAATTCCATACCCTTGGAGGGTGCCTTCAGAAAAGCATTTAGGGGTTCATGGCCATCTCTCTTTCCACTCCAGAGACATGACTAACAGCACTCTGCCATCTCTCTCCAGGGCCTGGAGCAGCACCTTGAACCCCAGCTACAGGCTGTCTTTGCTCCAAACTGAGAGAGGAGCTGGAACTCCAGAGCTGCCCCCACCTGACTCTAAACACCATCAGACCTCTAAAGAACTGCCTTCTGCCAAGCCCCTTGCCCAACTTCACCATCCTTCAAGGACACTGCTCATGCACCTTGTGGGGACCAGAACTCCAGCCATGTTCCTATAGAACCAGAGTCCCTCCCACCCACTGGCCTGTTGCTGAAGCTTCAGCATGCCATGTAACTCAGCCCATCAAGTTTATGAGAGAAAGCAGGGCTTGTTCTATCCTGCAAGCCCAGGATAGAACATCAATCACAACAAAGCTTGTGGTTAGGATTCCACAATGATTCAGCCACAAAGATATATGGGCACCTCTTGTTTTGCCTGCCTGACGTTTTTCCTCATTGTTTAGTAGGAGCACTCAGATTTTCCTTTGGGAACTATCCCTCCTCCAATATCAGTCTGGGGAGTTTAAATGGAGCTTGCCCCATTTCTTAGACCATGGATGAGCATGGTCCAAGTCACATATTATGCCTCCCAAGCCAAAGTGATTGAGTCATGTTTGAGCACAGGAAAAAGCTGGTCCAAGTGAGGCCAATTTTAGAACTTTCTCTGGAATTATTGGGAAAGAGGAGCTCTCTTCCCACTGGAATCGCTGAGCTGGGAGAAATAAAAGTCTAGAGCTGCTGAATCTCTTCCTGCCTCCCTGTGTGAGGACCCTCCCTAGGAGAGAAATCAACACAGAGGAAAGTAGAGCCAAGAGATGGAGAGAGAAACTGAGTCCTGGTGACGTTATTTGAGTACAAGGATCCCGTTAGGCCTGAAACCAATACTCCTGGACATTTAAATTAGGTGAGCAAATAATTGTTTTAATTCTTAAACCAATTTGATCTGACTATCTGCCCTTTGCAATGCAGAATCCTGACTGACACACCTGACAAGAGAAACCCTGAACAACAAAGAAGATTGTCTAAAAAGTGCCAGGAAAAGAAATATTAAAATACTCTCAATGTTGGCATATAAGGCCCTTTACAGTCTTGTCTGTCCCCTTCCCCTCCCATGAGTAGCTACACTGAACGACTAGCAGTTTCCATCATGTGCCTCTGTTTACATCAACACCATTGGGCTCCAGATAGGTTTTTCTATGTACGTTCTCTTGAGTCTATTTTTTAATATGTCTCCTCTTATATTAGATTATAAAGCTTCTGAAGGGCAAGGGTTGAATTTTATTTCTCTCTTAATTCTTATTTACTGGGCCACAGTACACACTTAATGTTTGTTGGTGGATGGATGGATGGATGGATGGATGGATGGATGGATAGGACATGCAGTGCAGTCCTGTACTTTAAGTAGGCCAAGTGGATTTGTTTATTTTACCCCACACTCTCCAATCACACATTTCTCCTCTAACTATCATGAGAATAAATAATGAGGAGCTCCAAAACTGAGTGACCTGGAGCGAAGCATATGTGTGGAGAACTGTATTATCTAGTGATTCTCAAAATTGGAACCCCAGGCCCAGGATGTTTATCCCAAGCCCTCCTGTCCGAGATTTTACATTATAAAACATGGGGTTGTTCTTCACCTTCATTTCCTTTTGTGCATCTCCCACCTCCTTGTGGAGATGAAACCTGGCTTCCCCTAACAAAACGCCACTTCCCTCACAGCCTCTTCAGTGATGTCTGGTCTGATTCTCACTTCCCACCAGGCAGGAAGCTGGGTCAGCACTGTGCTTACTGTCCACTGTCACAGCCTGGCAAGGCTGTGGCCCTGGAGGCGCCTTATCACCGTCTTTTTCACCCCAGCCACGCCCCCATGCTGGCTTCCTTATGACCTCCCGTTCATTCATTATCCAGACGTCAAAGACCAGCCTCTGCTTAAAGATTTTTATGAGCATTCCCTGATTCTGACCACTTAGGAACGCGTGAATCTGCACTGGTCCCAATCCTCTACCCCAAGTATTCAAATGTTGACACTTCCTCAGGCATAGATGTTATCCCTATTGTGATACATGTGTTCCAGACTTATCCCTCTGCCAGCTGCCACAGAGGAGTCTGGACTGGCAGGCCTGTTTTTTCATCCAGAGAAAAAGGGGAGGAAGACAGGAGATCCTCCAGCCAGAGAGGAATTTTAAAGCCAGAGGTGAAGAAGCAGCCACCAAGGTTGGCCTACATTCACAGCTGTCCAGGCCAGGGCCTGCTACACTCACTAAGCCTTGCACCATAATGTCTCTATTTCTAATTGGTCCTACCAGACAGAACTTTTAATAATTTAAGCCAAGATCTCAGATCACTTTCCTGCTTATAAATTCTTCCATGGCTTCCCACTGCCTATAAGATACATTTCAAACACTTCATCTTGACCCAACAAAATCTTTCAAGGTCTGACCCTGCCCATTCCTCAGCTTTATTGGTCCAGACATATCCTTTTCTCCAACCCTACTCTTCTGCCTCTGGTTCCCATGCTTATGTTGCATGATACCTTCCCAGATGTGTATTCTTTTGCCTGGAATGCTGCCTGCCTCCTCTGCCTCATTTGGTCTCTTCTGACCAATGCCGATTCATCCTTTAAAACTCCACTCAGCTATTACCTCTTTCAGGAAGCCTTCTCTGACTGCTTTCTCTCCAGTCTCATTTAATAAGCAAAGCTCCATCATAGCACTTATCACCTTTGACTGAAACATTGATTTATAACTCCACTAAGTATCTGTGATTTCAAGGTCAAGCAGAAACTATAACCCATTCATCTTTGTAGACTCAGTACCTGGCATAGAGTAGGCACTTAAATTAAGTCAATTGAATGAATACATGAATGGATAGATAAATGGAATTTCACTAACCCCACTCAGCACTACAGTACTGAAAGCTTAATATTTTGTGTCACTCCCTCCACCCAGACATTTGCACCTTAAGAGAGGCTATATATATGACCGATTATTCCTCAATTAAAGGCCAAATACTGAAGAAGTGTGGAAAGAGTGTAGGTTTTCATGGCAATCACTAAGAATCCTCTTCCCCGCCATCTCTAGTTAATTTGCTAATGAGATAGACATCTTCTGCCAACCCAGCCTGCTATCCTGAGCTTTGAGGATACTGCCAGTCGCCTAGATCTTTGCTAAATTTCCTAATCTCCATTCTCTTTGTCGTGTGTGTGTGTGTGTGTTGTATTCATTAACCACACCTTCCAGGAATTATTCCCTGGACATCTGTCCCTCCCTTAATTCCCTAACACCAAAATTTCCTTGATATCCAGCCCCTTATAAGCCTGAACTTACTCTACATAAAACACATCATGATCTCTTTTAAAAAAAAATACATTTTTATTGATTTCAGAGAGGAAGGGAGAGATAGAAACATCAATGATGAGAGAGAATTACCATTTGGCTGCCTCCTGCACGCCCCCTACTGGGGATCGAGCCCACAACCCAAGCATGTGCCCTTGACCAGAATCTAACCCGGGACCCTTCAGTCCACAGGCCAACGCTCTATTCACTGAGCCAAACCAGCTAGAGCTATCATGATCTCTTGAATGCCAGTCAGCTCTCACTTGTCCCTGGACCTAAATCATTATATGTAAACCTGCTGGTAGTTAATCTTTTTTTTTTTTTTCTTATTGATTTTTTACAGAGAGGAAAGGAGAGAGATAGAGAGTCAGAAACATCGATGAGAGAGAAACATCGATCAGCTGCCTCCTGCACATCTCCTACTGGGGATGTGCCCGCAACCTAGGTACATGCCCTTGACCGGAATCGAACCCGGGACCTTTCAGTCCGCAGGCCGATGCTCTATTCACTGAGCCAAACCGGTTTCGGCTGGTAGTTAATCTTATAGCCCATCAGAAAGAGTTATGATGCAATTTTTGGGTTGATTTTGGGGTTTTTTTTAATATATTTTTATTGTTGATAGTATTACAGGTATCTCCCATTTCCCCCCTTTACCCCAACTCCTCCCAATCCATGCCCACCCACCTCCCCAGATCTTCACTAGGGTTGATTGTGTTTTAAAGTCACAGAGTATCAACACTCCTTTAATTATTGTGGCTTTAAAGGTTTCCATAAAAGTTTAATGTAATAAAAGAATGCCTACCCTTAGCTGGCATAAAACATATAGGTTGCCTAAATAATATTACTTCAAAGTAAGGGAGACTTATCTGTATACAGAAATAGCTTCTCCAAAAGAACTTAAGATGGCTTATACTAAAGCAGCAGAGGTACAATAAAATACAAAACAATAAAGTAAGAAATAAGGCCCAGCCATGGTGGTTTAGTGGTCAAGCATCAACCTATGAACCAGGAGGTCACAGTTCAACTCCTGGTCAGGGCATATGCCCGGGTTGCAGACTTGATCCCCGGTCGTGCAGCCAATCAATGATTTTCTCTCATCATTGATGTTTCTATCTCTCTCTCCCTCTCCCTTCCTCTCTGAAATCAATAAAGATGTTTTTTTTAAAAAAGATAAGAAATAAGTAATTAAAGTAGGAGGAGAATATAACACTGAAACCTAGGCTAAAAAAAATCCAATGCAATGAGCTTCCTGATAGCCAAAGCAAAACAGAAGTACAATAAGTTGCCTAATAAAAGAAAATAAACCAGGATTTGCTATCCCTCTTTAATGAACATTTGTTTTCCTTTTGTCCAGTGCCTCCCCCTCTGGGTAATGTTCTAGTTCAAATGGCGTACACACACACCCTCAAGAATTTGGCCAAAGGTGGACTCTTGAATCAAGCTGGACTGATCATTGTGCCCCACCTCCCTGGCACAGTGATTGGTCTAGGATTGGGTAATTGAATGGAGCTGGGCCAATCAGAGTCTTTCCCAGGGGTTTCAAACTGAAGCTAGCCCTCCAGTTTCTCTCTGGAATCAAAGTCTCAGAGCTGCCAACAGGCAAACTCCCAAACATGTGGCAGATCCATCTGAGAAATGCCACCTGAAAGAGAAGCTGAGTGAAGGTGGAGAGAGAGCCCCTGACTGCATTCAAGGCCCTGGTTCCTCTTCCCCCTGGGCTCTGCTGCATCCTGGCCCTTCCTATGATTTGGTTATGTGGCCAGATATCTTCCTCTTTTGCCTGAGCTGATTTAAGTTGCGTTCCTATCCCTTACAACTAAAAGAATGCTGACTAATATAGAGTATTGAACAATGTGATCATGGTGAGCTCCAAGGCAGTTTTACCAAAAGCACAGATGTTCTGCATTGGGCCAGCTCTTCCCAACGACTGCTTGATGTTACTATATTAGAATCTAGTTCTGTAAAGGCATTTTCATGCAGGGGCAGTTACATATCCATGTCTTTGATGCAGGGATAAAGCCCAGAACTTGATATATTAATGACAAAAGTATTTCTCTGTTGTGTTTTAATTGAGAGCTGCATGGAACATTATTCAAAAGAGGAGAAGACTGCCCTGGCTGGTTTGGCTCAAATGGGTAGAGCATCGGCCTGCAGACTGAAGGGTCCCAGGTTTAATTCCAGTCAAGGGCACATGCCTGGGTTGTGGGCTTGATCCCCAGTGGGGAGTGTGCAGGAGGCGGCTAATCAATGATACTCTCTCATCATTGATGTTTCTATCTCTCTCTCCCTCTCCCTTCCTCTCTGAAATCAATAAAAAAAAATATTGGGGAAAAAAAAGAGAAGACTAGATTTTCTGGTCTTAATTGAAAAAAGATTCACATGCCCTAGACCCGTGGTTGGCAAACTGCGGCTCGCGAGCCACATGCGGCTCTTTGGCCCCTTGAGTGTGGCTCTTCCTAAGCCTTAGGAGTACCCTAATTAAGTTAATAACAATGTACCTACCTATATACTTTAAGTTTAAAAAATTTGGCTCTCAAAAGAAATTTCAATCGTTGTACTGTTGATATTTGGCTCTGTTGACTAATGAGTTTGCCGACCTCTGCCCTAGACACCAGGGATGGAGATAATAGAGATAACATTTTATTGAAAATTCAAAGGACCTGATTGCACTTCTACCCTGGGGCTGCAACCCCCACTGAGAAGACCTTTTTTAGGATTGGAAGGCAGATCAAGGATCATAGATCTACAGTACTTACATATAACCACCTTAGTGGTTCTGCCAAAAGGAAAATATTAAAAGTATAAAATACAGAGCCCAATGTTAGAAGTACAAACAATAGTTCACTGGAGTTTACCAGGTATACCAATTGTGGCAGTAGCAATTCTCAACACTTTTGCCATTATTGAGGTTTTTAATCCAGACCCAGATGGCCTTAACTCATTCTTGTTTTCCTTTGCATTCATTCTATCACCTACACTTGCTGGCTCCTTTTTAGACACCTTACACATTATGGAGGAAAAACCAAAGTATTACAATATCTAAACACAGCTTAAGAGTAACCTCTCACCCACATTCCTGTCATCTAGTAATTGGTTAATATATAATAATGATTAATAGATTGTGTCCACAATACCCTCCTCATTCCTGGCCTCATGTTTGATTTTTGTAGCAAGTAGTCAAAGTCCCCTCATCATATCCTCAGGGAAACAGACCCAGAGACAGATACTGAGGTACAAGGCAAAGACCAAGCCCAGGCAGGGATTTCAGCATTGGCCGCAACAAAGGAGCTTACTATTGACTCAGACTCAGCCTGGAAGCTTTCATAGTTATGTAAGAGGAGCCAGTCTTTAGTAAGACTGAGAGAAGCCTGAGGACCCCTCTCTTTATCACCAAGACTCCCCTCCCTCTGTCCACCCTGGAAATCATAACATGGTTGCTCTCACAGGTCAACATCATTTATGGAGTGTGTCATAGTCATCAGTGAGTTGCTCCCCACCAAACGGAGAGAACCACTGGTTTAAACAGAGATCCTTTGGAAGGTGGCCCCCTCCAATGACATCGATGTGGGGACCTTCAACATAGCACAAATGACAGCTTATTAGTCTTTTAAAACATTTTAAAACATTAATGAGTGATAAATCTATGCTTCCCTCCATTTTTCTGCCATGAACATATTTGGACTCCTTGGCATTTGGCTCTCTGACATTTAAGGTATGTTATGAGCTACTTTCGAAGCTTTGTTCACCCTCACCCTTTTCTCAGTCTCAACTCTACATATTTTCCCAACTTCCTCATTCCACTTGAAACTTTTAAATAGGCTCTCAAAGGGAACTACACCATTTGAGTTAGTAATACAGTCCTTGTTTACTGCCACCATGTTTTTCATATGCGGCTAGATAAGAGTTGGGCAGCAGGCCCGGAGAACATGTATAGGATGATGGAGCTGAGGAAGATTCTGGGGGAAAATGGAACTGGGGGTTTTTTCTGGTGCATTGGACCACGTGAAAGATTATTATGGAGAGGCTGTGAACAAAAGATATCCCCAAAGCAAATGGAAAAAGTGAATTGTTAATTTCAGGAAAAGCAAAAGATTTACAAGAAAGGAAATGTAATCATATCACACAATTTGGCTCAACAGGAAACAATGTTTTTAAGGACATAATGTAAACTTTAATACAAATTTATCAAAAAAGGTGATAACATTATATGAGAGATTATAGAGAAGAAAAGTATATGGTAAAAGAATTAAGTATAAGTGCTAAGTCCTTATTAGACATCCTAGGAATTCATAAACATCTAACACCAAGAAATCAAGAAGAGCAATATAAGTATATTTGGTAGAAATATAAATATAATATCAGAATAAACAGGTAAATGTTTGAAAATGCTGGGGTGTGGTGGGCAAGACTGAAGAGTAGAGGAGGTGAAGATAAATCTTTGTTTTCTATTATAAGCCTTTAAATACTATTTGACTCCGATAACTATTTGCATGTAATACTTTGATAAAAATAAATTTTAATTTTAAAAAATATATGTGAAAATTTGAAAGGCTAGGAAGAGATAGTTCACAGAAAGAGAACTTCTTTAAAATAAGAGAAATGCAAATTAAAACTAAAGTGAAGTACTGTTTCTCCTCAACCAAACTGGGAAAAAATCCAAGTTTGCGGCCATCCTCTTTTGGCAAGGCTGTGGGGAGTATAAAATGACAGAATCGGGCAATAGCCACTAAAACTGCAGATGCATTTCTCTTTGATTCAGCAAACCCTCTTCTAGAAGCTCTTGCATGCCTGTGAAATGACATGTGTATAAGGTTATTCATTACAACACTGTTTGTAAAAGCAAAGGATTGAAAACAACCCAAACGCCCGTCAGTAGGTGACTGACTAAATAAAGTATGGTTCCATCACTTCGTGGAACATATTTATGTTCTCAATGAATAAAGATTTATTTTTAAAAAAAACCTACATAATTTTACAAGCAGCGTCCAGGCCCACCTCAGCTCCGAGGGCTGTCAGTGCCTCTCAGACAAAGCAAACTCTCCGCCCTTCCAAAGGCTGAGCATAAAGGGAACTTGGCTCTCAACCCCTTTCAAAATCTTAGAAACAAAGCAAAACAGGCAGTGAGGCAATGTCAGAGTTCACGTCGGTCCAGGTTCAAATCCCTCTTGGCCACTTTGCTCACTGACACACTCGGGCCTTGGTCCCTCATCTGTAAAGGAGGATGAAATTCCCTCCCTCCCAGGCTTGATGCGGGACAGTGTATGGGACACCGGGGGCCTGGCCCACAATGCGTGCTCAACAACAAATTTGTTATTAATAGTGGTGCCAGAAAAAGGAGTCCTGTCTCCAGGATTAATGTGTTCAGGAGAAGAGGACAATCATCTTGGAAATACCAAGATAAGAATCAAGGCACAGCGCTGAAGAACAGAATAGAAGGAATTTCCCTTTGTGACCAGGCAGTTTTGGAAGAGACTCTTCAACCACAGGCAGAAACGTACACCATGTGGGCACCTCCAGCTTCTCGTTGCCTCCACCTCCTCAGGGGACTGGCGGAGTCTTTCCTTCCCTAAGCCGCCTACACAGCAGGATGAGGAGGACTGAGCACACACCCCCTCTGTTTAGGATGCGAATCCCAAGGATCAGAGAAGCCACTGATGTACTCGAGAGCACACAGCCAGCAGTCCTGTTCCACAGCCGGGAGGAACCGCTAACCGGGTATACATTTTATGATAGCGTTTTCCAGCGATTCAAAAGAGAAAGAATAATTCTAAAAGTGAGTCCTCGGGCCACAGAACTAAGTTAACTTCCATTCACTTCTCAACGGGGCTGTGATCCATGTGAAAGCACATGGTCAATGGTGGTGGTGTAAGGAATGTGCTTATCATGTCAACCCATCGTGACAGCTGTGCCTGTGCTTTACCTTGTATATACTTCCTGTGGAATGAAGCCCACAACTTAGTAGCAGTTTGTACTGCAGTAAAAACAAGTATTTCCAGAATGTGCCCAATCCCTGCTCCAGCAATGACCAGACATGTAATGTTGGGTTGCCATGTCCTCCTCGGTAAAAGGGCGTATCAGCCACCTTCATTGTGCTGTTGCAAAAATAAAATCAGGTAACTGTGTGTCTGGCACTTAGCAAGCACCACTTCCCACAAGCCCAGCCCTCCTCTTGCCTTGTCTACATATGGGGTCTAATCAGTTCCACAACAACCTCCTGACCCGGTTCTTTGAATTCCAAAGAAAAATATTCCCATAAGCATCTCAAAAAAAAATTTTTTTAAGAAAACACTTTGATGATATGCACCAAGGTAAATAGTTTTTCATTTCCTCCGCCAGAAACAAGAGTTAAGAACCATCTCATTGAGAAGAATTATAAAGGGTATTTCTTTTTCAAAATTCCCCAAATATCTGTTCATCCACATTTCCTTTGGGGACTGGTTCCCACCATGTCTATATTAATCTGGATCCAGCTGTAGTCACTGGGTTCCTGATTCTCCCACATTCCGACCCTAGGCATTTGCTCATGGTAACCACTCAATAATTGGTTCTTAGTTTTACCAAGCAGAATGAGGTGACAAATTTCCACAGAGATACAGTGAGCATCTACTATATGCTAGGCATGTGTGTCTCAGATTTAATTATCACAACAATACCATCTTACAGACAAGAAAACAGAAACTTAGAGCACTGAGTGACTTGCATAAAGTCCCATGGTCAGGAAGGGGCAGAGTGGCATGGAGCCCAGGCCTCCGAGTTTGCTGTAACGAGGAGCCTCTCTCTTCTAAAGCACCTTTGTAACAGCTTTCCCTTCTCACCCACCCCCTCAGCACAAACAGAAATCCCTAATTTTCAGCAAGTCATTTGAAAACTGCAAAAGAGGGGCCCTATCCTTTTCTCTACCTCTATTGGTGAAAAATACAACATCATGTTTCCAACATACTAGTCAGACCAAAGAGGGGAAAATCCCCATGACTTCAGTAATTTTCCATCCTTTGGAACAAGGACATATCACACAGAAGATTTACCAAAAGATATAAACATTGCTTTTAAGTAATACTAATCTCTTTTACCATGGCTTACATTCTAAAATCTAAGGTTGAATAGCTTTCTTTCTTGTATCTTGAATAGACACGCAAGCCTAAATAGATATACAAACCATAAATTCAACAGCCAACTCGTTCGATTGGGCTCTCACATGAATACAGCGATTCCTGACAACTCACACCCCAATTTGACCCTGGTCTGAGGCGTGCTGACCTGAAATAGTTGCTGGCCGCAGCAAGCACCACGCGGTGGCAGGAGAATTCCTGAATGTCCACACACAAGATGACATCTGTCAGAGCATTTTCCACTCGGAGGGTCTCCAGGCCATTCTGCAGAATTAAGGACAGTCCCGTGTCGTCAAATTTTGCCTTATCACCATTTAAGATTTCTACCAGGTCCCCCCTTTTCTGGGAGGGTTCATCTGCAGGAGGTGCCAATGGCTCTTCCAAACTTTTCTCTACCACGTCGCCCATAGTCCAGATGCCCCTTTGTCCTGCCATCGACATCCAGACTGGAGAAGCGCCCAAGTTTCAGGCAGGTCACATTGCAGAAGCTGAGCGGATTTCCTGTGTAGGGCCCTGCACTTATCACCAGCTGTCACACACGCATAACAGGAAGTCTCGCACTTTCTCATCCTGTTACTACAAAAGCCCATAATGTTTATTCTTCTTCTTTCTGTGAATATTCACAAGGTTAGATGTTACTTAGGATGGGGTGTGTAGGAAGGGGCTCCGGGAGAGAAGGGGTGGCTTCTTAGGGTCAGCTATTAGTGTTGTGCAGTTATTTTGGTCCACCTCCCCCCTCATATCCGTAAGCAGGAAGCCTCTGATTCTGGTGATTCCGTTTGTGCTCCTGGTGCTTCTGTAACTGAAGCTGTCCATGAGGAGATGGGCAGGGGGCGCTCTACAGTCCTCTCCCACCATCCTCCCAGGAGTCTAAGACCCCACGATGAGCCCCACGGAGTCTCTTGGGAGCCTTGGAAAACATGCTTATCTCTGGCATTCTCATTTCTATCAGCACTGCACATCTTCAGTCTCTGTCCTCCTCCCTGTTCAGGGGAAAACAATGTCATGGCAAATATTAACATTCCCCACCCCCTTTCCAAAATGTCTGATGTTTCAGAAATGCAGGGCGGAGGAGTGGTCTCCAGAAACTCCATCCCCAGGGTCTTCTCTCATAGAAGACCAATCAGGATAAGTCTTCAGATTGCCTTAGCAAGTCTCCAATCAGCCTGATCTCACCCAGCATCTATTGGTCATGCATCTAGTAGTGGATAATGAAGCATTTCCATGACCTCTGCAGGTCTCCATTAAATAGTAGGACTATCTTTTATAATTCAACTTCCACTGTATCCTAGGACAGTTTTAGAAGTTAGTGTATTTTTATCTTTGTAACAACCCACTGGGGGTAGATATGACTTTCCTCATTTTACAGCTAAGGAAACTGAAGCTCTGATCAAGTGAGGGGCAGGGCCCCATTTCACTGGGCTCCAAGGCCACTCTTTCCTCCACCACCATCAGGCTCTCAGAGCTGCAACGTCATGTTGACCTGAACTCCTGAGTCTCCCATGGAGAGAACTGCAAGGCCTGCCTGCCATGGCTGCACTATCCTGGTGCCTTGCCAAAGTGGCCTTACCGTCTCACTCCTGCTCTCACTCGCCTTCTAGATGTGGGGAGCACTACCAGGCCTCCTGATCCACAGGAGTTCGATCCTCTCACTGTCCTGCTCAGTGGTGATTGAGCCCGCTCCAGGAGTTCTGATTGTGCCTCAGCTCTTCTTCTCTCCCATAGATAGTTACTCTTAAAATCAGGATCTTTGTCCCTAGCTGATTTGGCTCAGTGGATAGAGCATTGGCCTGGGGACTGAAGGGTCCCAGGTTCAATTCTGGTCAAGGGCACATGCCCGGGTTGTGGGCTTAATCCCCAATTGGGGCGTGCAGGAGACAGCAAATCAATGATTCTCTCTCATCATTGATGTTTCTATCTCTCTCTCCCTCTTCCTTCTTCTCTGAAATCAATAAAAATATGTTTTAAAAGACACACATTCTCATTAATATATTTTTTAAAAATTTGGGTCTTTGATATTCCCCCAAACTTGCTCTTTATTTAGAGCTCTGTCAATCAAGACAATTTGGGCTTCAATAACAGAGTATCCCATCAAAAGTGGGTCTCATGCCTGGCCAGCGTAGCTCAATCAACCTATCAACCAGCAGGTCACGGTTTGATTCCAGGTCAGGGCATATGCCCAGGTTGCAGGCTCGATCCCCAGTTTGGGTCATGCAGAAGGCAGCCAATCAATGATTCTCTCTCATCATTGATGTTTCTCTCTTTCTTTCCCTCTCCCTTCCTCTCTGAAATTAATATATATATACATACTAGAGGCCCAGTGCACGAAATTTGTGCACGGGGGTCGGGGGGGGGGGGGATCTTCAGCCCGACCTGCACCCTCTCCAATCCGGGACCCCTCGGGAGATGTCCGACTGCTGGTTTAAGCTCGATTCCTGCAGGATTGGGCCTAAACCAGCAGTTGGACATCCCTCTCACAATCCAGGACCGCTGGCTCCTAACCACTCACCTGCCTACCTGCCTGATCGCCCCTAACCACTCTTCCTGCCTGCCTGATCACCCCTAACTGCTCTCTCCTGCTGGCCTGATCATCCCTAACTGCTCTCCCCTGCCGGCCTGATAGCCCCTAACCACCTCTGCCTCAGCCCCTGCCACCTTGGCTTTGTCTGGAAGGGCATCTGATCTAATTAGCATATTACCCTTTTATTAGTATAGATATTTTTAAAGTAGGTCTCACATTATAGGAAGCCAGAAGTTTGGAGTCCCAAGTTAATCCTGATGCCTACTAATGCATCAAGGACACGAGATTTTTCATCTTTCCATTCTATTGCCCTCAATGTGATCCACTACTAGATGCATGACCAATAGATGCTGGGTGAGATCAGTACCAAACACCATGTTTTCATACAACCAATCCAATCCATTATCAAGAAGTAAAAGAGCAGGCCTCTTCTCCTCCATCACTCTCTTTTTACCAAAGAGAAAATATTTCCTTAAATCCTCATCAGATTTCTAGGCTACTTGCCTACCTCACACCAAAGGCCTGGAAATATAAATGCAATACCATGATTGGCTTGAACCAAACTTGATTTGTCCACTGAGACTAGCCCACCTTCCCTAAGATCTAATAGCTGAATAAAATCAGGGTCTGTTAGCACAGAAGAGGGGAAAAGGCTGGTGTGTAGTTAACCTCCTGTGCCTGCCACAAAGACATGCACAACCTTAACTCTTCCTGCAGGTCTTGGCTGGGAGGAACTCAAATTGTAAACAACATTGACCATATTCAGCTCCACCCCAATCACCCAAAATAAAGCAAATTTTAAAATAACACTCAATTCTTTATTCATGATGAATCTGTTCCCTTCTTATTTTCCATATACTTTCCAAACCCAGCCATATTATCCCCTGATACAAACAGATAACTGTTACCTTTCCCACAACCTCCCATTTTCCTAGTAAGCAAGCACACACCTGTGGTATAAGATATTCACAATTATATTTTAGTGCAAAGGTAGAAAACACAATTGGATGGGCATTTATGTCAACCTAGATATGCTTTAAGATTCAGCATGAACTGGTAAATATTCTCTATAGCTACAGGCAAAATAACTGCTCTGTGAAAGCTTTCTTTTCCCTGCCAGGCAACAAAAGGTACAAGCCATTGGCAAAAGCTTTATTAATGAGAAAACAATTTAATTATATCTTACTAAGTTAGTTGGCTCTATGATGCTTATAAGCTGTAGATTCTGTCCTCATACAAGTGGATAGCTTCACTCAAGGAAAATCTTAATTCCTAAGGCCACAGATTGCCCCCTCTAACTCCAGTCAACTGTCTTCTCTAACACAAATTATAATGATAGAAACAAGTCTTAAGTAGGCTACAGAGGAAGAGGCACTGTTCCCTCATGTTAACTTATTGCTACAATGATCATCTATTGAGCACCAGCTGTGTTCCAGGAACTATGAGAGTCACTTTAGGAACACTAATGCCCTTAATCTTCCCACTAATCCAGTGCAATTGAGTGCTATGATCTCCATTTCAGAGACAGGAAAGCAGATAAAATCACATAATTGTAGCACAAAATATCTGTGTCACATCCATATCCCTGTAGCCCACCCTGGAATTCAAACCCATACGCTCCAAAAGCATCACTCTGCCTGAGAACGTTCTTTGGCTACAAGAAAATGTCAGTTCACCAGAAGTGCTGAAGAGTTAATGCCCCCAAAATGACCTTCAACTGCGGGCCAGGAGTTGGTAGATAAATAGGCTAGCTTCCTTGTCTGCAGGTGGGACAATGAAGTGTGTCCCAGTGTCTGTCAGAGGACTCCCAGGATGCTGAGCTCCAGTTGCCCACAGTAGTGACCCACTCATCCTCTCAGGGCTTCCCAACCTTTCCATCTCACTTCCCCACCCCATCCCTGTGCTTCCCAAATAAACCACTTGCATCCAATCCTTGTCTTAAGGTCTGCTTGGGGGTGGAGGGGTGGGGATGCAAATTAAGGCACATCGCTACTCAGTGGCAGAATCAAGATTTGAACTCAGATGTGGCTAATTCTAAAACCCATGCTTTTCAGACGCCAACAGAATCCCAGTCCCAAGGAGGGGCTTTCCCGGAAACACTCCAAGGCAACTGTGACTTTGATTCATCATAGTCAGGGGATTTATCTCTTTCTACCAACCTAGCAATGTCCAGTCAGCTCTGGCTACTGCTCTTTGCTGCACACCGTGATGCTCAAGGGGCTAACTCATCACTGACATAAGGACTTCACAAAGCCAGCTAGACCATTGCCTGCCTTTCTAGTCACAATTTCAATGGCACCAAAGCATCACAAGCTGCGCCTGCAGTGCCTCTGGGCCTCTGCCTGCCACATTTGCCAGGGCACTCTGCCCTAAGCACCCCATTGCCTCTCTCCCAGAGCAGCAGAGGAACCCCCTTTTCCTTTTCTGATGTTAGTAGAAAGGTCAAAGGGGCTCATCTTGACAGCCTTTATTTTTTGCTTCTCAGAATCTTTGAGTTGCTGCTCTTCCACGCCCCCATATGGGGGCTATCACTACATATGGAATTAACACACTGTATGGGAGCCATCTATTGCCCTATACAAGCCAAACAAGTCCTCTATTCCCCTACACAGAAACCTGTTTCCTGATTTACAGTCTGTGAATAAGGGGGCAGTGAGAGATACTTCTGAAGGGTTTACAAAATAATTCAGGAAAGTGGCTGGATACAAGATAAAAATATTAATAAATGTTTCCCGGTATACCAACAATAGCCAGTTAAAAGTGTAATGGAAAAATAATGCTATTCACGATGATAATAAAGCATATACAAATGCCTAGAAATAGCCTCAACAAGGAATGTAAGATAAAACTAACAAACTTTACTAAGAGATTTAAAAGAAAATTTAAATAAATATACCAAATGGGAATGTGCCAAATGGAAACAAAAGAATAAAGCCTCTACTGTGACACACTTTCTCTCCATCCCAAACTATCACCAGTCTTCCACCAAATATATTTAAAATAAAAGTATAGTATACATTACAAGCATGAGTTAAGCTGTATGGTATTTATAAGGGTGTGTGTGCCTTATAATAATTCATTAAGCTATAGATTTTTATTTGTCATTTCCTATATCTATGCTTTCACCAAAAAAGTAACATTAATAATTGTAAGAATAATCACCATTTATTGAACATCTACCAGAAGCAAGAAGCAAGGGCTTTGCCAACCATTACCACTTTTAATGCTTGCAATAATCCTTTGAAGTAGGTACCATTGTTCTTCACCTTAAGCCTATGGAAACTGAGGCTAATAGAGGGCTCGTGGCTTGTTAAGGTCACACAGCTCACGTATGGTCTTTCCTCTGCTGTCACTCAGCTCCTTCATCCAATGAGATGAAGTAGGATTCAAGTCCCATTTGCTCTCTCAAAGCCTGGTTCTTAACGGCAATGTTGTATTCTGTCACCGTGCTGTTGTAACTACATATTTTATCTCTAAATATGCTCAAAGTTTTCTTGTCTTTGAGACATGTTTATTCCCTTTGCCTATTGTCTGTCCCCTTCTCGCCTGAGGAAATACTACACATTCAGATTACAGAACAATACATAGGTGTGGTACCACTTCAGTAAATTTGATTGGCACTACTAACATTTTGGACTAAATAATTCTTTGTTGGGGAAGAGGGGGCTGTCCTGTACATTGTAGTATGTTTAGCAGCATCTTTAGCCACTATCCACCAGTTACAAGTAGCATCTTCCCTCAGTTGTGTTCATCAAAAATGTCACCAGACACTGCCAGATGTCCCCCAGGTGGCAAAATCACCCTGGTTGAGATAGATATCTATGAAAGTTGTTAAATTGTAGTTATCTCTTGGTAGTAACATTAGCAATGCTCTTAAATCCTTTTTGCTTTAATGTATATTTTGAAGTCCATTTAAATTGTTTGTGGTGGGGATAGTGGGTAATGTTCTGTTTTTCTTATTACAGGAGTAATGATGTTTACTGAAGATTCAGAAAATACAAAGCAAAAAGAAGAGTCCGGACTGCCATCTCCCAGAAACACCAGTATTGGGATTTGTAAAATCAATATTAGTCATCTTCAATGGCACTAATGCCATGAAACTTTTCCTGACATCCCAGCTGTATATTCTCTCATTTCCCTATATTTTCACCTTTCTTAAGGCATGAATAAATATTTCTTGATGATGTGGAGCTGATTTCTTTTTAGATTATAAAGTTCTTTAGAGACAGAAGGTGCCTCCCGTGTGCAGGGTGACCAACCATCCTGGTTTGCCCAAATTGGGAGGGTTTCCTGGGATGCTGAACTTTCTGGGCTGAAACTGGGATTCAGACAATTTGGCCACCCTATTGCTATGTCCTCCGTGTGCCAAACAACTCGCCTATCATTGGTATTAAATAACATTTGCCTAGTTAGAAAAGAGAAATTAGTAACGATGTCCTTTGATGAGCAAGAATAGTCCTGTCTTCCCCTCATCTCATTCCCATCCCATCTTTTCACACCTACATTTCCATTTCTTGAGTATTTACCCAGCATCCTCTGAGCTAAAGTCTGTGTATATTGGGAGCTATGAACATGTTGACATTTGTGGTTTCAACCCTCACAGTTCTGGAAGATAATTACCCATAAATGTTCTCATGTTTCTGCATGTTTTGGGCTTTCTGAGCAAAGAGCACTGGCACACTTGGCTAAGGGAGATTAAATAAAAAAAAAAAAACATGCCTCAGAAGTCAGAGATAGTGTCTTGCTCCAGTGAAATTTAGGAACTCACTTCTCCCTGAAGCTATTTGCTTGCATTGCATGGTAATAAAGGAAAGGTAGAGACTGGAGATTGTCCACTCCTTTCCCTAGAGAGGATTTGTTTACATTCCAGAATAAAGGTGTGCCTCTCTCTAAAAAAAAAAAAATCCTCGGGTGAGGATTTTAAAAAGGAGCACAGGCTGATCTAAATGGGGAGACCGGACACCAAAATCTGAGTGCAGGGCCAAGTCCAGGCCACCCGTTTCCTTAGTTAATGTAGAGGCTATTAATTTTAAAAGATCTGTGTCAAGACTTTGTTTTCTCTAATAAATTCCACATACAACACACACTTTTCATTTTTAATCTACATAACAAAAGGCTTGTCATATATGGGTTATAGTTTTTCAAAACTTTCTATTCAGGGCCAGCTAGCCTGGTCCCTGAGCACCCCCTGGAATGTCCTCTACAGATCTGAATTTAAGGGAAGCCAGGTGTTCCCAGATCTCCACCAGATGGTTCTGAGCAATCTCTCTCTGAAATAATGTCCACAAAACAGGGAGACAAAATTTGGAAGTGCCTTCTGGGAGGCAGCCAACCAAACCTGATGCAAGCCCTCAGGTGGTCCCAGGGGCCAATGGAGGTAACTGCTAACAAAAGCTAAGACTGACCCCAACAAATGGAGAAATCAGGGAAGCTCGTCCTTAATGCACTACACCTCACCCATATATTTATTTATATTTCCTTTTTAAAATAACTTTTGTTATGTTTTTATGATTATAAACAACTAGAGGCCAGGTGCACAAATTCGTGCACATTGAAAGGAAATTAATTAGAAGAAATATTTTAATATCACTATTCACCCTTTCTCTATAATAGAAGTGTCAACCAAATTCATGATTGACAATGACAGATGGAAGCACATGCATACAATTGGCACCAGTGAGAGCTTTATATATATAGACTAGTAGCCCTGCACATGAATCTGTGCGCCAGTAGCTCTCTTCGGGGCCTGGCCACTCCACACCTGTTGCCCAGAGGCTCTCTGAGGCCCAGAGGCCCATCTGCAGCTGGGCGCAGAACGCTTGTCTCATCACCAGGGCAACAACGCAAGCATTTCTTCCTCCCCCCCAGCACCCCCTCCCCACTGCTCCATGCCCACTGCCCAGAGGCCCTCCGCAGCTGGGGTGGAATGCTTGCCTCGTCACCATGGCGACGAAGCAAGCATTCCGCCAGGCCACTCACGCTGCCCACTCTCAGCAGCCACCCCCCGGGACTGGGGGACTCCGGCGGGCCTGAGAGGACTGGGCACCACCATCTTGTGGCTATGGGCACTGCCATCTTTGTGATGGAGTGATAGTTAATTTGCATATTACCCTTTTATTATATAGGATAAATTTACTTAATTAGACCTGCTTTCTGATTTAGCTAAACTTTTTCCAGCCCAATGAAGCACCCCAACTTCTCTTTCAGGTAATTGTCAGCAACACAGCCGTAAATATCAACACGAAGCAGATTATTATTGTAGATCACTCAGGGAGAACAAAGGGTGAAATATTTAACATAGCAGTGTTTGACTATTCTGCACAATGAGAAAACCTGAAGTCATTTTCAAGTTCCACCATTTCTTACTTCTTTTCAGTTGGGTCAAGTTTCTAAACTTTCTAAATCTCCGTTTTCTGGCTAATGAAAAGAAAATAGGATTTTACCAAGTCTCCTATCTACCTACTCCAGGACTTCTGTGAGAATCAAATGAGATGAAGCACGGGAAAGTGCTTCACAGACATTTGGTTAAACTGTAAAATGTTTGCACCTGGCTATTAAGGGTTCTGGTGGCAGCCCTCAGGTTTGGCCTTCAGAGAAGAATGTTATTGTGGGAAGAAGTTGGAGGTGCAAGGCAAAATTCCAGGCCTAGCGAAACAGTAATATCAACCATGGTACCCAGAGGACCAAGGACCAGAGATGGGCATAAGGTTAGTTGATTGTGGCTTATTGAAAGGATTTTACAGACAGATCAATGCCTCAGTTTCTTTATCTGTAAATTAGAATGTAATAATAGTATCTACCTCAACCTATTGTAAAGAGGGGGAAATGAGTGAATATATGTGAAGCCTCTGAGACAATGCTTGGCATATATTAAGCCCTATGTAAGCATTAGCTATTATTATTCAAACCTTTCTGTAAAAAACAAAGTGCGTGTATCTCAGTCTAAATCTGGCTTCAGGCTTCAGACCACAAACTCCTTCATTACAATGGCCTTTGTTAGAATCTACAAGCTGTCAATTGTTCCATGTTATCTCGAATCCTTTCAAAATAGTTAGTGTAGAGGGGCCCACAGACCACCGTGTCCCCAGAGAAATGAACATTCCCATCACTCCACCTTGTGCATCAGAAATATTATTCTACTCAGAGTCACAACAGTTCACAGAAGAATTTATCTATCTGAGAAAATCTTCCTAAAGTAACCCAGATTAGAGAGGCAATTTGAAAAATATATTAATACGTTGTGTATATATATGATTATTATAAAGAGTATCATTAAATGCTATGTGCTCTATCTCATCCTATTTCCTTTTATCCTGATAACTTGGAAAACGGATTACTTTTCTCTTTTTACAATTGAGGGAACCAAGGCTCAAAGCTGAAGTTGGGAGCTTTGTGCCAGGTCACACTGGCTGTATTGGATACGTCAGTTATAGTATCTGATTTGCCCATGCCCTATTCTAAGGATAAGTTCCCAGCCCACATCCCCTGTCCCTCAGGGAGCCATTTTTGGTACTTCATGACTCTGCTGCTCTCCCTTGTCAAATGGACTAGAATGAGTGCTCCCAGCCAAGGACAGCCAAGCATAGAGAGAGAGATTAATTCAAGGACACACACAGCTGGCTCAAAAGATCACATGGGACAATTAGAGCCTCTGTCTCTGTCTCTGTCTCCCCCTTCCTCTCTCTCTCTCTCTCTCTCTCTCTCTCTCTCTCTCTCTTTCTCTCTCTCTCATTTTAAAGAAGTACAAAGTTTGCCATTTGAGAGCAGAAGTAGGAGGCAAAAGGATGCATCAAGAGACGCCATGAAATAGAGTCAGAACCAAAAAGTAAAAATTGTGCCCTAGCTGGTTTGGCTTAGCAGATATAGCCTGTCAGCCTGCGGACTGAAGGGTCCCAGGTTCGATTCCAGTCAAGGGCACATGCCCAGGTTGCAGGCTCGATCCCCAGTAGGGGGCATGCAGGAGGCAGCCGATCAATGATTCTTATCATTGATGTTTCTATCTCTCTGCCTCTCCCTTCCTCTCTGAAATCAATAAAAATATTAATAATTATTATTATTATAAAAATAAAAACCAAAAATTGTAAGTGAGCAGAGGGACCTGGGAGGTAAAAAGAAGACTAAAGCCAACATGTAGACAGGTCACCCCGACACTGGATGGAGAACCAGGGGCTCCTGTTGCTGAAGTCCTGTGGCCACTCTGAACCCGGACCCACTCTCCAGCTCTAGTTAGGGCTCTGTTCTTGGGCTTCAGAGAGATTACTGCCTAGATCCCACTTCTCTTCAAGTCGCTTGATTGAGACTTTCTTACATCTAAATGGGCCTCACTGGAATAGAAGTAGAGCAGTATTGTAAAGCTCATCTGTCTGATCCCACATATTAACCACTGTACTGCCCTTCCTCCACAGACCAGGGATGTGACCAGGTGCAGAGATGGGTCCTGAAAAGGGTATAGGTACTCTCAGGTGAGATATTTGTACATCAGATACCATAGCTGCAGGCATTGCTAAGTCAGGTCTGCTATCCATATCCAATTCTAAAATGAACCTTCCAAATGAAGAGTCAAAGAGTAAGTTGGAAACAGCAACAATTCTAAAGAGTGGGTTTTGTTAAGAGAAGCCCCCAAATGTTCACTTATTGCTAAGTGAGGGGGAAAGGCTGTAAAATGGTAGGTACAGAATGCTCCCATTTTTGCAAATATGAGTGTATATAAGCAACCAAAAAGAAAGGCATTCACTCATTCATCAAATGTCAATGAGTATGTTCTAGGGCAGAAGTGGGCAAACTTTTTGACTCGAGGGCCACAATAGGTTCTTAAACTGGACCGGAGGGCCGGAACAAAAGCATGGATGGAGTGTTTGTGTGAACTAATATAAATTCAAAGTAAAAGGGTACGGTCTTTTTTTTTTTTTTAGTTTTATTCATTTCAAACGGCCGGATCCGGCCCACGGGCCGTAGTTTGCCCACGGCTGTTCTAGGAGGTGCTCAGGATATAATGGAGAGTAAAAAAGTGACACAGTTACTCCCATCAGGAGCTTTCAGTCTAGTGAGGAGACCAACATTAAGAGACAGCCTGTAATTATGAACAAGGGCCTTTGTGCTGAAGGAGTTTTTGGTCTGAAGCCAGAAGCCAGATTTAGACTGCACAACCCATACCTTCTTTTTTATAGAAAGGTTTGAGTAATCATTGCTAAGGCTTATCTTGCTGTCGCTCTAAATCAGTGGTTCTCAACCTTCTGGCCCTTTAAATACAGTTCCTCATGTTGTGACCCAACCATAAAATTATTTTCGTTGCTACTTCATAACTGTAATGTTGCTACTGTTATGAATCATAATGTAAATATCTGATATGCAGGATGGTCTTAGGCGACCCCTCTGAAAGGGTCGTTCGACCGCCAACGGGTCGCAACCCACAGGTTGAGAACCGCTGCAAATGCTATGGGGGAGAGGCACCTGGGGGAGAACCTTCACCAGGGGCACCTTTCCTTGGTCGGGAAAGTCGGCAAAGGCTTCTCTGATGACTGAGCTGTAATGGATGAGGATGTAGTCCCTGCATGAAGACATCCAGGCAGAGGCTGCAGCAGGGGCAAAGCCCAGTGTAGGAGGGACCACAGCACATATAAGGAATTGAAAGAAGGCCATGTGGTTGTAGTAAAGAAAGTTGGGCAGAGAATGGTGTGGGTTGGGGCTGGAGGGGTAGGCGGGGCCAGATCACCCAGGGCCTTACAACCCAGGTTAAGGAGTTTTGTCTTTACCACTAAGAGGCTGGGGAAGCAAGTGAGGGTGGGGTTTGGAAGATATAAATAGATTTGCCCTTTGAACATATCTGTCTCTGCATGCAGAACAGATCACTAGGGACCAGCACGAATGAGCTAGAAGAGAAGGGGCCAGTGTGGAATCTGTCACAGTAATTCAGATGGCATATGGTGGCAGTATGGACGGGGCGTAGTGCTGGGGACAGAATCAAGCAGATGAATTTGAAGCATATGTGAAAGTTAAAATCAGTAGGATTTGGTGATGGGTTGCACATGAAGTGAATTTTCATTCCATTTCTTCCTAAAGGAAAAGGAATTTTCGAGAATGGTCTAGGTTTCTAGTGTGAACAGCTGGATGAATGGAGGTATCAACATGCTGATATAGGGCACACTCAAAGGAAGCAGGTTAGGGGGAGAAGAGGATGAGTTTATTCTTGGTCATGCTGAGTCTGGAGTCTGAAACATTCAGGATATAGGTGCTCTCAGGTGAGATATTTGTACACATTCTGGAGCTCAAAGAAGTTTGTGTTGGAGATATGAATTCTTTAAATATGTTTTCATTTATATTTAGAGAGAGAGCAAGGGAGAGGGATAGAGAGATAGAAATATCGATGAGAGAGAAACATTGATCGGCAGACCGCTGCACGCCCCATACTGGGGATGGAGCCTGCAACCCAGGCATTTGCCCTGACCGGAATCGAACCCGGTGACCTCTTGGTTCCTGGGTCGTCGCTTAAACTCTGAGTCACACAGGCAGGGCTGGAGATAGGAATTGATATGCATAGCAAAATATTAAAAGTGGTTATTTCAAGCTTTTGTAACGTTTTCAGCAATGAACAATATTTTTTATCAAATAGAGTTTTTCAAAAAAGTAAAATGTCCCTGTGCTCGTAGCAAGGGAGGGTACTCTACTTACCAGAGCTGGCACTAGTGACCTCACAGGAATTTTCCTAGAGTAGGGGAAGGCCCAATTAGTTTAATGCTAATATCTCTTTGGCAACACCATGCTTCTTTCACACGGGTCTACACAGATCTAGCCATCTTCCAAATTGTAACCTGTTGTCCTGAGCAGACAAATGCAACAGGAGAGGGTCCACTGTGGAGGTGGGTGGACAAGTTTGGATCCAGGTGTCTCCCTGATAACTGAGGTGTTTTAAGGAGCCCAACAAACAGCAGTCTTGGAGATGAACCAGTTGAGAATAGAAAGAATTAGGAGATGAGGACCTAATGATGAGGACCTAAATTGGAGAGTCAAACTGTTTAATCAACATATGATCCACCCAATCATGGCAACACTGAACCAGGGCTGGCCCCGACCTCCACCTCATGCTCAGAGGAGCAAAGCAGAGAGCACTGGGCCATACACACACACACAGTTTCAACTTCCTAATTCGCCATTTTCCCTGAGCCAGAATTGAGGAGGATTAAGGACAGAGAAAGACCAGGAGAGTAGGGCTAATGCAAGAAAACATCACAAGTAGGAGGCAACATTCACACTCACCAACGCTCACTGTGAGTTCATGCATTTAGCATCGGGTTTATAAATCAAGCTCTCTCACATGCAAGAAAACTATGCTGCCCCCTGTACATTTGGATAGAGTCTGAGTCCCTAGTGACTAGCAACAAGTCAGCACTAGCTGGTTTTTTTGCAGAAACTGAATTTATTAGCACAATACAGGGTTTGTAATTCTTATTTGAGTTCCAGACTTAAAAAGAAAAACAACACCCATATTCATATTCAGAGCAGCTTTATTCACAATAGTCAAAAGGTGAAAGCAACCTAAGAGTCCATTGACAGATGAATGAATAAACAAAATGAGGTTTATACATAGAATAAAACATTCATCTGCCTTAAAAATTAAGGAAATCCTGGCATGTGCTACAACATGGGTGAATTTAAATACAACATGGATGAGGAAATTAAGCTAAGTGAAATAAGCAAGTCATTAAAAGGTAAATGCTGCATGATTCTACTTGGAGGTACTTAGAATAGTCAAATTCATAGACACAGAAAGTAGAATGGTGGTTGCCAGGGCCTGGGAAGAAGGAGAATGAGAAGTTACAGTTAGGTGGGTAAAGATGAGAAGAGTTCGGGATATTGGTTGCACAACAATGTGAATATACTTAAAATTACTGAGTTCTTCACTTAAAAATGGTTAGCATGGTTTAAGAAAAAAACAGCAACAAAAACAGCTAAAAATGGGGAGAGGATTTTTCTTTTTAGTTTTAAAATATTGGGAATATTGGGCACAGGGTATTCCAGAGTTCCAAAAGTATTAACATCAAATGTCACATGTTTCAAAATATCCTTAGATGAAATGGTATTAAATATGGACTTGGGTTTGAAATAGAAAGTTAATCAAAGTTCAGTCCTGGGATATTTAAAATAATCTAAGACATTTTCCATGTATGTGTGGGTTAATCTAGCATAAAATGAATTGAAAGGTTTAATTATATTGCCAAAAATGTGGCTATAAAGGACATTTTAAGGACTAATGTGTCAATATAAGATTACATTTCTCCCATGTGATACTGGCACTGTGGTCGTGTAGGAGAGAGTTGTTCTCAGGGAACATGTGCTCTTTTAGGGGTGAGGCATCATTATACCTGCCACTTACTTTCAATGTTCAGCAAAGAAAAGTACCTATAATAATAAAAGCATAATACGCAAATCGACCAAACGGCTGGACAGCGGAATAACTATCCAGACAACCATGCTATGACACCCACTGGTGCCAGGCCAACCAAGGCGGAGGCCATGTGATTGGTCGGGGGCCCGGCCATCGCCCCATGATTGCCCCGCAGAGAGAGGCCCAGCCCATGCGCTGCAGCGAGTAGCCTGGGCCTCCCTCTGTGGGGTCAAAAGATCCCGGAGCCCTGGGCGGGTGGGCAGGGCCTAATTCTTTGGGGCAATCCATCATGGAGCCCCGCGATGGATCGCCCCACAGAGGGAGGCCCAGGTTACCTGGCCTGCGGTGCTGCAGTGGGTGAGCAGGGCCTCCCTCTGTGGGGCAATAGATGGTGGGGCTCCCAGACTGTGAGAAGGCGCAGGCCGGGCTGAGGGCCCCCCCCCCCAGTGCACAAATTTTGTGCACCAGGCCTCTAGTTTTCTATAAAGAGGTAAAGCAGAGAGTATATGGGAGCTCACTATACTATTCTTTTATGTGTTGTTTTTTTATATATATATTTTTTATTTCAGACAGGAAGGGAAGGGAGAAAGAGATGGAAACATCAATGATGAGAGAGAATCATTGATCGGCTGCCTCTCACATGCCCCACACTGGGATTGAGCTCGCAACCCAGGCATGTGCCCTGACCTGGAATCAAACCATGACCTCCTGATTCATTGGTCGACACTCAACTACTGAGCCATGCCAGCTGAGCATATTCTTTTATGTTTTAAATTTAAAATGCCGGGGGATTTATGGGGAGAACAAACTCTCTAGCTTCGATGGAGAACAAGGCTTGGAAGATGAAGCCAAGAACAGGCTGAAAATCACTCTGAAGGATCAGCCTGGTCAGGACAACCCTTTACTGAGTAGAAGATGCTGCAGCTTGCACCGCTGGCATTGCTAGTACAGGCCATCGGACACCACTGCAACACCCATGCCACTGCCGCCCCTTCCCCGGGGCCTCAATCTTACAACAACCTCCAATTGAGTAAATAAATCCATAGAGGTGATCACCTCTGGGTGACCCATTAGAATTAAAATGTAAAACTTGATCAGCTGAGGATAAGACCAAGACGGGGACTTCCAATGAATCTCATTCTGAAACAGCCAGGTGGCCTTCTTACCCTTAAGACACTTCATCCAGAGTAAAGAGATGTGATCAAGTCTGTTTGAAATTTCAAGCTATAGAATTTCAATACACCTTTATTTTTTTAAATATATTTTTATTGATTTTTTACAGAGAGGAAGGGAGAGGGATAGAGAGTTAGAAACATCAATGAGAGAGAAACATCGATCAGCTGCCTCCTGCACACTCCCCACTGGGGATGTGCCCGCAACCAAGGTACATGCCCTTGACCGGAATCGAACCTGGGACCCTTGAGTCCGCAGGTCGACGCTCTATCCACTGAGCCAAACCGGTTAGGGCATCAATACACCTTTATTTTTTTAAATATATTTTTTATTTATTTCAGAGAGGAAGGGAGAGGCAGAGAGAGATAGAATCATCAATGATGAGAGAGAATCAGTGATCACCTGCCTCCTGCACACCCCATACTGGAGACCGAGCCCGCAACCCAGGCATATGCCTCAACTGGGAATCGAAATGTGACCTCCTGGTTCATAGGTCAACCACCGAGCCATGCCAGCTGGGCATCAATACACCTTTAGATGAGAAATGAAAAGCATAAAAACATTGGGTTAAAAAAATCTACTCTTTCTACATCACCATTTCCAGGGAAGCTTTTCTGTATATCCACAGGTGTATCGTCCAAATTATGCAGATTCCTACATTAACCTGAGTTCTTCTAGACAAACATACTGGAAACTTGATATAACAAATATAATCCAATAGCTCTGATCATTTATGATTCCTTAAAAATATGTAGAAACATTTTGCACATTTCAAGGCCATTTAAGAAGGACTTTCAGATGATCTCCCGTTTGGGTTAACAGCACTGCTGCTCAGCATTGAGGACGTCCATAAATGAAAAGAGAAAATATTGTTAAGAGATACCCTATGTAACCAATAGTCTACCCATAACATAGTTCATCATATTAACCCTTCTAGGTCCAAATACGGCAATAGATGATGAAGGGGGCAGCACTTCAAAATAAAACTTCCTACTTACTTCTGAATTGCATCGCCACTTTGCAAATTGCCTCCTTCAGCATGGTGTGTGAGAAGGTGAAGGTGTATTAGCTAATTCAAACTAGGAGCTGAAAAGCTTAGCCATCGCTTTCTCAGAGGGATCATTGAGATTTTAATTGGAAACTTGATACAAGAGAACGGAGAGAGTCAGCAGGCCCATCACCCTATTCTCAGGGTCTAGGGCTCCGCTTGAGCAGGAAAGCTAAGACCATCGGAAAGGGCCAGACTCCAGAGTCAGAGAGAGCTGAATTTTAACCCCAGTTGTTCAGTTCCCACCTTGTTGGGCAATTTGCTTAACTTTGCCGATCCTCAGTCTCTTCATCTACAAGATGGATTATCCATTTCATGGCATCGCTGCAGTTATTAAACGAGAACTCATTATGTAAAGTCCTTAGCACCACACCTGACATACAGAAGTGGAAAAAATTTTAAAAAGCAACTATTATTAAATAACGAAAGTTTCAAAAAAAAAAAAACACAGAGACATAAATTCCCTCTAGACGTGAGAACCATTTGGCCACTGACTGACTGACTGACATGTAAATCATGTCTAACCCTCTCAAAATAACCCACGCTAATGGAAAGTCATTTCTATGTCTAAATTGGCCATTGTTCACCCTTCATCAGGTTGCCCCTTTCTCTGAGAGCTCTATCTCGGGCCATTGACCCGTTCAAGATGACACTGATGATGGGGAATTGAAACAAGCCTTTTTCCAAATTGTGTTTAAATTTAATCAGTATTATTAAATGCCAAGCATGGGCCAGCCACAGTTCTGGACACCAGGGGATATGAGGTGATGAAATGCCCCCCAGCCCTGCCCTCAGGGAACTCCCGACCTAATGAGGCCAACATGTGAACAGAAAAACTCTGGACAGAATGTGGAGCATGCAGGCTACCAAGAGAAAATAAGGCTCCCGGAATTATATGGAGCCTTTCAGACCCAATCTTCATATGTTTTCAACATTTTATTCTGTTCTTCAGTTGAGTTCTTTTCCTTAACAATTGAACAGTAGCAAACAAGCTTAAGTCCAACATACAGCCAAGTGAGAAAACAAAACCCACCTCTCTCAGTTTGCTTACAAGTTGCCGTCTTTGTCTCCATTGTGCCGAGTTTGGGAGTTTTATGGTTCTTGTCCATCAGAGGGAGAATACTTAATTCAGTCTGGACAAGGCTATGCTGGATAGGATCTCTCTGACACATTGGGGACTAAGGCCTTCAACAAAAGAATTTTGGGAAGACACAATTCAGTCCATAGCATTCTGCCCCTGTCCCCCCAAAATCCATGTCCTTATTGCATATAAAATATATTCATTTCATCCCAACAGCCCCAAATCTTAACTCAATCCAGCATCAACTCTAAAGTCTGAAATCCAAACTGTCATCTAACATCCAAATCAAATATAGAGAGACTAAAAGTATGATTCATTCTGAGGCAAAATTCCTCTCCGGCTGTGAACTATGAAACCAGACAAGTCATGTGTTGCTAAAATACAATGGTAGGAGAGACATTCCCATTCCATGAGGGGAAAATGGAAAAGAAGGAAAGGGTGATAGGTCCCAAACAAGTCCAAAACCTATCAAGACAAACTCCAAAGATCTTAAGTTTTAATAATAATCCTTTTTGTTTGATGCTCCACCTTCCAGACCCAGAGCTGGGCCAAGGTCAGCCCCAAGGCTCTGCAAGCAGTAAGTCTGCCCCCAAGGCTCCAGTTATTTTAACAGAGAATTTAATATAATGTTTAACTAGATAATTTTTTAAAAAATGGTCAACTAAGTAACTGAAAAGGCAAAAAGGACACTAAAGCTACCACAGAGATGGCAAGAGTAGGAAGCGGTTCATAGGGCTGGGGGAACAGAGGAGAGAGGTTGGGATTGTTAACTTTTAGAAGCTCAGAAGAGAGTCCCAATGGATTAGGACCCAGATTTCTGGAGAGGTGCCCACCAGCTATGCAGATGTCTCTGCAGGGATGCAATGGGGTTGACTTTCCAAGTTGGTAAAACCTCAAACTGAATTGAACTGAATGTTACTTACTAGGACTGCCATAACAAAGTACCCCAGACTGGGTACTCAAACAACAGAAATTTATTGCCTCACAGTTCTGGAGGCTAGAAGTCCAAAATCCGGATGTCAGCAGGATTGGCTCCTTCTGAAGGCTGTGAAGGAAGGACTTGTTCCAGGCCTCTGTTCTTGGCTTGTAGATGGTTGGTCTTCTCCCTACGTCTGCTCACCTTGTCTTCCCTCTGTGCATATCTCAGTGTCCAAATCTCCTCTTCTTACAAGGACATCGGTCATATTGGTTAGGGCCCACCCTAAGGACCTCCTGTTAAATTGATGACCTCTGTAAAGACCCTATCTCCAAAGACCCTATCTCTCACATTCTGAGGTCCTGGGGGTTAGGATACAGTATATGAATTTCAGGGGGACACAATTTAACCCATAACAAGCTGCTTCTGGAATGAACTGGCTCTGCCGGAGTGAAGATACAACATTGCTGGAGCTAAAAACAGGAGCAGGAAGCCAACCTGCTGAGACCTCCCTCGAATGTCCCTTATAGACAGAGCCTAAAAGGAAGCAGCTGGCAAAGGAAAAGTGTGGCTTGTAGAGTCCCAGCCCCTGATCACAAAGCAGAATATATAAGAGTGAGAGACAATGGCTTAATAACTGGCACAGTTTTAAATAATTGTTATTATTATTAACCACCAGATTTTATTTTCACTTTCCACACAGTTTTATAAATAATAAGGGAAAGTTGCATTAAAATGTTTAGTTGAACAAACACGGTGGCTATGCTACTGAAGCTGTACAGACGGCTGGTGGGCTGGAACATCACCATGCCACAGCTCACGTTTACTTGTCCACTGATGCACAGCAGTGCGCCAGGGGCCTTCAAAATTGACCTATGGAAAGCCAACGTGTGACATGCTAGTGCATAAGAAAACTAAAAATTTGGAAGTCAAGGTGTCAGCAAGTGTTATCTCCATTTATAGCTCCAAAGATGAACGTTAGAAGGAGAGGTTGTTTGCCCAAGATCACACAGCTAACCAGCGACAGAGCATAGATTTAAACTGAGGTCTGATTCTTTGTGCCTCAATTTCCTCATCTGCCAAATCAAGATAAAAGTACCTAACCAATAGAGCTGTTGTGAAGATTAAATGAGTTAATATGTGTGCTCAGGACACAGCTTGGTTTGTAGTAAGAGTTCAACAAATGTTGACCAAGTCTGGGGCTTTTTCTACCATAGCAGGCTGTCCCATTGTAGACACTGGTTGTCAAAACGGAAGTGTATAGAGGATAGAACTGCAAAGAATGGAGATGGGGTTGGAAACAAAATTCCTTTAAATTTTATCATCATAATGTGTTTGCTATCAAATCTTTCCGATAGCGGTCATCTCTTTCAGACTCCCCAGGAACTACAGACAAGCATCTATTGAGCACCATCCACATGGTAATTTCTGAGACAGAGGCAGTCCTATCTCAAGTGTGTCATCATCTCCTTGAGGACTTAGACAAGCAAAGACAACCCAGAAGAAAGGCTACAATGGAGGACATCTAGTATGAGAGCCTATAACTCGGAAACCTGATGTGGACTTGAGAAAGTTAGAGAAAGCTTTCATGGAGAAAGTCACATTTAAGTCAAAATATGAAAGACAAGGAGGAGATTGGTAAGCATTTCAAACATAGGAAAGAATATGAGAAAAAGCCTAAAGGCAATGGGGAGCAAGGACTATTCAAAGAATTAAAGGAAGCTAATTGTGGCATGGAATTTGGGGTGGGCAACATACAAAGCAGAGGAGACCCTGCCTCCAGAGCCTGTTCCTGAAAAGCTATGGGAGCCATAAGGTCCTGGGCATTAACTGGCAGGCGTGTAGGAACACTGAAGGGTTGTGAACAAGTGGGGGACAAGTAAGTGTGCACTTTAAGCCCTAACCGGTTTGGCTCAGTGGATAGAGCGTCGACCTGTGGACTGAAGGGTCCCAGGTTCGATTCCGGTCAAGGGCACGTACCTTGGTTTCGGGCACATCCCCAGTAGGGGGTGTGCAGGAGGCAGCTGGTCGATGTTTCTCTCTCATCGATATTTCTAACTCTCTATCCCTCTCCCTTCCTCTCTGTAAAAAAATCAACAAAATATATTTTTTTAAAAACTGTGCACTTTAAGATCAGCTCTGGATGCTGCATAGAGAATCCCTTGGAGAGAAGGGAGGTGGGGAAATCAAAAAACTGCTGCCTGTGAACATGCCAGGCGAGAGAGGATGAAAGTCTGAGATGGGCAAGTGGTCATGGGGATGGAGGAAAGTGAATGGATTCATGAAATATTTAGAAGGTAGAGCCAATAGGATTTGGTCAGTGATTAGAAATAAGGACTGACAGAGAAGAAAAGAGTGGAATAAAGTTTCTCCTTTGGGCAATTGGGTAGATGGTGATACCCTTTACTAGTATACGGGCACAGGAGGCAGAGCAGGTTTAAGGAGGAAGATGATGGGTTTAGGTTTAGGGTTGACTTTGAAGTGTACAAAGGTCATCCAGATGGAGATGCTCTGTAGGTAACTGGATTCTCTGCCAACCATCACGTCTTACTTCCCCACTTCAACTGGCGACCGCAGTCCCACCTCTCCAAGCAGCTAAGCTCTCTGTGAACCAACCAATAAGTGCCTTGAGTACCACCTGCTATCTAGAGTATTATTAGCCTCTCGTTTTAATAACTGATACATTTAAATATGCTCCCTTAAGAAATTCATCCTAAGCAAGAACAGGATGTGGGTACACCCAACAGATAATTATATATGTACTGTGAACTCTATTTTAAATGAGACTATTGTTATTTAATTGACCGGTACTTTCTGTACCCGAATCAATTTTTTTCACTCTTTATTTTGCTACCACCAACCAGGACTGCGGGTCCCACTTTTTGTAATGTCTTCCTGTCTTATAATTCTTCACAAAATTAAACACTAAGGAATGGAACACAAATTATTTGAATTTTTTATCCTTGAAAGGAAAAGTCTAAGTTTCACAACATCAAATCAGATTTCTTAATCTGTAAATGTGGCTGGTTTAGAACCAGAAAACATTGGAGCTAAAACATTTAAATAAATGGTTATTTTTAATTCAGAAATTCCTGCACACAAGGCTCCTTTCAACACATTTCAGCCTGTGTTGGGAGAAAGATATTAAGTGCAATTCTGCTCTCCTCCACAATGGGTCAAGTAGCAGCTGCAGGGAGAAAGTGGTGAAGTTTTTTCAGGTGTAGGCTTCTCCCCAATGGGAGCTGCTTTCCATTGGGAGGAGTGGTGGCCAAGCCCAGGACAGAACCTCTAGTCAAACTCACACCTTTGAAAACTTGAAACAGGAAAGCCACAAACCACCGAATCCAAAGGAACTATATACTATATTGAGAGGGATTCGAAAAGGCCACCTCCTCCAAGAAGCCTTCCCTCATCCCACTCAGGCTGAGTTAGGTGTGCCTCCCATTTGCTCACACAGAACCCCAGGCATCTCTGCCATGACATTTGATACCCCTTATTGGAAACATCTGTTCCAGTGCCCATTCTTCCACTACCTCAGCATGCAATGTGAGGGCAGAAACTGTGTCTTGGACATTGGCATCTCTCTAGTGTTAAGCATCGTAGATACTCAATAAAATCTGATCAATAAAATAGTGAAAGCCCTAGACACATGTTTCTCAGGTAACTCTACCATCCATAAAG
This sequence comes from Myotis lucifugus, assembly GCF_000147115.1. Taxonomy (NCBI): domain Eukaryota; kingdom Metazoa; phylum Chordata; class Mammalia; order Chiroptera; family Vespertilionidae; genus Myotis; species Myotis lucifugus. The sequence goes on along the minus strand of NW_005871062.1, from coordinate 11,130,988 downwards.
ATACTTTGAGGCTTAAATATATATAAACATGTAATTTTATAAAATTGTATTGGCTCTTAGCTCTACTACTAACATAAAACCCAGCCCCCTGAAAGTCCTTTTAAGGAAGGAATTGTTTCAGATGTGCCCTCAAATAAATGTGGTTTTCTCTTTGGTCAGCCACTACATGAAGTTTGCCCTTTCTCCTCTGCTCTGGCCTACCTCCACTGGGCACCATGCATACATCCTTCAATTCAAATATATATATTGAGTGCATGCTCTGTGGCCAGTACTGTGCTAACACAGGATACGCAGCATCGAACCTGATAGAACCAGGCCCATGCACTCATGGAGCTTACGGTCTAGTGCCCGCTGGCACCCGCTCACCTCCAAGCCCCAAAGACCCTGAGGCTGTCACATGGGCATAATACATTTTTATCTTTAAACTCGTAAAAATGTAATGCACAGATAAGGCAAACCGTGCTAATCCAAGAATCTGAAGGTTCGCCAACCAGAGTCAAATAACAAGTCTGATAAAGTATTTTAATTCTCTCAAGGCAACTGAGAACTTATCAGTCCAAAGGGGCACCTCCAAGTGCTCTTTGGCCTCCCACAATGTGGCACCTACACAGGGATCTCCCACCCTGTTGCCATTTCAGCATAGCCAAAGGGAGGCAGTGATGCCCACTTTCATGTGGCATCATTTGCTAAGGCCTTTCAACTTTCTGCTCACAAGCCATGCCTGTGTGAATTAGGGAAGGCACCCCCTCTGTGCAGGCGAATTTTAAAAAGGCAAGTCTTGGAGTGTGGGGTCAGCAATCAGAAGGAGAGGTCCCTGACCCGGAGTCCTGGGAGGACCCATTAGGGAGGCCTAAGGATTAGGATTCGGAGGGATGGGCTTCTCAATTTGCTCCCAGGTGCTGTGACTGCGGTGTATGGCCAGATAGCTTTGGCAACAAAGAAATCTCTCACAACACCCAGAGGTGACATTGAGAATAGTAATGTTAATGTAAGAAACATTCAAACCTGGGCAAGTGCTGGAGAGGATGTGGAGAAAAAGGAACCCTTATACACTTCTGGTGGGAATGCAGACTGGTGCAGCCACTTTGGAAAACAGTATGAAGTTTCCTCAAAAAATTAAAAATGGAACTCCCATTTGACCCAGTGATTCCACTTCTAGGACTATATTCCAAGAAATCAGAAACATCAATCAGTAAGAATATATGCACCCCTATGTTCATAGCAGCACAATTCACCATAGCTAAGATTTGGAAACAGCCTAAGTGCACATCAGCAGATGAATGGATTAGAAAACCGTGGTACATCTACACAATGGAATATTATGCTGCTGTAAAAAAGAAGGAACTCTTACCATTTGCAACAGCATGGATGGACCTGGAGAGCATTATGCTAAGCAAAATAAGCTTTCCCTAAGATCCCAGCAGCAGCCACAGAAACTAAGCATGATTCAAGCTCGTTAAACTTTTTCCAAGATTGCAATTTATTTCTGCCAAAAAGCTCTGCAAAAACCTGTGACTTCACTGAGCTCTGAGCAATTCAGAAATGCAAAATGAGCACAACCCAAACCAGTTTGGCTCAGTGGATAGAGTGTCAGCCTGCGGACTGAAGGGTCCTGGGTTCAATTATGGTCAAAGACACGTACCTTGGTTGTAGACTTGATCCCCAGTCCTGGTGGGGCTCCCTGTGGGAGGCAACCAATTGATGTGGCTCTCTCGCATTGATGTTTCTCTCTCTGTGTTTCTCCCCCTCCCTTTGACTCTCTCTAAAATCAATGGAAAAATACCGTCGGGTGAAGATTAACAAAAAAAGAAAAACGACCGCAGTCCCTCGACAAATATCAAGGCCAGTGTGCCAACAAGTTGTCAAAGTCATATCACTAAGGAAGTGCAATCTGTTAGCCTTTGAGTCTCTCAGAGTTTAAGTTCCAAGTAAGTCATTTTTCTCAAGTAACAATCCAACAAATCTCCTCAGCTCAGCCACTCCTTACATTAAAATAAGCCACTCTCTGTACCCTTTGGGCTCAACTACTTCCAAATGCCTGAAACGGGTAATAGTTCAAAGCACAGGTATGAGGAAAATGCATAATCTTAATCATTTCTTTCATCACATTGTTCAATAAACCAGAATTGAAATATAGCCCTAATGTCAGCAAGGGTAGCCCTGCCCCTTTAAGATCTAGACAAGACAGGTTCAGATCCCTGTTCCAGGTCCTGTGGAAAGTCCAGGGCTCTCCTCAGATTTCTGCGAATGGGGCAGAGCAGGAAGGATTGTGCTCAGAGCTCCTTCTGTTCTGGTTCCCAGCCTCTCTGGAATCCCGGCTCTCCATTCTGCCCCCTGGGGTATTCCTTTATCCTGGCTGTGGTGTGATTCACCCGGGACCAGCCCTTTCACTTGTGACCCTGTGAGGCAACCGTGAAAGCTAGACTGCTGCCTGGGGAGACCTTACAGGGCAGCCCTATAGCCGAGGACACTCATGTAGACAACCTGTTCTCGAAGGGCCCCTCAGACAAGCAGCCCTGGGCATATCCCACTGCCCACACCAAGCTGGGGACATCCTGGCCTGGCTCCTACCTCTCCCCCTCCTCCTCCTCTCCCCTCTTTCCAGCCACCACCTGGGTCCAAAATCTCCTCACCATTTGGGATGAACCGTTCAGCCCCTCCTTCCCAAGTCACCCCAGACCCAACTCGAAGCAAACCCTCAAGGGGCCCAGCTGAACACTGGGCCATTTACTCTTTCAGCGGAGGCCTTGACTTTCTAGTTGTTGTTTTTAGCTAACAATCGCCTCCTTGAAGACAGCTGTGGTTTCCAAGGGCCATTTTTTCTCGCTTTTGCTTCTCTGATGAATGGTGCCGTCGAAATCGGGCACTTGAACAAACATAACAGTGGAAAGCTTTTTCCTCCCTTTTTATTGCAGGTGCCTGGTTTATGGTGAGTGCATTCAACTTTTCCAAGCTTAGAATGAAGTTCTCAAAATAGGACCTGGCAGGTGGGGTAGCTCTACTTATTTATAGAGCTGACTACTTAGGTTTAAAGACAGAAAGGAGCTGTAGTTTAACATCTCGGTCAGGCCGCAGCCCAGCATGACAGGCCCCATTTGGTTGACAAGCTCTGTATTAAGCAGCCTCTCTCAGGAGCACTGCCTTGCAGGGCTTCATGGCCATGTGGACGTTTAGTGGGTTACACCAGGCAAAGGGCTGGTCTTGTTTACTCTCATGGCTTTTTTGGCTGACAGTCATTTTATAGTTTCCTCTGAACCTTCTCTGCCATCCCTACTCACACATCCCAAGCAGAAAGCAGGAAGAGTCTACTCTTCTTCATCTTCTCAAAAAAAAAAAAAGGGACACTCTCTTACCATGTGTGTGCATGCATACACATGCATACACACATAGTATTATATGCACACTAGAGTCCCAGTGCACAAAATTTGTGCACTGGGGGGGGGGGGGGCCTCAGCTTGTCCTGCGCCCTCTTGCAGTCCAGGAGCCCTCCGAGGATGTCCAACTGTCTTGGAGGCAGGAGAGGCTCCTGCCACCGCCGCTGCGCTTGCCAGCCATGAGCCTGGCTCCGGGCTTCTGGCTGAGCGGCACTCCCCCTGTGGGAGCACACTGACCACCAAGGGGCAGCTCCTGCATTGAGCGTCTGCCCCTTAGTGGTCAGTGTGGGTCATAGCGACCGGTCATTCTGCCGTAAGAGTCGATTTACATATTAGCCTTTTATTATATAGGATATGTGTATGTCTATGGATATACATTTGTTCACAGACTCCTAGAGCTCATCGACAGTATATTAGAATTACCTAGAGCAGTGGTCGGCAAACTCATTAGTCAACAGAGCCAAATATCAACAGTACTTCTTCAAAATAGACTCGCCCAGGCCGAAAACCGACTTCTGCGCATGGGCCACGAAGTTTCAATTGCACTGTACGTGCGCCTACATGTGGTATTTTGTGGAAGAGCCACACTCAAGGGGCCAAAAAGCCGCATGTGGCTCGTGAGCCACAGTTTGCCAATCACGGACCTAGAGCACTGCGAGAAAAGGTTGATGCCTTGTCCCATCCCGGACAGATTGTATCCTTCTAACTGGAGGTAGGGCTTGGGCACCTGTATTTTCTATGAGTCCTTCTTAAACTCCCAAGGAGATTCTGATGTAAAGCCAGAACTGAGAGCTCCTTAGAGGTCTTCTAAGCCTAGCTACTCAAGTCGGAACAGCAGAGCAGCACTGACTGGGATGCAGATTCTCAGGCCCCGCCCCAGGCTTACAGAATCAGAATCTGCATCTCAACGCGACACCAGGTACCCAGTGTGCATGTTACAGTGTGAGAAGCACTGCTCTGGTCCCTCTCTCATTTGATCCATGAGGCCCTAGGAAACTAAGTGACCTCACAGGTCATGCTATTAGCTGGAGACCCAAGTAGGACTAGAGTCCAGGGCCCCTTACTACTAGACCCTTTATTCCCATTACCTTATTTTTCAGATTTAGCCAATAGTTAGGTATTCCTCAGAATGTGTGTAATATAGTTTTACTCATTTATCACAGCTAACTATGATTTGCCTCTGTTACACACACACACACACACACACAAAACTTAAAACACATTTAAGACTTTCAGAAGTTCCCTTTTCTGCTGGTAGAGGACAAAATGGTTAGATATAATGACCAAAAAAATCTCAAAAACAACATCATGGAGCAGCTGTGGAGAAGAGATGGAAGACATTTAACCAAATAATCGTCCCTAATTTGTGGGTCAGCAGGTTGCAAAAAGAAGCCTCACTGATGTCAACAGAGGGAACAGACATTGCCTCCAATCTGTCAGGTCTGTATCTTGTGACAAATCAGAACTCAGCACAGAGGAAATGCACCTAAAAAGAGGGCAAGTTGTTTATAGGCTTGCAAATTTCACAGGTGCCTCTCATGTGAGAGCAACCTACATTCCATTATCACAGATCAAGGAAGCTAGACAGATTCCACAGATCCACATAAGACAAAGTTTTACAGTCAGGGCGGCCAACTATATCTGGAATCAGATCAACCCCACGCTTCCACAGCCTATAGGCCCTAGGCACCCGCGGGATTCCCCTTCCACCGGTTCCAGGCCCAGCCTCCCATCCGTGCACCCTGTGCAGCGAGCCCTCACACCAGCCCCAGAATCACATAAGGGAAGAGAGACTCCCTCACAAGGTGCTGTTCACAGCCTTCATTTGACCCGGGCTCGCTCACCCGTTCCTCGTACTTTATTCCGTTCTGATTGTGCTGCTGTTTTGAGAGATGATTTTGATTTCCCCACCTTGGTCACATGGGCTCAGGCTGCTTCAAGCAAACAGCCCTCCCCCATCTGACCTGCCTGTGACCCTCGAGCCCTGGCCCCACTCCACGTAAGTAGAACTATTTTCAGTCCTGAGAATGGCATCAGGCCACCAGGAACCCACAGTCCCAGGCCCAGAAGCACGTGCTCCTCCCTAGCTCCCTCTTCCCACCCCTGTAAAACTCCCAACAATAAACACCACACCCCCAAGGCCCTGGCAGAACCCTGAGAAGAGGCCTCAGGCCTGTGGGCTGAGCACTGAGGGATGCCACGGCCCTGGCCCAGGGCCACTTCCTGCCCTGATTGCTTTGCTGGGGCATTTTCAGGCATATTATAGCAGCTGCTTAGCCTCTCCATGCAGTTTATGCTTTCATGACTGTGACTCTCAAGAGAGGCAGAATGCGTGGTGTTTTGGTTCCCCGCCTGATGAAAGTGATCCACTTCCAAGGACACATTCCTCATGTGCTATGTACCGCCGCTCCGCTATCTCTGGCAATGGTGAGCTCAAATAGCAGGAGAGGCCACTGCTAATGGCAAGGATTACAGAAAAGAGACTCTGCAGCTCAAAGAGGTCATGCTATCAAGGAAAATGCCCCTCTGCAAAGACAAGCAGAAATTTTCTTCCATCCATTTGGATGCCTGCTGTCCTGAAGGCCGAGGGTGGAGGGGGTGGAGAGGGGCGGCCCAGTGTGGGTAGCACCAGAGAAGGAAGCAGCAGCTGTTCAGGGCAATTAACCTCAGGCAAACTGCAGAGGGGCCAGGAGGTTAATGTGAGGTCAGGCAGGGTCAGGCTCGCCTTTACTGCCAATGGACAGGGATGGCCCATCTAAGCACTGTCCAAAGGCAAGAAAACTCTAACTGTAGAGTTTTAACAAGTATTTCTTCAGAGAACCCCGCCCCCAGATCCATCCTGTCACTGACAAGTGACTCCCACTGGGGTCTCCTTCAGGGAGGCCGAAGACGCCCTGTTTCTTGTTATCAGATGATTTAACTAATAGGAAAGTCTTTTTCCTACTTTATGGTATATTGAATGGATGAATATATAGATGAATGAGAGAGAGAGAGAGAGAGAGAGAGAGAGAGAGAGAGAGAGAGAGAGAGAGAGAAGGAACAGGTATATTGCATAGAGAAGTGGGAACAGGGAATTAGGAAGATAGCAAGTATTAAGGCCAGCGTGTATCACCCTCCCCAAACTATCTGGGAGGGCCACAGTGACAGTTGAGTTTCAGGAATGCCCCCAATGAAGCTATGAGTATGATCTTGTCGGACTGGTACCATTGCCAGAGAGCTGCTGCTACATACCAAGCACTGTGTCATATGCTGTAGTAAGTAGGACTACTGCATGTTCTATGCAAGCTACTTTGAGAAATGTTATTTCAGGTAATAGATGTGATAGGTGTTCAATAATGCATTTAGAGAAGTGTTTACAAACACTTTTAATAATAATGTTTATAAAAGTGCACCCTGGCCAGTATGGCTCAGTTGGTTGAAACCTCATCCTGTACACCAGAAGTTGGTGGGTTCGATTCCCAGTCAAGGCACATACCCAGGTTACAGGTTCAATCCCCAGTTGGGGCATGTGTGAGAGGCAACTGATCAATATTCTTCTCTCTCCCTTTCTCTCTCTAAAGTCAATTTTTTTAAATGCTCATATTTGTCCTGGTAAGGACAAATAAAACTGTTTTATAAGTGGAAAAAAATCAGACTCTTGTTGTTTTGAGTAACAAAACCCGACTCAAATGGACACGAGGTTAAAAATAGATATTTTTGGATATGGAGAGATCACTTTGGAGAGATCACTTTGAACCTATGACCAGGAAATGAACTAGCAGACACTCTCTTCTCTTAACATCTGATTTATTATTTTTCTCAGACTGGCTCTTTTAGCTTCCCTACCCATGTGATAGAAAACATGCCTCATTTCTCATGGCAAACAATTACCCAATGCTGGAGGGCACATGTGAAATGTCATTGGTAAAGGGCTAGAAAACAGAGGCTTTGAAGAAACCGGATGGCATAAAGAGGTATTTAACATAGTCTCGTGGCCTTGTAGTTTTTCACTTGTCTACCAAGAAGTTGAACTGGCCTAGATTTCCATTCCCCTGTTTAGACTTAACCTCTTTTAAAATAATAATAACAATAATAATAATTTTTATTAATTTATTTGAGCCAAACTAGGGACATTGCCAGGAAGCAAGATTTCAAATCCTCCTATACTTCACCTCTTAAGCCATGTTTCAGCCTGCCACCTTCTAACCCGGCTACTTCCTGATAACCTCCTGCCCCATGGAATTAGGTTTCCTTTTGTTTCCAGCATGAATCATAGATGCCTCCAAGTCTTAAAATATACTAATGAGCTGTTAAAGGTCCCAACACCTTGACTTAAATGAACTTGAAATCAACTTCTTGCTTTAAGGCTTCTCTAAAAGGCTCAGATCCTCCCAGGTTTATAGAGATAGGAGGAGAAAAGTAAGACAGGCTTTGCGATGTATTATCCCTATGAAATGTTTAGCATGCTGAGGCATAAGCTGAAAATCTCCCGCCACAATGATCATACCATCCTTTGTCAGCCCTTTCCATGTATCAGACCCTTAAACCTAAACAACTTCACGAGGGTAATTATTTCTGATTCAGAGAGGTTAAATGACTTGCCCAATGTCATTAAGCCAGTAAGTAACAGAGATAGAATTTGAACCCCGATATCTCTGATCGCAAAGCCCATGTGTTTTCCACATGGCTGATCAAATAGCCATTTTCACCTATTTCTACTTGCAATTTAAATTTCGCTGGGGAGGAGGGAGTGGAAGTTGTAATCATAGGAGTGTATCCCAGAATTCCTCATCACTTCTGTGACTCAGAGCACCTCATTCAAGCCAGCTTGGATCCTTTATTTGTTGGGTGTACACTAGACATTTTCAGCCTTCGCAGGGTTTGAGGGCTCCAGGATAGGCAAGCGCTCTGTCCCTGAGAAGGGAGGTTTTTCACCTGAGTTCTGTGCACTGAACAGGTTGTCGCTCAGTGTAGCCATTACAGATTGGAATGCTTCAAGTTTGCCCTTTCTGCCATTCTAACAGGATTTTCGGGGGGAGGGGGGTAAGTTTGCTTCTCTGTCATCTTCTAGCTGCAGAGAAAACAAAACTAATTATTGTTAACATCTACCTTCCCCAGTCCTTGAAGATTCTGTCTCTCTCTCCCCAGGTAACATGGTGGGCTGGGGCATTGGCCCACTCAGTTGAAGGAAACTCCGCTTTAAAGCAACATCTTTCCCTCTGATTTCACTCTTTAGGGCCCTGTTATTTCATTCTGGGCTCTTCTAACTCAGGTCCACGTGGTTCCCCCTGAGGACACCTACTTCTTGTTGGATGTTGCTCTTTTCATTTATTTATTCACTGAGGATTTATGGAGCACCTACTATCTGCCAGATACTATTCTAGGTGCCAAAAATACTGGTGTGGAAAAAGATGGGACGGTCTCTATGCAACTTATATTTGCTAAGATAAATAAAACCTAAAATAAGTAAACAAATAAGTAATAAGATAATTTACATGTGCGATCAGTGCTGTAGGTAAGAGGAGGCTATTAGAGTAACGAAGGACTCTGGAGGAGCTTCTTTAGAAAGGGTGCTCCTTCCCACAGAGGTGATATTTGAGCAGGGACCTTCCGCTCAGAAGAATCCAGCCTTATCAGAGGAAAGGAGCATTCCAGGCAAAGGAAACAGTAAATCAAAGTTCCTGAGGTAAGCAAGAGACTGGGCCATTCGAGAAAGAAGGGCTGCGACACAGTGAGCAAACGAGAGAGTGGTCAATCAGTATGAACTTAAAGAGGAAGACGACGATTAGGTCATAAAGGTTTTTGTAGGCCATGATTAGGAATTTGCAGTTTACTTTATTTTATTTGGGGTATGTTAAGGTCCCTATTAGTCTCAACAAGTAAAGTTGCCAGTACCAATTGGATTCATGATTCTGGGGCTCATAGAAAATATTTGGGCTAAAGATAGATACACATTTGAAAGTCATTAGCATAGAGTAGGTCAAAGCATAAAATGAAAAGGGATAACATATCAAAAAATGTAGGCAAAGAAGGGGAGAAGATCCAGAGCAAGTACTGGGGTACAACCTCATTTGGATGTTTGATAGACGAGGAAAGAGCTGGTCTTAAAGATATATTGAGCAAGAAGGATACACTTAACCTAATCAGAAAACCATTTATTCTTTTTCTTCACTACCTGTTCAAACAATCCCTCTGAACAACTGTTTGTTCCCTATTCCTTGAATAAAATGAAGGCAAATTTGTGACTTTTCTTTTTTTTGTTTGTTTGTTTTTGTTTTTGTGTTTTTTTTAATATATTTTATTGATTTTTTACAGAGAGAGAGAGAGAGAGAGAGAGAGATTCTTATTTATAAATGGTTCAGGGTGATAACAAAAACTTCCAAATCTCTCCCTCAGCTTGGGTATGCTCCAACCTAGCTGCCTCTAGGGTATGGTTGGCTCTTTGTTTCTCTTGCCTAAAACATGCAGTCCTCTTTCCCCCTCATTAGGCTGCTTCTGGTTCCTTTCTAAAAATTCTTAAGTAATGCCTAAAAGCCATTTAATCATCTCTGATGAGAGGGGGAGAGAGAGAGAGAGAGAGAGAGAGAGAGAGAGAGAGAGAGATTCTTATTTATAAATGGTTCAGGGTGATAACAAAAACTTCCAAATCTCTCCCTCAGCTTGGGTATGCTCCAACCTAGCTGCCTCTAGGGTATGGTTGGCTCTTTGTTTCTCTTGCCTAAAACATGCAGTCCTCTTTCCCCCTCATTAGGCTGCTTCTGGTTCCTGCAGGCTTGAAGCAGAGTGAAGAGGAAGGAAAGGTATGGGACAGAAAATATATTACTTGACTAGTTTAGCTATCTGGGATTGGCTGGTGTTTAGAGCTTGAGTCTCTCATGGAACTATTTTTGGGGTCCCCCCGCTGAGACTCCACCATCTCAAGAAATCTTGCAATGGCAGTTTCCTTGCTGGAGTAAATGCATCTCTTAGGGCTGGTCACTTCAAGGTTTGTTTGTAGTTTGCCTATTTGTTTGTCTCCAAGCAGCCCTCTTGGTCAGGATCTAAGAAAACCCCATGCCTGCTCTGCATGTGTGTACTACTACTTCAGGTCCATGGGAAGTATTCAAGCATCATTTGCCCAAACTCCGGGAGACCAACCATCCCAATATAGCATTGTCTCTTCACGCTGTCACCAGAGGAGCTAGCCAGCCACAGTTGGACTCCAATCCTCCATGCTCCTCTCTCCAAGGTGATCCCCAGCAAAGCCCCTGCCACTAAACCATCAGGGCAGACCAAGCACTCCCACTGCTTCCCTACTTTGGTGGAAAACTTATATTGCAAATCCTCATAGGTAGTTTTCTCTCCAATATCCTTGCACTTTGGTCTCTTCAACCTTTTTAAAAAATTTTTAACTGATTGATTTGAGAGAGAGAAACATCAATTTGTTGTTCCACTTATTTATGTATTCATTGGTCTTCAACTTTTTTATAAGCTGGAGGTGTTTCACCAGCTAAGGGACATAAAACCCACTCCTAGCTGCCTCCTTTGCAAGTCCTGGCTAATCAGCTCATTCCTCAATTTAAAATGTGGGAAATATTTGCTCTGATTGTGTTGGGAAGACAAAGCTGAAGATAAAGTAGGATGAGTCCTGTTTTACAACCCTGTGTACCCAGAAAGCCAAGAAAGAGCAACCAGAGGGGAAAGTAACGCCAGGAGAGTGTGATATAGCAGAAGCTACAGGGTACTCAAGTGTTGCTAAAAGGTGGATTAAGATGAAGACAAAGAAATTCTCACTGAATTTGGTTCCTGTACAGCTCCATTTCAGTGTAGTGTTGAGGACAAAAGTCAAATCTACACTAATAAAAGAGAAACATGCAAATTGGTATCACTCCGTTACACCCACCAACCCATCAGGATGAGTATGCAAATTGACCCAACAAAGATGGCAATTAATTTGCATATGCAGGCACGGGGCGAAGACTGAAGACGACTGAAGAGGATTGGCTTCTCCACTGTGGACGGACCAAAGGCCTGGGTCCCGGGTGCCAGAGGAAAACCGGTGCCGGCAGCCAGGGGGTGCCAGAGGAAAACCGGTGCCGGCAGCCAGGGGAAGAAAGGCCTATTGCACGAATCTTCGAGCAACCGGCCTCTAGGTGACATGCAAGCAGAACCCCTATAGCCAGCTCCAGTGTAAATCTTAATTGGTCCAAGCCAACCCATATAACCTACTTTCCTCTGGGTCCAAGCCAACCCATATACCCTACTTTCCTCTGGCAATGATTCATTTAAGAATGGGCATGTGATACAATTCCAGACAAGAAGTGAGAAGTCTGTTGGAGGATTTCTGTAGAGGTCATTTTTTCCTTAAAAAGAGGCACAAGAAGACAGCTCCTCTTCTTCCATTGGCTATTGTCATTTGTGTGTGTGACACCTAGTTCTGTGGAAACCATCTTGGTACCACACTGGGGATTAAGCCAACACCAAAGAGGAGGGCACAGCCAAGAGAATTACCACAAAGCAGAGCCCGGAGCCTGCTCTATCTGTGGGGTTCTCATTTCACCTCATAAATCCCCATTTTATTTTACACAGTTGATTTGGCAGTTCCCGTTATTTAATGCCAAAATCATCCTAAAGCAGTGGTTCTCAACCTTCTGGCCCTTTAAATACAGTTCCTCATGTTGTGACCCAACCATAAAATTATTTTCATTGCTACTTCATAACTGTAATGTTGCTACTGTTATGAATCGTAATGTAAATATCTGATATGCAGGATGGTCTTGGGCGACCCCTGTGAAAGGGTCGTTCGACCGCCAAAGGGGTCGCGACCCACAGGTTGAGAACCGCTGTCCTAAAGGTAAAGAATAGGCTGAAGGGAGGTGAAACATTGGAGGCAGAGAATTTGAGATGGTTTCCTGGAAGGGGGGCAGAGAAATGATCTGGCTTCTGATGGGGATGAAGGATCTAGTGAAGGCTTTTTTAAATATGGGAGACACTGTAGCCAGTTTGTAAATAGATGGGAATGATGCCGTAGAAAGGGGAGAGGGCAGAGCTGCAGGTTCAAGCGTCTTTTCACCACCTCACTTAAAGTGTACAGCCTCTCCTAGAGTCTCCCCCACTGATCTTCCTGACGCCCTCCCAAGGAAGAGCCACCAGTTCTCACACCATTACTTCCATTGTCTGATGATAACTGTTTGCACACTCCCTCCCGAGCTGTCTGTTGGCAGAACCCCTTCAGCCATCTCTGAACTCTTTCTTTGGAGAAGAAGCAATGACTGGCCCCAAGGGACTGGTCTCTCTTGGACAAGGTCTGCTCAAAATAGGTTGACAGAAGACCAGCTTTTTATTCTCTTGAGGTTCTTCCCAAGGAGACCCACACCTTACAAATGTTTACTTCCCCTCACAAAGAAACACAGGCTACCCAAGAGACTAGCTTGCAGTTATTGGTTTATCCTCCAAGCTCAGCCTCCCCCAAAACCCCACTTCACGGGGCTCAACTCAATGAAGTGTGCAGTACTTTTAAACTTTTCCTTCCTTCATATTCTACTTCCTAATTATGATCACACAAAAGGACATGCACCCCTGCCTGTTGGAATATGTAGCAACTCTCCTCCAAGGTGGAAAGCCCAAGTCAGCTGGGCCCTCCTTTTCCTAGCCACCTACATTATATGCAAATTAACTTAGGCTACTGGGTCTTTCCCAGGGGAATGGAAACATTCAGTACCATCTGGGGCTTGAGTTATATCAGACAAGGTAACTGTATTTACTGAACAAATGAATGGCGATCCAAAAGGGCATCGCTGTGAAGCATTTCCAGTAAAAATATAAAAACAGTGCAAAGGACCAAGTCAAGAACAACATTGATTTGCCTTTCTATTGCTTCCTGTCCAGAGTAATGATTTGTTCTGCATTTCACTTCCCCTATTTAGCAGTAAAACAAGATATGTAGCCTAAAATGTTTAACACTGATGCTATGAGATACGATTATCTACAGTCATATAGAAACACCTGGTAAAAGCCAGACAACTGGGTTTCATTTCCTTATGAAATTTCTACAATTCGTTAACCAAAATATTACAATTGACCAAAATATTTTAAATATCTAAAACCAGCTCCCTCTGTTGATTAAATTCAAATTGATTAACTAGTTCTTATTTTACTACATTGTTTTACTAATGTAATTTTGGCTAAAATACAGACTGTGTTTAAGTAAAGAGGTATACCAGCCAAACACTCACTTTCTAAAAAATCTCCACACTTGCCCTGGCTAGTTTGGCTCAGTGGATAGAGTGTCGGCCTGGCGGACTGAAGGGTCCCGGGTTGGATTCCGGTCAAGCCACATGCCCTGGTTGCAGGCTCGATCCCCAGTAGGGGGCGTGCAGAAGGCAGCCAATCAATGATTCTCTCTCATCATTGATATTTCTATCTCTCTCTACCTCTCCCTTCCTTTCTAAAATCCATTTTTAAAAAATTTTAAATGATAATAATTTTAAATAAAAATAAAAATCTCCACACTTTCCTATAAACACTAGGAATGAAATTTTCCACTTAGAACAAGAATTTAAATTGTCACACTTGAAATTTTTAACCATTTTGGAATAAAGCATTTTGATACTAAATTTATTTACTTTCTGGGCTTATGTTAAAGTCTGTACCTGTGCATACTTTAAGAACTAGTTCCTACATATCCTTTTATAGAATAAGGCAGTTATTAATTAATTAATTGTATAATGATCTTTCTCTTGATGATGAGTCTTTACAATGAGCATCGATGATATATGGTTGTCGGAGACTCCTTTGGGGATTTTCCTCTGAGAACTGCTCTTTCCTGTGGAGATAATTTCCATAAACATGGTCTTGTTGATTTTACTCTCTCTTTCTTTTAAAATATGTTTTTATTGATTTTTAGAGAGAGAGGAAGGGAGAAGGATAGAGAGATAGAAACATCGATGAGAGAGAAATATCATGGATTGGCTACCGCCTGCATGCCCCCTAATGGGGAGCAAGCCTGCAACTTGGGTATGTGCCCTGACAGGGAATTGAACCAGTGACCTCTTGGTTCACAGGTCGACACTCGACCATTGAGCCACACCAGCCGAGCTGATTTTACTCTCTTGACCATATTTGAGGAAACAGTTTCACTTTACCTATGTCACCCCTCCCCACGGCAGCACAGCTCAGTGCTCAGTGCCAAGAGAGACCTACTCAGTCCGATTTCTCCTGTGGGAGAAAGTAAGTGAACACCCCGCTTCCCCAGCTATGCCAGATGCTGCCAAAGAGACCCAGTTCTTTCTCACCCACCCAGAATGCTAAGAAGTGTTGCATGATGGGAGTGAGGAGGGGTAACTGCTAGAACAGTAGACAGGGCTCTTGGAGAGAATCAAGGAGCCAGAGATCCTACTAACTGTGTCATAGACTCCATCAGGAAGCACACTCTTGATCTGCTAGGGATGCCTCACCTATGGATCCGCCAACTTGCCCACAGGCATCCCCAGTGTTCCCTGTGCCTCACCCGCACACACTGCCACCCCATGGCTGGCTCCCTGGGTATGACTTAGAAAGTAGCAAGAGTAAGCCTTTGCAGATAACTAGCGAGCACAAAGAGAAAGTTGGCCCAACTCCAGAGGATTTATAAAAAACAAACAAACTTGAGCATTCAGCACCACCTTAGAGAAAGCAAACAGGAGGCAGGCAGCACCCAACCTTGCTCTGCATGCAATCTTTTCTTTAAATTGAATTTATTGTGGTGACATTGGTTAATAAAATTATACAGGTTCCTGGTACAAGTTCTACAATACATCATGTGTATATTGTATTGTGTGTTTATCACTTCAAGTCAAGTTGCGTGTAATCTTAATCCACCCCCCCAATCCTAACCCTAACCCGCGCCCCACCCCTCGCCACACACACACACACACACACACACACACACACACACACACACTCATAGAATAGATTGAAGAAAGCCTCAGAATCCCTAACAGGGCTGACAAAAGGTATTTCTTTCCCAAAGCCAGTCAGTAAAGGCTGGAGGAGGTAATTGCTTCTTCAAATACAAGACAGCAATGTAAGACTTCAAAAAACATGAAAACAAGGAAACATGACACATTAACAAAGGAACACAATGATTTTCCTGATAAAGAATTGAAGCCCTGACCTGTTTGGCTCAGTGGATAGAGCGCCGGCCTGCGGACTCAGGGGTCCCAGGTTCGATTCCGGTCAAGGGCATGTACCTTGCTTGCAGGCACGTCCCCCGTGGGGAGTGTGCAGGAGGCAGCTAATCGATGTTTCTAACTCTCTATCCCTCTCCCTTCCTCTCTGTAAAAAATCAATAAAAAAAATATATATATATTTTTAAAAAAAGAATTGAAAATAGTTGTTTTAAGGAAGCTCAGTGTGCAGGCTCTCCCTCTCAGGAGTTACCCATGCCTTTCTTCTCTCTCAGGCATGCATCTCCTAAACTCTAAGGGTCCCCATGAGACTTTCGACCAGGGGAGCAATGGGCAGTGGCAGCTTGTCCTGGGCGAATCCCCTGAACCTGTCTCCAAGACCCCTTTTCTTCAATTTTCCAGTGAGCTAAGGGAGCCCCGCCTAGGTTCTCTCCTGTTGTTTCTTCTATTCTACGCCCTTCCTTTAATAAACATAATCTCAAAATAAAAAAGGAAGTTCAGTGAACTACAAGAAAACAGAGAAAGACAATTCAACATAATCAGGAAAAAATACATGAACAAAATGAGAAGTTTAACAGAATGGTAGAAATCATTAAAGAGGACCAAACAGCAATTCTAGAGGTAATGAATACAATTAATGAAATGAAATGAAAAACACAATAGAAAGCATCAACAGCAGACTGTATAAGCTGAAAAAATCTGTGAAGTAGAAGACAGGTCCTTTGAAATTATCCTGAGTACAACAAAAGAAAAAAGAATAAAAAAGAGTGAATAAAGCCTAGATGAACTATGGGACACCATTAAAAGAAACATTGTATGCATTATGGGTTCCAGAAGAAGAGAGGAATAAAGGAACTGAAAACTTATTTAAATAAATAATGACTAAGAATTTATAAAATCTTGGGGAAATTTTAGACATCCAAATTCAAAAGATCATAGGTCCCCAATGTATTTAAATTCAAAAAGATCTTATCTAAGACATATTATAATAAACATTCTAAATTTAAACACAAAGACGTGATTTTAAAAGCAGCAAGATAAAAGAAAATTCCTCAGATATAAGGAAATTTCCATAAGGCTATTAGTGGATCTCTTAGCAGAGAGCCTGAAAGGCAAAGACAGAGAGGGATAATATAGTCAAAGTACTAAAAGAAAAAACACTGCCAACCAATAATACTTTACCCATCAAAGCTGTCCTTCAGAAATAAAGGCAAGAAAAATACTTCTCCAGACAACGAAAAGCTGAGTGAGTTCACCACCACTAGAACATCCTTACAAAACAAGATGCTGAAAGGAGTTATTCAAGTTGAATTAAAAGGATGCTATTAGTAACATGAAAATATACAACATGCTAGTAAAAGTAAATATGTAATCAAATTTAAAATACTCTAATAGTAAAATAAGGTGGTGTGTTAATCAATTAAGTATAGTATAAATGTTAAAGGACAAAAGTGTTAAAAATAACCATAGCTACAATAATTTCTTAATGAATACATTATATCAAAAGATGTAGATTGTGACATCAAAAACATAAAATATGCCAGGGGTAAGTAAAAGAGTAGAGTTTTTATACGTGATCAAAGTTAAGTTGTTATCAGCTTCAAATGGACTGTTATATCTATAGGATGTTTATGTAAGGCTCATAGTAACCACAAAACAAAAATCTACAGTAGATACACAAAAAAAGAAAAGGGAATCAAAGGGTATCACTATAAAAATGATCAATTCTCAAAGGAAGACAGCAATAAAGGAAGAAAGGAACAAGGAAATAAAACAGCCAGAAAACAATAAGATGGCATTAGTAAGTCCTTACCTATAAATAACTACTTTAAATGTAAATTAATTAAACTATCCAATAAAAAGACATAGAATGCCTGAATAGATTTTTAAAAAGTAAAACCAACATTCAACTACAGTCATGCACCACTTAATGACGGCATATTCTGAGAAATGTATGTGTAGGTGATTTTGTCATTGTGTGAATATCACAGAGTGCACTTACACAAACCTAGATAGTATAACCTGCTGTACACTAGGCTACTAGTATATGGCATAGCCTATTGCTTGTAGGCTACAAGCCCATTCAGCATGTTACTGTACAAAACAACAAGATTATATCAAGCACAAGAGAAAATGATATGATACAATCCTGAAGCCAAAGGATTGAAGAAAAAAATCAAACGATATGTCAAAAAATAACTTAAAACAAATTAATATGGAAACAAAACATACCAAACTGTAAGGGATGCAGCAGCAGCAGTTCTTAGAGGGAAGATTTGAACTTCATATAAAAGAGCAGGTCCCAGCACCCAACACAAATTTAAATATTTTTAAAGTAGGATTATTGACCAGAGTTTGGAAATAAATACACCCAGATATTGCCTTTGCATTTCAAATTGATTAATTTTTCTCAGCACAAACTGGCAGGCTACAAAGCTCTTCACACCTTTGACCTAATTATTTTACTTCTAGGAATACTAGAGGCCCAGCGCACGAAATCATGCACAGATAGGGTCCCTAGGCCTAGCCTGCAATCAGGGCCATCTTCTGCCCATTTGCCAGTCCCCAGTCCCACCCTGCCACCACTGACACCCACCCCAGTTCCCTGTTTGCCATCTGGCGATCTATCAGAGACTGCGGGCGGGGGGCGGGGACCAAGAGGTTGGTCATTCCACCCACTCGCCAGTCCTCAGTTCCACCCCACTGCCGCCACCCACCCCGGTTCCCTGTGGTTCCCCATTGGCCATCCATCGATTGGAGCCTGCAGGCTTGGGGGAGGGACCAAAAGGTGGTCAATGCACCTCTTAGCGACTGGTCAATTGGTCATTCTGGTCGTTATGCCATTATGGTCGCTGGCCTTTAATTATATAGGATAGCACCAAGGAAATTTATATTCTGGGCAAAAGCTTTTATGGTGGCACTGTTTTGAATAGTTTAGACCAAAAAAAAAAAACACCAAAACCTATAGCTACAGAAAATAAACTAAGATATTTTAGCATGATGGAATACTATATACGACAATATTTATAATTTTAACCATCTTTTGAGCACTTGCAATGTGTAAGGTACTGTGCTGGGTATCTTAAATAGTCTATTTTGCATTTGCATTTCATCACTTACTAGTCTCTAACTTAGGTAGATATTTACAGATGGAGAAATTAAAGCTCAGAGAGGTTCTGTAATGGACTCAAGTTTGCAATTAATAGCAGAAGACAACTGAGGTCTTTCTGACTCCAAAACCTTTCAAAAGTTTTTCCAATTTATCCTGGAGTGGGAGGATCTAAATAGGACAAACCCCAAAGTTTGTAGAAAAAGTCAGAAAACAAAACTTTGACACCAAAGGATGATATCAAAATAAAATTATTTATTACTGGCCAACTATAGAGATCTTCCCAAGAAGATTTGTAATTTTGATTGCAATACAAATTTTCAATGCACCCCTGTTAAAGCACCCAAATACCAGTGTTTTTGTTGATGTAATACCATTTTCAAAAATGTAATGCACCCTTCTCGGCCATCTCACCAAACCCTTTCTTTGCACCTTCTTTCTGCTTCCTTGGCACCTTGCCAGAAACCCTTCTTCTTCTATCCGGTCCTACCAGTCTCCTGCCTCCCCCCATCTCTTCTACCCATCCCCCAGGCCTCCCCTCCAAAGACGAAGATCTCTCTGCTGTGGAAGGGACTGGGCACATCTCTCCAGAGTTGGGAAAGTGAATTCAGAACTGATGCAACCAGTGGTCCTGAAAGCTTACTCCTGAGAGCTGAACAGGGCAGAACGATACTGAGGGGAGTGGATGCGTCCACTCCAGGAGACCACTCTGACTCAGTCTCCCTTCCCCAGACACAGGGACTGAAATCCAACAAAGGAGCCACACTGGGAGAGACCAGAGGGATGTTTCATAATAGATATAAGTTTTTTTCTATTGAAATTTAATAAATATGTAGTTTCAATGGTTTTTATTTTACAAATTCTGAGATAAATACAGAAATATCAATATTGCCATTTTGCAGTCACTAACCTATAAACGTGTTGCTGGTGAATTTGATTACTTCATCAATTCCTACAAAGGGGCCCGAGATGTCTTCATTATATGGAAGGCATTAATTTAAAATGCAACTGGTGAAAAAAAAATAGAATAGAATAAAATACAACTGGTAAGAGAGGAGCTATAGATTTTAAAACAGTGTTATGTCTGCCCAGACGGTGTGGCTCAGTGGTTGAGCATTGACCTATGAACCAGGAGGTCACGGTTCAATTCCTGGTCAAGGCATATGCCCGGGTTGTGGGTTTGATCCCCAGTGTGAGGTGTACAGAAGGCAGCTGATCAATGACTATCTCATCATTGATGTTTTTATCTCTCTCCCTCTCCCTTCCTCTCTGAAATCAATAAAAATATATTTTTTTAAAAGAAGAAAAAATCGGTGTCATGTCTGACAATCATTAGGAAAAGCTTCAGTTACAGAATACTTCAGTGATTGAAAATGAAAGAGGAGAAAAAAATCTATCTGCATTTACAAAGGACTGTCCACAGGAGAGACACTGCACTTAGCGAATTCTGATCCCTAGAAAAGTGCACCTTACAGTGGAGGAAAAAGTCTCCACACTCTGACATAGCCAGATGAAGCAACAGGCGCGCGCACGCGCGCGCTCACACACACACACACGCGCACACACACACACGCACTGGACTGAACTCAAGAGGTACAAACAGGAAATGGCTTTGTTATCTCCTAACACTGTCCTTTAATGTGCCTTGCTGGATCTCTTTTTTAGCACCTGGACAACGTACCAGGAAGATCTTAAAGTTTTTCAGGTTCTATTCACAAGGTTATATGAATAGTCTCACTTAGGGACCTTTTAAAAAGTCCACCCCATGTTAAACAAAAATAAACCTCACATCCCATTCAATACTTCTCCCCACCGCCCAGGCTTGGCCTGTAGCTGGGGATCAACATTGGGTAAGAAGGTCTGTGTGGTCTGCAATTTCACTCTCCATCTCATCCACCTCATCTCTGGCTCTTCCAGGACTGGGTTAAAGAGGCAAAGGTCTTTTAACTTAGGCTGGTGTAGTTTGTGGTCTCTCTTGACTAACTTAGTTGGCTGATGTTGAAATGCGAGGTCTTTAGAGGGGAAGCATTTGTGGATTCCTCAGAGACCCGGGTGGCACCTTTGTAGTGCATGGTTCCCCGGGGCAGATGATGTACTCTTTGCCTATCTACTGTTATCCACCCGCTCAGCTCCTGACCTCTGGGGGTAACCAGCGCCTCCTCACACTGTTGTAGTCCAGGCAGACAGCCCTCTGAGGCAGGGGCCCATCAAGACAAGGTCCACTGCCCACTGCTGAGTTCTTGGCCAGGGAACACTCCAATATAAATAAATAGATAAACAAACTAAATAAATAAATAAATAAATAAATACATATATACATGCATACCATTGACTTGTACATATTAAATAGGTGAATTGTATAGTACATGAACCATATATCAATAAAAATATTTCTTTAAAGACCCCTGGAGTGGTTATATTAATATCAGATAGAGTGACTTCAGAATTTTAGAAAAGGATAAAGAGAAACATTTCTCAATAATAAAGTGATTACTTCATCAAAAATATATAATAATCCTTGATGTGTCTGCACTAAATAATGTAGCTTCAAAACACATGAAGCAAAACTGATTAAACTGAAAGGAGAAAAAAAAGGAGATAAATCCATAATTATTTTAAAGATATAAATACTTCTTGCTCAATAATTTACAGGATAAGTAGACCCCAAAAATCAGTTAAGACATCAAATATTTGAACATTATTGATCAATTTAACCTAAATGATATTTTAGAATGCACCACTCAGCAACAGAAGCTACCTCCTTTTCAAGTGTACATGAAATAGTCACCAAGAGAGACCATATGTTGGAGTATCAAACAAGAATGGGACCATGATTGTTTTGAATTCTGTTTTTAATTCTGATCAAGCATTCTAACCAGAAATTGAGTCTTAAGTCCCTACTCAGTTTCTATAAAACTGGGTTCTGCCCTGCTCTCCATACCCCAGAGGGAGGACCAAGCTCCTGAGGTCCAGTCCTGAACCTATAGCTTCTGCAATGTTCTGTTATCTTCCTGGCACTGAATTTCTAGACTTACCTGGCCACTGGTCACAAGAACTTACTCTCTTTATCTGCCCCACCATCATGAGTGCCTAGGCTCTGGTTCCAGCTACCCAGGGTCTGGCTCACTCATTCATTCAAAAAAACATTTATTGAGCACCTACTATGTACCAGGCACTGGGCTAGGTGCTGGAGATATAGCCATAAAGTGACAGACATAGTTACTTTTCCAAAGTAGTTACAATCTAATGGGGATACAGACAAGTAGTAAGACAATCACAGAACACTGTGCAAGCAAGTCCAGGGCGATTTGAAAGCACAGATGATGGATACCTGATTTGTACTTCAGGTGTAAGAAAGACTTTCTAGAGGTAATAAAGTCAAAGTTGAGGCCTGAAAGACGAGTGGGATTTAACCAGAAGGACAGGAAGAGCAGTACAATGTTCTTGGCCAACAGTTTTCAAAGTGTGTTTCCAGACCAGCAGCAGCAACAGCAGCAGCAACTGATAACTTGTTAGAGATGCAAGTTCACAGCTCCTTCCCCAACCTACAGAATCAGAAATTCTAGGTGTGGGACCCAGCAATATTTGTTTTAACAATCCTCCAGTTGATTCTGAGGCATGGTAAAGTTTGAGAATCTCTGCTCTAGGCTGAGGAACAATATATACAAATAAATAAATAAATAATAAGAGAGAATGTGGCTTCCTTTGCCCAGAAGTCATACTCATTGATTACGAGAATGATGACGTCAGTGCTCATTTGATATGACAACACCATGCATATCAGTCCCTGCGTAACAGTAAAATAGGATACAGAAGGACTACCACCTGCTAAATACAATAGTATACAATAAGCTTTAACTGATTTGCACTATATCCCTGTTAACATGCCCATTTCACAGATATGAAACCTGAGGTTCATATATATTAGGGAATTTTGCCCAACCTCACTCAGCTAGTAAGTACCAGAACTAAAATTTGACTCCTGTTCTCTCTGAGTCCAAAACCCAAAGATTTTTCTACACCAGCCCACTGCTTCCAGAAAAAATATTTCAAGATTAAGAGATTAGGACAAGATCAGAATGTGGGCTGGACTCTCGGATGGACAGGATAGGGTGGAGAAAGAAATCCCAGTTTCTCCCCACGTTCCCTCCTCCCAGACTCCACTCCACAGAGAGAGGACCAACAGGCAAAAAGCAGAGAGACCGAGCTCTTCCATTCAGGACTAAAATGGGAGTGAGGAACCCAAGCCCAGGGTTTCTCAGTTAAAAGACAAAAACAAAAACCTTTTAAAGCCTAATCAAAGTCTGTGTTTCAGATTTAAGGTTTATCAAAAATAAATGGTATAATTACCTAAAAAGTAATTTGATCAATATGTAGTAAGACCTGTATGCTTTTAGATACTAATCTAACCACATCTATAAACAAACTACAATCGTGAGAATAGTCACAATATATTATTAAGAAAAAAGGTTGGCCCTAGCTTGTTTGGCTCAGTGGATAGAGCATCAGCCTGTGGACTGAAGGGTCCTGGGGTCAATTTTGGTCAAGGGCACATGCCTGGATTGCAGGCTGGATCCCCAGTGGGGAGGGGGAAGGGGAGGTGTGAAGGAGGCAGCCAATCAATGATTCTCTCTCATCATTGATGCTTCTATCTCTCTCCCTCTCCATTCCTCTCTGAAATCAATAATATCTACACTAATAAAAGAGAAAAATGGTAATTGGCGTACGACCGCTACCCTTCCCATTGGCTAATCAGCATATCCTTATGCAAATTAACTGTCAGCCAAGATGGCGGCCGGCAGCCAGGCAGTTGGAAGCGAACATGAGGCTTGCTTGCTCCAGTGACTGCAGACTCCAACGTTCCCCGCCTGACTTGCCGGCCTCTGAGCTGGCAGTTTGAAACATTCTAACAAATATAGCCGGCTGTGATCTCAGAGCTGAAGTTATACATTGTTTCGATTATAGAACGGCAAACAAACCAGCAGCGGAAGCCTCAGAGCTAGAGCCAGAGCTAAAGCTGGCCCAGAAGAAAAAAGAAAAGAAAAAAAGGAGTGGTTGGGAGCTTCCCGCCAGCCTGAAAGCAGTCAAAACCGCCAGCCTGAAAGCAGCCCTCAGCCCCTCACCCAGACTGGCCAGGCACCCCAGTGGGGACCCCCACCCTGATCCAGGACACCCTTCAGGGCAAACCAGCCGGCCCCCAGGCCTCTATC
The DNA here is from genome assembly GCF_000147115.1 of Myotis lucifugus. Taxonomy (NCBI): domain Eukaryota; kingdom Metazoa; phylum Chordata; class Mammalia; order Chiroptera; family Vespertilionidae; genus Myotis; species Myotis lucifugus. Next base: position 11,107,170 of record NW_005871062.1, on the reverse strand, counting down.
CTATATAGTAAAAGGGTAATATGCCTCCCAGCACTGGGATCAGCGGAGCCGCAAGGCCTCCTGGCACCAGATCAGCATGACAGGGTGCAGCGCCCAAACCCCCTGATCGCCCTGTGGCTCTGTGTATGACAGGGTGTGGCGTCCCAACCCCTGATCAGCCCTGCTCTGTGTGTGACAGGGGGTGGCGCCCCAACCCCCCTCCCCCCCACGGGCCCTGCTCTATGTGTGACGGGGTAGAGCCATAACCTCCCCATCAGCCCTGCCCTGAGTGTGACAGTGGCATCGCCCCAACCCCCTGATCGGCCCTGCTCTGTGGTGATAAGAGGGCGGCGCCCCAACCCCCTGATCTGCCCTGCTGTGTGTGTGACAGGGGCGTGCCCTAACTCCCCTTATCGACCTACTCTGGATGACAGGGGAGCTGCCCCAACCCCCTGATTGGCCCTGCTCTGTGTGTGACAGCGGGCAGCGCCCCAACCCCCTGATTGGCCCTGCTCTGTGCATCACAGGGGGTGGCGCCGCAACCTCCCCATTGACCCTGCCTTGAGTGTGATAGGGGGTGGTGCCCCAACCCCCCAATCAGCCCTATCCTGAGCATGACTGAGGGTGGCATCGCAACCTCCCAATCCGCCCTGCTCTGTGCATGACAGGGGGCGGCGCCCCAACTCCCCAATCAGCCCTGCTCTGAGCCCCACAAGGGGCTGCACCTAGGGATTGGGCCTGCCCTCTGCCACCCAGGAGCAGGCCTAAGCCAGCAGGTCATTATCTCCTGAGGGGTCCCAGACTGCGAGAGGGCACAGGCCGGGCTGAGGGACCCCCCTTCCCCCCCGAGTGCACAAATTTTTGTGCACCGGGCCTCTAGTATATATATATATATTTTTAAAGTTTGGATACAAATTATAGATGTAGTGTGATTTCAATCATTTTTAAAATGCTTAATAAAAAGAGTAGAAGACAATATACCAAAATGTTAAAATAGTTTCTTACCCAACTAATACAAAGTAACCTAAATTTAAGAGAAAGACTTATGTACCAAGATGTTCTTTACTGTATTTTAACAGCAACCCTCTAAAGCAACTTAAATATCCAGTATTTTGAAAAATGAAAATAAATTAGGGTTCAATCATATGATAGAATATAAGCAATAATCAAAAGTGAATTTTAAAAACTATTTTTGTCAAGACCTTGGCTCCTGCCTGCACCCAAATGCCTCCAGAACAGGGCCTCGGCTAGACATCTTTCCAAAATGGTGGTGAGAGACAGGCCACAGAGGACAAAAATTGGCTCTGCTGGGGCTTCCTGGAAAATCAGTGATGAGTTCAAGTTATAGCTTTCCTCTCTCAGGGAATTCACCCTGCTGTGGCGGGGATTAAATGTGGATCCAGGAAACCACAGATTAAATGGGCTTTAAACAGATTTAAACAGAAAGAAATTTTATTGACATCTCACCTCCTGACTACTTACCCTCTAGCACCCTGCACATCCCAGATAGTGCATTTCCTGGTAGAGCTGTGACTGAGGCACCTCTGAATCCCTGAGGACAGTACCATTGTTTTCACTGCTGTCGTCATGATTGTCAGTGGCTGCCCTTTGTTCTGCACCTGAGGTCAGCCAGCTGCCAGCTCACAGACCAAATGCAGCCCTCCATCTGCTTTGTGGGTCAAGTTTTAAAGGAACAAGCACGCACACACACACACACACACACACACACACACACACAGCATGTGTGTGACCATGAAAATAGTCCTGATATATATATTAAGGAAAAAAGGTGGGATGAAAATTATATATACCGTGTGATCCCAACCATGTTTCAAATGCTTAATAAAAAGGCTGGAAGGGAATATACCAAAAAGTTAAAATAGCTTCTCCCTTGTCTTATACCGCAATCCTGTTATAATTATGCCCATTCCACAGCTGAGGATGCAGAATGATTGCCTCTGGAGAGTGGAATTGTGGGTGGCTTATTCCTTTCCTATAATTCCACGCCTGTCCCTATCCCAGGAGGTGGGAGGTAGGGTCCTAAAGGAAAAATCCAAAAAACAATCCCTGAGGCTCAAATGAATCCCATCTGGACAGACTGCCATCTGTCAAGGACCTCCGGGGCAGTGAGGACGCAGGTGCAGCTGTCTACAAAATTTAAGATAAAATTTTAAAACCGGAGCCATCCTTGATTAATTAAAATTAATTTCATTTCATTGTAAAAACGCAATCCAAGGCCGCAGAGCGGTGACCTCGCAGGGAAATTTGGAACTTTCCTGGTGCTATCCCAGCCCCCAGCTTCCATTTCTGCTTTATTCACTCCTCTGGTTCAGAATCTCTTTGTAAACCAGAGGACCCAGCTTCCCTCTGATTATTTACTGATCTGATACCTCTTTATGCCCACAGTGCCTCCCGGATTCTGTCTGAGCCTCTTGGTGACAGCCCTCAGCTTCCACCCCGCCCCTGACTCCCTGCTCCCTGCCCTTGCTGGCCACCACTTGGCCAGCACCCTCGCAACAGCTCTCGGCCCTGTCCTTAGCACACAGAGAGCCACAACATTTTGTTAGTGACGGTAACAATCCAGAGGAGGAGTCAGATTTTATTTCTGGTGCTGATTTCAGCAGGAGTTGAAGTGGCTCCTGGTTATAGTTAACAGCCCAGAAACTAGCTCAGGCAATTTGAGGGCTCTCTATTTTCTGTTTCTCTCTTTGTCTGCACTTGCCACTGCCTCTCTTTTCCCACCAAGCTTTGTTGTTGCCATTACATTTGGTCTCAAATAGAATCTCTGATTCTGAACAGAGTCGGATCCATCAACTGGACCTTAAGGGCCTCCACTTCCCAATGGTTCTTTAATAACGCTTGGGTGCTTATGCATCGAGCAGAGGGAAATGCCCCCAGCAGCACTGAGCAGCTCAGTGCCCCGAAGGGCTTTACACTTGACCTCTCTCTGAGCTGCAAATTCAACCTAACCTTACACTCCAGGAAAAATTTCATTCCTGGGCAATTCGAGACACCTGACCGATAATTCTGGCCTCTGTATCTTAGCCTTGTGACTGACTCCTCCATGAACCTACTAATAAAATGGGAATGGCTTGTAACCAAACTCCTGTCTTGAAACTTCAGGCAACCTTGATCCACTGCCTGCACAGTAGATATTTGCTGCCAGAGCAAAACGTTCATGTACCAGTAATAGAAGCAGGCAGGCTTTCCAAAGTATGCCAGGCATGTGTTTGCAATACTGTCACAAGCAGGGTCAAGAGCGTCTGGCCCTGTGTGCTGGTGACCTGGGGGGGCCTTGCTGTTTTATAGGCCAGACAGAGAGATCTGGGGCTGGAAGGAAAGGACATTGCATAATAGTGAGCATGGGTCCTTTTAAAAACCACACTAGGCAAGGGTTTTCTAAAACACTTTTTTGAATTTAAAAAGGGTAGCCCAGCTGGCGTGGCTCAGTGGTTGAGCATCGACCTGTGAATCAGGAGGTCACAGTTCAATTCCCGGTCGGGGTACAGTCAGGGCACATGCCCAGGTTGCAGGCTCAATCCCCAGTGTGGGGCGTGCAGGAGGCAGAGTTGTTGTTTTTTAAATGTCAAATGCTTGCTGAAAAAACATAGGTCTACCCTAATCCCTAATTATTATTAGTCCCTAGGTCAGGGAACCATGGTTTAAGCTCAGCTATGTGACCATTGAGTGTGAATATTTTATCTCACTCTTGTTTTCACTCTCTTTTTATCTTATAAGTGCCCACTGGGAAAGATTAAAGAAGTTAGAAGCCAGGACCCCAGTGAGTGTTCAGAAAGGCTGGCTTTGTTTTCTAGGTTTCTATATCACTTCATTTCTTCAGGTTTGCATTTCAAATCTAGATAATAGAGGTTATATGCTTTTTTTTTTACCTCTTCTTTCCTTCCTTAACCCTCCTGTTCATTTTTTTAAAGGTTTTCATTTATTAATCCTCTCATGAAAAATCTGCACAATCCCCACAGAAAATACTGAAGAATCTTTAACTCCTTCTGTGTCCAATCTCCAGCTCACATTTGTTGCCAGCCCCAACATTGGCCTCTGCAGTCTCCCTGATATTGTTCATTCTGTACTTGCATTCCTTTCTCTGTTTTCTTAAGGTCTTCTCATACAGGCCATGTCTTTCAAGTCTATATTTGAGTTAATTTTCTTTCTTTTATTTTTTTTTATTGATTTTTGAGAGAGAGAGGAAGGGAGAGGGACAGAGAGACAGAAACATCAATGATGAGAGAGAAACATCAATCAGCTGCCTCCTGCACACCCTCCATTAGGGATCAAGCCTGCAACCCCAGGCATGAGCCCTGACCGGGAATCAAACCATGACCTCTTGGTTCATGAATTAATGCTCAATCTCTCGGACTCCATCTTGTTCAAGGCTGCTTTGCTCACAGAGCCTTCAAGTAAACAGCTTCTTGCATACAAACATGCTAATCATTAGAGGAATTCTGCTTGTGTCTTGAGTTTTAAAAAACAGCCCCTTACCAGAAAGTATCTCGAGGAGATAAGGGAAGTATGTATTGTGTATCAAAGATTTGCGGGAACCCCATGACCGGACTCACATCAAGTAGGGTCAACAGACTAAGCTCCATCTTCCTTGGGCCCCTTTGGGTGCCCAGATGTCTACAGTTGTCAATCACCTCTTGGCCTTCCCATTTTCCCTTCCCTTGACATGAAAGAAGCCTGAATTCTGTACTTTCTTAAGCTGGATGTGAGGCACCACTAGCTCTCCCATCTTCTTGGTTGGTACCTTCTCAATCAATAAACCCTTCCTTAATCCAAACTGCAACGTTTTGAGTTTTGGCCTTTTGAACTATCAGGCACATGGACTTTGGACCAGTAACAAGAGCATCGAGTGAGCTTATTAACCCTTTGCACTCCGAACCATTCTGGACATTGGCTACCAGCTACTCGACGCTACTTTGCGGCGGAAACGTGCATTTACAGACCCTCGTATTATTTAGTATAATTTTGGAACCAAGTAACGTATTATAATGATATTGGACTTATATGAATTGGGTGACATCGAGGAATGTATATTTGCCAAAAAAACAATATTTTATTGTTTATAATTTTGTACAGTATGATAAGTTTTGTAACACTCCCCAATATGCATTGCAGGCTGATTAGTGCATGTTTGACAGTAATAAGTGGTTTGACGCCTGCCACCAGGTGTTTTCCTGTTAGAACACACAATGCAGTCCCGTTTTCTTTGTCCCACATCGGGAATATGTAGTTTATTGTTTAATCCGACACAAAACCCGCTGACATTTCTTGTATATATCTTAGTAATTTTACGATATTTTGATTTAATTTCTTGTGCCATTTCAAGATAAAACTTCAGGGAAACATGCATGTCTCAAAAAGTTGCGTTGAAATAACTCAATTCCCCGTAATCACTAATAAACTGCAATGTCCCCTGAGAGGGGACATCCGAGTGATATGCTAGAATTCCGATGTCCCCTGAGAGGGGACAGCGGAGTGCAAAGGGTTAAAGTGAGAATTCTTGGTCTGGAGATTGGTGTGCCAGCCTCAACAATTTTTTTTCTCTCTCTCTCAATAATTTCTTAAGAAACTAAATGGGATCGTTCAAGAACAGGAGAGGTCTGCAGCAGGTGCTCTTGGACAGCCCCAGCCCTTCCATACCTTCTGAAGGATGCCTGGGAGGGCTGCCCATCGAGCCAAAGGGAACCACAGGGGGAAGACACACTCTGAGAAGCTGCAGGTCCTTGGAAGGAGAGTCGTGCCAGGTGCACCATAGGAAGATCAAGTTGGAATGCGTACCTGCCTCTGAAATGTCACGAGTGGCAAGAAACTGGAGACAGCCCTAGCTGGTTTGGCTCAGTGGATAGAGCGTCAGCCTGCGGACAGAAGAGTCCCAGGTTAAATTCCTGTCAAGGGCATGTACCCTCAGTTGCAGGGTCTTCCCCGGCCCAGGCCCTGGTCAGGGTGCATGCTGACGGCCATCAATCGATGTTTTTCTCTCACATTGATGTTTCTCCCTGTCTTTCCCTGTCTTTTTTCACTCTCTGATATCAATCAGAAAAATTTATCTTGCCCGATGGGGAGAGAGAGAGAGAGTAACGTTGGCAGGGAGGAAGGGAGGGAGGGAGGGAGGGAGGGAGGGAGGGAGGGAGGGAGGGAGGGAGAAAGAAGCTGAAGATAAAGCCAAAGTCTGCTAGGACCAGAAGCAGGAATTTTATATAGACTCACAGCCACAGCCATCTGTGGGGTGGACTAGTGAGCAGCACTAAGAGTAGGAATATAGTCATTTTTAAAACTGGCCTACGCTTGTGACCAGAGCAGGAGAAGAAACTTTCCACATGTGCTCATACCTGAGAGGGGTTTGCAACAAGTCATGTTAAAAGGTGTTGAGGTATCCCTTGGGGAATCAGGCCTACCTAGAGCAGTCAGGGCAGGAGTACTTTATGACAAAATATCAGGTTTCTTCTGAGACCAGAATTCTCACTACTGGGGAAGAAATCAAGAAGAAAGGAAGGTAAAATCAGATGTCCGTGGGGCAGAAGAATAAAGAAAAGAGCCGGGTCTGGCATCACAGTACGGGGAGGATGCAAGGATGCCTCCGCTCCCAGCAGTCAGAGCCCAGGGTTCACGGTGATGACCAGTCACCCTTCTCTGCAACGAGCAGGGCAAATATGGGCACAAACAGGATTTGGAGGCCACTGAGGCACCCACTCCTGGCATCTCGTGGACTTCAATCTGTGAAGGACAGTTTCAAGAGCAAAGCCAGGATTGCCACCACACTCCACCCCCAAACCGGAAGCTCACTTTGTTTCTGTCGTGAAGAAAAACACCTCGTGGCAGACCTCACTCCTGAGGGGAAAGCTCAGGGATGGAGACAGGGAGCTTGCCCTCCACGTGGCGGAAGACTTAACTCTTTCCCCAGATCTCAAAATGGAAAACTTTCCAGCTATATCTTTCCTTGTTGAATCCTAACGCTACTCTGTTTGACCCCAAGTTCTAGCTGGTCTAGTGGAGCCCATGACCGACTCTCTGGGCAGGGTGGGAGTGGCACCCCAGAGGGCAACTCAAACCTTTCCTGGTAACTAACTACAAAGCAGGGAGAGTCAGACCTCTGCATCCACAAGGGCTTCAGAGCTGAGTCACTCTTACCTAATGGGAGACGAAGGGAGGGAAGGGGTGGGCCTCACAACTGGAGAGGCTCAGGTGCCATGAGCAAATAATGTACTGTGTTTATTCTCCCCTTCACTCAACACTCTGAGGGGTATTGTGTAACAGACCTGCTGCGATGTTAAATATGTCTGTGGAGGAATATGGTGAGGGGGTGGGGATCATTTGTTATTTATGAGCTTCTGTTTTCTGAAGACTGGAACGCTCTTTTTTGAAAGGTGATGAGTGTAAAAATGCAAATTACTGAAAAAGAGATGGGGTTGGGGGGAGCGGGCGGTTGTCTAGGAGAAAAATGGCAGAGATCATAGAAAGGGAGAAAAGCCAAGCTGGTACTAGAGAGAGGCCCAGAGAGAGGGTGACTAGTGAGAAAAGAGGAGTGGCTGAGGAAGGAGCTGAGGGGAGGGAACAGATGTTTAAAGAGAGTTGTTACAGAGTTTTGTGGTGTGGAATGCCATGTAAATCTCCCTTTGTGGAACCGTCAGTAAAATCTCCATTCATCAGTGTTTTGCAACTGGGATTTATTGCTGGGGAGAAGCTCAAAGTGCTGGGCCCATACCTGCCAAAGAACCCAGCTGCATTCAGGGACTGGGTATAAACATAATGCCAAGTCACAGTCTAAAAACACTGGAGGTGTGGGGGACGGGAGTGGCGGGGGGGGGGCAATGGGGGAAAAGGAGACATATGTAATACTTTAAACAATAATAAATAAATAAAATAAAAACACTGGAGGTGTGCACAGCTTCATGGTAGGTGGGGGAGAAACTCAGAGAAAGCCCCACAGAATAAGTGGCACCAGAGATGAGCTTTAAAAGAGGACCAACATTTCTACTACAATTGGGGACAAGGACACTCCAATTACAAGAGGCCAAGAGCAGAGGCAGGGAGGTTGGTATGTTTACAGAGTGATATTGTCTGCATGGGGAAGAAGGGCATGCTGGAGAGAAAAATAAAAAGAATGGCTGGCCCTGACCAGTTTGGCTCAGTGGATAGAGCATCGGCCTGCGGACTGAAGGGCCCCAGGTTCGATTCTGGTCAAGGGCATGTACCTTGGTTGCAGGCACATCCCCAGTAGGGAGTGGGAAGGAGGCAGCTGATCGATGTTTCTCATCAATGTTTCTAACGCTCTGTAAAAAAAATCAATAAAAAATATATTTAAAAAATAAAAAAGAATGGCTGGAAGAACTATGGATGCTTGGCAACCTTAAACCTTAGAGACTATCATAGATGCTCTGGAGAGCAAAACAAGGACTGCCATGTGCTATTTGCAAGAAGACAGAATTTGGAACAATATAGTACATCCCTGAAAGGAAAGGTTCTCCCCTCTCCAAGTTTCTGCCTCATTCAAATGACCAGGCCAACCTGGATTGTAAACACCACATACAATAAATCATAATACATTACAGAATAATTTCACACGTTTCAGAAGATTCCCCCTGGACTTGACAGCTCTGCTTATATTCCAGCCCCAGCTGAAAAAAAAAAAAAAAAAAGGCTGTTACCTGGCCACGCTCACTGACATGGACTACACATAACTTCCAAGGCCCTTCACCAATACTGAAACCACTCAAACTCTGGCGCCTGAGGAGCTCTCATACCCACCAGTAGTCCTCTGCCTGTCCCCAGGGCTGCCTGTCCCCAGGGCTGTCTGTCCCGTGCTCCCCTCCCTCCCTTCCTCTCTCAGATGACTATCCTGTACCTATCTGCCCCAAGAGAGGAGGCATTCTGAGGACATCATACAGCTGAGGCCAAGTGGATCCCAGGGTCTTGGTGGCACTTTTTTTTTTTTTAATTTCAGGTGCCTTTAAACTCAAGAAGTAGAAACCATTCCATCCATTAATAGATACACACTGAACACCTACTAGGTGATATAAAATGAATAAGACATGATCCCTGACCTGAGGAGTTACTCCGTTGGTAAAGGCGTGTAAATAAACATGGGCAATTCGTGTCAAGACTGCTGGGAAGGAGATAAAGATGGATTGCTGTGGAAAGAAAGAGAGATACCTAGCCCAGAGGAAAATGGGGAGGAAAAGAGGGTGTCCCAAGAGAGACCCACAAGCTGACTCCTGGAAGGAAGGGCAGGAGCTAGTCTAGTGAATGGGGTGAAAGGAAGGAGAGGGCATAGGAGAACTGGGAAGCAGGATATGAATGAGAATGGCCTGGACACACAGA
>NW_005871062.1:11075558-11096874 GCF_000147115.1 Myotis lucifugus | reverse complement strand
ATTAAAGGATATATATAAAGTGCCCACCACTGAGTCTGGAGTTTTGTAGCAACTCAATAAATCACAGGCATTTTCATTTTTAATCAGAGATGGAAAAGAAGCCTAAAAAATATTTTTAAGAAGCCTGGCCTTCTATATTATACTAGAGCAGTGGTTCTCAACCTTCCTAATGCCGCGACCCTATAATACAGTTCCTCATGTTGTGGTGACCCCCAACCATAAAATTATTTTCGTTGCTACTTCATAACTGTAATTTTGCTACTGTTATGAATCATAATGTAAATATCTGATATGCAGGATGTATTTTCATTGTTACAAATTGAACATAATTAAAGCATAGTGATTAATCACAAAAACAATATGTAATTATATGTGTGTTTTTCGATGGTCTTAGGCGACCCCTGTGAAAGGGTTGTTCGACCCCCAAAGGGGTCGCGACCCACAGGTTGAGAACTGCTGTGCTAGAGGCTCAGTGCACGAAATTTGTGCACTCGGTCCCTCAGCCCAGCCTGTGCCCTCTCACAGTCTGGGAGCACTTGGGGGATGTCCAACTGCCTGCTTAGGCCTGCTCCCCACGGCAATCAGACATCCTTAGCGCTACTGCGCTGGCCAGCCATGAGCCCAGCTTCTGGCGGAGCGTTGCTCCCCCTGTGGGAGTGCACTCCTGCATTGAGCGGCTGCCCCCCTGGTGGTCACAGTGCATCATAGCGACCAGTGGTTCCATTATTTGGTCGAGTTGCATATTAGCCTTTTATTATATAGGATACACTTCTGGTCATTGCAACACAATCCTTTATTCAATAAAGGCATGACTGTATTCATAACAAATAGGAGAGAGAGAAGTTATAATTCTGACATCAAAAACCAAAAACTAGTTAAATGTTTGAGAGTATACCCATCTTTGAAAAAAATATCTGCAGAAACAAATATGTCAAATAATGTCCTTTGGTGAATCTATCTGCCTTGGAAAATAGGGATTTGCAACAACTTTGATTTGCATGTAGGTCTAAAATAAAAAGGTAACTCGGGACTTAATGCAGCTGACAGTAACAGATTTACACAGAAAGACGGTTTCCCTGCGCCGTCTAGCGACCAGCGTTCTTGTCCCTTTCACACCTCAGGCCCTCATATTTCACAATTGGGAACCAAGGGGTCAAATTTAAAAGATCCCTAAGATTATGCAACTTCATGGACATGTGCTTTTGCCTTGGACGTGGCAATAAACATACCACTCAGTGTTCTCATTAGAATCCTAAAACGATGTATTTCCTTAACCTATTTCTAACTAAAACAAAATATTTCCAAATCACCAGCCCCTGGACTGGGTCTCGACACGCTCGCATAGTGGTCGCCCCCGCAGTAGGAACTACATCTCCCAGGGTGCCCCGCGAGTGGGGAGCCCACTCGGATTGGCCCAGGGTCTATGACGCTCAGTGTTTTGGCCCGAGCGGTCACATGTTTCCTTTGTTGTGAGCTACAGCAGTGACTGGTGGCTGCAGGAGACTCCGGGGCTGGAAGGAGCGCTGCGCCGCCAGCCGCTAACGGACCGCGGGGGCAGCCGCTGCTCGCCACTGCTGCTGGCCGCCTCCAGCCTTCGCCGAGAGGTACCCGGGGATGACAGCTCCGGGACCGGCCGAAAGGCGAGGAACCGGCCAGCGCCGGGGGCGGAGGGGCAACCGAGGTCACGACCACGGAGGTGTCTGCAGGAGGGAGGCCAGCGGCGTCCGGCCTCTCGGGGCCAGACGCGGGGGCGCCGAGGAGAGATTGCGCTTGGGGCTGCTGGGCCCCTGTCTGGGGCGAGGGGTGTGCAGGGCGTTCCTGGGGGGTCTTTAGCCCCGCTCGGCCACGACAGTCCTGCAAGGGGGACACCCCAGCCTCCTGGCACTGCCGCCCCGGAACCGCGGCGATGCTGACGCGCCCCACAGGGGCCGGGTTGGGAGGGACAGGGCCGCCCGGGCTGGGTTAGCAGGTGTCGGCCACCCCGTCGCCTCGGGGGCGGGAGCAGCTGGCGAACGGGGCTGGGGAGACGGGTCCTGCTGTTGCCGACCGGCTTCGAACGGGGCCCCCGCTGCTCTTTCATAATCGAAGGAAGCACTGAATGCGAAGGCCTCAAATCAAGCCTTCCCGTTTGGGGGGGGGCCGCGATCGCTGTCTGTCGGGGAGGACGGACGGGGTCAGGGTGGGTTCCCAGGCTACGGGCCAGAGTAGCCCCACTAAAGCGTTTGCGAAAGGTGCGCGGTCCTGTCACCTGACCGCTACCCCCGCCCCAACTCCCAGCGAGCCTTTGTTTACCGCGGATCGCGGCGGGGCCCGAGCCGAGAACCCGGCCCTGGAGCGACCGTCCCCGGGGAGTCGTGGCGGGAGGGGCTGCGGGCGTTCCGCCGGCCGAGTCCCCGCCTAACCTCCCCACCTTCCTACCACTCCAAGGCTTGGTTTCTTAATTTAGTTCCCAACGTCCCCGCCCCCCCAGGTCCTGGACATTCTGTACGCCGGCTGTTACCGCGGCCGGGATTGGGCGCTGGCGGCGGCAGGCGGGGCGGGAACGAGGGGGCGAGTTCCGAGTGTTGATTGGCGGCCGGCTGGTCGCTAGGGGGTCCTGCCCCGGCAGCTCTTCCCCGCCCCCTCGAAGGTGATCTGGAGGACGCGCGGGGGCGCGCTCGGCGCTCCTCGGCGGCCTCGGCCCGCGCTCCCGCGCGGAGGGACCCTCCCGGGTCGCCCTCCGGTGAGCCCCGCAGCCTCTGCTAGAACCTGAGGCCGGTTCTGTGCCCTCAGGGAACCGCAGCGGTGGCCCGCCCTCCAGGGCCGCAGAATTAGGCCCGTTTAAGTGGTGTCTTATCTGCCACCTTGTGGGGCAGGAAGTCCTCTTGCGCATTTGTTCTGGATGATTTGTAAACAAGGTTTAACACGTTCAGCGCCAAGCCTGTTTTGTCTCCCTTTCCGTTTAGCCGGCGATATCCCGTCTCACCGATATGCCGGCCGCACCGGTGGCTGACATGGCGCTTAACGTGTTAAATAGCTAAGGAAGGACCCTAACGCCGCATTTTAGGGTGCCTCGGTCACACACACACCCCCCAGGCAGGGACTGTACACTAGTTTGGTGGATTTTAATGACTAATTTCTTGCACTCTCGAGCAGCTTTTTAAAAATCACGTCTCAGTGTTTGCAGCTGCAGACTGTTTAGGTCCACCAGCTGAGGTTGATTTTTATTAGGTACGTAAAATAGATTTAAAATCTGCCTGCTGTCGACCAAGGTGTAAAATTATAATTCTAAAATATTAGATATCCTTTGAGGATATCCTCCTAAAAGTTAAAGATTCTTTGATACCTCCGTTTGAATTCGTTGTTTTGTGTGTGTGTGTGTGTGTGTGTGTGTGTGTTTTGGGGGGCCGGGGGTTGGTTATAGCTCACTTTTCTAGGTATTAATCCCAATGGTAATTCAGAATTTGTGATAGCGAATTGCAAATGTGTGTTTGTTTGTTAATCCTCACCTCAGTATATTTTTTCCATTGTTTTTTAGAGAAAGTGGGAGGGAGGGAGAAATAGGAGCAGAGAGTGAGAGTGGAAGAGAGAGAGAGGAACATCAATGTGAGACACAATAACTGGTTGCCTCCCCCATGCGCTCAGATGGGGCCTGGATGAACCTGCAACCCAGGTACAAGCCCTTGACCGAATCCAATCTGCGACCGACCCTTTGACCCTTCAGCGTGAGGGTCGTCGCTTTAACCACGTAGCCACACCAGCCAGGGTAGCAAATGTCTTGTTTTGAAATTGTAAGTTACTGTGACTGTAATAAAATCTACCAAAACGTTCATTTTAGCCATAGTGTGTTGAAGATGCAGTTTTTCTGATCTCATGGGGAGATCCTGGAAATAGTGCTTGGGTTTTATCAGGTTTTCTTTCCTATAAATCCATAGGAATTGACCCAAAACTTAATGCATTTCTGTAGGAGGTTGATTGAGCCATCTGCGTAAAGCAGGACTTGAATATGAACAATTCTCATTGGTTGTGCATTTTAATACATTTTTTAGATAGAAGTGGAAATGACCACCATAAGGAGCAGCTTCTGTGATCCCAAACTGATCCTACGTGCGCATTCTGGGCTTTCAACCCATCTAAATAAATACAAAATGCAAACCTTTTTAAAAAATAGAACCACCATTCAAAAGGCTGCTTATCCAGACAAAGCCTGTGACTTAGTCTCGAAACAGGAAGAAGAAATAGTATTCTGAGTTAGAGCTGTCAGCTTTAATTCAAACTTTCTTAGCTTTTGTCCAAGTTGCTAAATCCTTAATGCTTTTTGCTAATTCTTAAATAAGCGGCTGTAGTTATTTTTGTATATACTTTTTAAGATCCTAGTCTATTAAAAACAGTAGCTAAACTAACTTTTTTAATTGACCAGTTTGTCACTCCGCTTAAACTCACATAAGGGCTACAGTTTTTCAGATTTGGGCACATCTTAAAGTTTACTAAATTAGTGTTTAAATTAGGCTTTAACCTATTCAGTCGTTTCTGAAAGTTATTTTTGTAAGTAATTTGTGTCACCTAAGGTAAATAAAAATCACTTGACTTATAAAAGCTTTTGTACATGGAGAAGTCATTTAAAATACTGGATCTCAAACTTGTTCAAGTGGCAGAGCATTGATAGTGTTCTTACAGACTTCAGTAATTCTAATAGAACAGAAAGCATAATTCTAATAGAAAACATAATTCTAACAGAAACCATAACTATATTATATATCTATAGGTCCTTTGATTTTAAAATAAAACAATGTGTTAAATACCTAAAAGAAACATGTTAGCAAGATAAAGCCAATGAAGTTAAGTTTACATGTCAAGTCTAGTGAGAAGCATGAGTAGACTCAATAGGACAGCGTAATACCAGGTATGATGTCTGATGATTAATGATTTGTTTTTCTTCCTTTGAGGAATATTAATAGCCAAAATTTTTAAGGCAAGGAAGAGAAACACTGAGTGGAGAAATTCAATTTTTGGGTTCTGTAATTTGGGAAAAGATGGTATTCTTTTTCATAGAACCATACGGTTTAGTCTGACATTGTTTAAGCACTCCTAAATTTTTCATCATCATATACTTCTCATTTCTCTTTTATTAATCAAAGTATTGACCATTTGAGGTTCTAGTAAACAAAGGGTAATCACTAGTTGCTATAATTCTAGGCAAAAAAATGTAAGGTTTTAGTTTATTTCTGATATCTTAAGTGGGTAAATATGTTCTTGGTGGTTCCATTAAGAAATTAGAAATGTTGAAAATAGCAGCTTGCAGACAGGACTTTAAATATTCGATTTATAAAACTTGGTTCAAGAATCACTGCTCCAAACGTAAACCTTTAAATTGAAAATTTAAGAGCATAAATTTAAATGAATCAGTTAGCTGATTCAAATGAATTAGCTAACTTTTGTGAAAATATCAGAAATTTATAAAAATTGCTTAGTTTTACACAGTATCATGTTAAGTATAATTTTCTAGTTATTTTAAAATAATGGATTTATTATGTTGCAGTTGTTTTCTTCCTTCTTTTGGCTTACTATGTATCTTTAAAGATAAACCTCTTTTTGGTTGGTCTTCTGTTGTCTCTGCTATTTTTTCACTCAAGGTTAAATTTGAGAAAATGAAGTCATGTAGAGCATAGCATATGGTAATTCTCTACTGCATGTTATAATGACTGTGTTAATAAAAATATTTTTGGTCTCCCTTTTTCTGGTATTTGTTAATCTTTATAAGCCCCTCATTAATCTGTACTATCTTTAAGGCTAATTGTAACTTCTTTCTTTGTATAGAATTCCTGCATTCTAAAGGAAAAATAAGCTTGATTGCAGCACAGCTACACTCTAGATTAATTCTGACAGTATACATCTTCTTTGGACTTTGTATGCTGACCCCCTCTGTCCCGTAAGTATTAGCTAAAAACCCTGCAGAAAATGCCCAGGTGAATTGTTTTGCCCTTCTACTTCTTAAGGGAGCAATTTTCTACCTTTTTTCATCTAATTACTAAAATTCTGCAGCACACCAAAAAATACATTATTTTTTTGCCAATCTGACAAAAAAAAAGGTATAATTTTTTATTCATTCACACTGGATGGCTCTTGTTGTATTGGCTGTTGTCATTTTTCTTATTTGGCAATCTAAGGGAAAGGAGGTCAGTGCCCCTGACTAAATAGTCAGGTATTGCATGTTTTAAAAATTCTTGTAGCACACCGGGTGAAAATCGCTGCCTTAAGGTATAATTCTAGATCAGATCAGTCATGAGAGAATCTATTCCAATCTGCACCTGTGTTTTCTGCTAGAGAAACACTGAGAAAATGAATCTATTTTAATTTCAGTCTTGGAGTTCTTGTTTGGTTCTTATATTAGCCAATCCCAAAGTCTAAAATTGGATCTGAATCCAATATTTGCGACCCCAGTGCCAGACGAAGGATAGGCTCTTTATAAATGTTTCTTGAATTGAGCTGAATACCTGTGTTGGCTCAGAATCTCTTATTGCCACTGGGAAGAAGCATTTAGCTAGGATTAACAATCCCCTGATCTGACCAACTTGAGATATTCTTTACCAAAGGTACACACAAGTTAGACTGCGTTCTACAAGTAAAGAAACATGCAAGATAACATTCACCTCACAATCATCGCATAATCGGGGGACAGAGAAGTGTGTTCATGTATTTCTGTAGGAAAAAAATCAATAGTCCATAACTTGGTCTATAGATATATGGGCCAGAAACCAGGTCCATTAGTGTTCAATTGCTATTCTGTGCACAGTTCAAGTTGCTAGTATTTTCTCTTAAGCATTCCTCTACTCCCCTTCTGCCCCCCCCCCAAAAAGGAGTTATGCTAAATTAGTTAGTTTCAATAGGTACTA
This sequence comes from Myotis lucifugus, assembly GCF_000147115.1. Lineage (NCBI taxonomy): Eukaryota > Metazoa > Chordata > Mammalia > Chiroptera > Vespertilionidae > Myotis > Myotis lucifugus. The sequence goes on along the minus strand of NW_005871062.1, from coordinate 11,090,002 downwards.
CATCTATATAAGCCTCAACAAAGCAGAAGAAATAATACATGTATATTAAAAGATTTAAAATTATTTTATAAACTTGGAGATTCTATATTGACAATCTAATTACTGTGGATTTCAAAATGAATTTTTTCCTGAATTACCCAGAACACTTGAGATTTTTCTGAAATGTATTCCATGGTTATATAATATATAATGACTAAATTGTTTACTTTTGGTAATATTGATAGACCAACTCAGAATTATTTAATGGCTCCAAACTCAGATGTGATATCTATTACCAGACATTCTTCAAATATCAATTATCACATGATATCTATTTTTCTCATCTCACTGTCACCATTAGCTTGCTGTTGATGCCAGTGTTTACTCATCTTTCACTCAAGAAACCTTACTGCAGGATAAAATTGTCAAGTAAAGACGTTGGTAAATAACAAAACTAGTTTGTATGTAAAATAACATAAAATTATTAATTTGCTTTCAGGAATTGTTATTCAGTAATGATTTTCTATACAAAAGTAAACTTCCAGTTGGAAACTAAAATCAACTAAAAACATTTTTTAACATATTAGTAAATCCTGCCAATGACCAGTATAAGTGATTCGTATCTGATTTATATGTTGCTGCTGTTCTCCATTTATTTTAGGTGTGGAAATTGAAACAACACAAATATTTTGACTGAGGCTTTGATCAAGCAAATGCTAAAAAGGTATTTATAATATTTATAAACTATTTAAACATTGTTATTTGAAGGTTTAAACCACTTTACTTTCTTTAGCCAGGAGTCACTTAGGTCAGTAAGAGTCACAAGGAGCAGTTCTGTCCTCAAGATCATAAAGGAAGGCAATCTCACGGTCGTTTCCATTACTAAATACAGTGTTTACCCAGTCCTTTCCTCCCCTTCCTGATACTCTCAGTCCCCCGTCAACATTTTTCCCCAGTCTTAGAGACACTAAGATAAGTTATCTCCACTCATTTTTCTGGGACATAAATCAAATACATCTAATTTTAAATTTACTTAACAATCAGAAACTAGGTCTGCAACATTTATGAGTTCTGCAGTTGGAAATAAACCGTACAGTATCCTTAACAAGAAGAATCTTCTGGCCCTGACCAGTGTGGCTCAATTGGTTGGGCGTCATCCAGTGCACTGAAAGGTTGCCAGTTCGATTCTCATTCAGGGCACATGACTGGGCTGTGGGCTGGAGCCCTGGTGTGGGGCATGCAGGAGGCAGCCAATTGATGTTCCACTCTCACATCAATGTTTCTCTCTGCCTCTCCCTTCCTCTCTAAAAATCAATTCAATTAAAAACAATATTCTGTTAAGAAAAGTCTTCCTTTCAAGTGACAGTGTAGCTCCAGAAATAAAGCCCCTGAAGAAATGAGGGAGAAAAAAGTTAGTAGCTCTTCTAGACAAATCATGTGATATGGGCAGGCAGTCATTGACACGACCATCTGATCACCCTTGCATCCACTAACTTATCTAGATATAATTTTCTAATTAAATTTCCTTGGAGCAAACATTTTCCTCTTGTTTTGTCCAGAGATGCCAAATTGATTTCTTGCTTTTTCCATTACTAGTTAAAATAAAATACTTGATTTGTGTAAAATGGGAAAACAGCGGCTAATAAATTAACATATAGAAGCCCAGAAGATAAACTTCGAAATGCATCTCATATTTCTAAGATCCTTCTGTGCAAATCCTTTACCCACCCTGTCATCTAGGAAGCGTTTATGTTTTATGCTTTGTGGAGACTGGTTGATGGGAGAGTTCCCAGAAAGTCCAGAGAAAGTGAGGATGTCCGAAAAGCCAAGCCAAAGCTGCTCGGGAAGAAACAGCCCAGGTCTAAGAGATAGCCACTTACAAAGCAAGCAGTAGACAGTATCTTGTTGCTGTTGAATACTTTATAACAGCAGGTGATTTTTATAGTTGTTCTAATCCAGGATTCTCAGTTTTACATTGGGTAAAAGACGTGAAAGAGCTCTTGTCAGTAATTAAGGAACCAGCTATGAGAATAAGGGGCAGAAAATATCATTAAAAGACAGACCCTTAACTCCTATAAAGTTTTTGAGGTTTGGTGTGTGTGCTTAAATTTTTGTTTTGAGAGTAGTTTATTAAAGCTGAGGACATTGAAACAAGGAGGGGCTAGGCAGAGTCATTTAGTAATGTTATAGGAAAGAAATGAGCCTCGGTGGGGTTGCTTTGGCTCACTGAGAAGTAAAAGCCACAGTGAAAGAAGTGAGCCAGGCTGGCTGCTATCAGCTCACTGCAGTCAGAAAAAGGGGACCTTGGAGACAGGTCCAGGGGTTAACCCAGGACAAGCTGCCCGCTGCTCCATTGTTCCCCTGGTTGCAAGTCTCAGTGGGATCCCTTAGAGCAGTGGTTCTCAACCTGTGGGTCATGACCCCTTTGGGGGTCGAACGACCCTTTCACAGGGGTCGCCTAAGACCATCGGAAAACACATGTATAATTACATACTGTTTTTGTGATTAATCACTATGCTTTAATTATGTTCAATTTGTAACAATGAAATTGGGAGTCACCACAACATGAGGAACTGTACTAAAGGGTCGTGGCTTTAGGAAGGTTGAGAACCACTGCCTTAGAGTTTAGGAGATGCATGCCTGTGAGGGAGGAAGGACAAAGGAAAGGCCCAAATGTGTGCTCCCAGGAGGAAGAGCACACAAGTTTTAATCAGCCTTATATTGATACTTAACTCACTCAGTATGCTACCCCAAAGTTAATACAGTAAGATACTAGATAACAAACACAGTAAGATTATTGACTACAGAACAGAGTATCTTTTCATTTATGTAAGAGAAACTTGTCCCTTTTATCCAAAAGGGAGATTCTATAATGCTGCAGTCATCACAGGGTGCATATGTCTTTTCAAATTAGTATTTTGGATTTCTTCAGAGAAATACCCAGAAGTGGAATTGCTGGATTATGTGATAGTTCTATATTTAAATTTTTTTAGGAACTTCCATACTATTTTCCATAATGTTAAGCCTTCTTCATGCTACCATCATTTGGCCTAGATATCTGACTGTTGAAATATTTCAGGAAGAAGCTGGGACCTATAGAAGTGATTGTGTATGAAATTCTGAGGGCATGGGAATAGATGAGAGCTACCCCGAGTGCTCTTAAGCCAATGACAAATACATTTTGGGTCATATATCAACTTAAGATCTGAAAAGCCAGTAGGAGAAGAACCACCTTAAAAATGAAAATTTAAGAGAATTGATAGCTATAGCCCAGTGCCTCAATTCATTAGTTACCTATTCATAGTCACTTCTGAGGGAGGTTTAAAAACAAATTATTTCCTATTTATAGTGGACATTTAGGGGGAAATAGAGAAAAACAAAACAAATCACTTCACATTTGGCATATATGCCTCCTTTTTTCTATCTCTTGATGCACTGATTCATAAATTTTTCTATTTCCTTAGCATATGTTTTATGATCTGCTTTTCACTTACTATCTAGTTAATTCTTCCCCATGTCATTAAATAGTCTACATAGTTTTTTAAAATATATTTTTATTGATTTCAGAGACAAAAGAAGAGTAAACGAGAAAGAGAAACATCAATTATCAGAATCATTGATCATCTGCCTCCTGCACGCCTCCTACTGGGGATTGAGCCCAAAACCCAGCATGTGCCCTGACCTGGAATCGAACTGTGACCTCCTGGCTCATAGGTTGATGCTCAACTACTGAACCACACCAGCTGGGCTAGTATACATAATTTTTAAAGGCTGCATAGACTGTTCCATCCTTAAGATGTACTTCGGTTTAACTAATCCCCTATTGTAGGTCATTTAGGTTTTTTTAAGTATTTTTTATTAAAACAGCATTGGGCCCTAGCTGGTTTGGCTCAGTGGATAGAGTGTCAGCCTGAGGACTCACAGGTCCCGGGTTCGATTCCAGTCAAGGGCACATGCCTGGGTTGTGGGCTCAATCCCCAGTGGGGGAGTGTAGGAGGCAGCCGATCAATGGTTGTCTCTCATCATTGATGTTTCTATCTCTCTCTCCTTCTCCCTCTCCCTTCCTCTCTGAAATCAATAAAATATATTTTTAAAAATATAGCATTGGGCATCTCTGTAGATAAATCTTTCTACATATCCTGTTATTTCCTTAGGAATGCTGGAAAAGGACTTGCTAGTCAAACAATATATATATTTTTAAAGACCATTAATAAATATAATTGAATTCCTGTCTAGCAACACTAGTATATTAAGATAATATACACTTATTTTAGGATTCTGAATATAGTCAAATTCTGTGTCTTACAGTATTCTGACTTACCTTTATAGTCAGTGGATAAAACCCAGCTGTGTAAAAGGGAAGACAGAAGGTTATTAGTAATTCACAAAGTACACGGTATCCTTTCACCTGGGGGGCTAAAGGAGTACTGTTGCAAATTACTCCTAAGGTTCTAATTGTGCAAATGCAATTTTTATATCAATGTTTATTAAAACGAAGTAGTGCCCTGTACCCTACATGAAATATATTACACGATTTTGTTGCAGTGTTACATCAAAATGAAATTATATAATTTGAATACTGAATTTTTTACTTATTAAAATGTTTTCACTTTTTTTCTTTTTTCACTTTTAGCCACGTAGAGAAGATCCCTAATAGTCATTTCTCAGCAGTTATATAGTCAACTGATGTAACGATGGTCCTAATATTAGGACGAAGACTAAACAGAGAGGATCTCGGGGTGCGTGATTCCCCAGCAACTAAGCGTAAAGTTTTTGAAATGGACCCTAAATCTCTGACAGGCCATGAATTTTTTGACTTCTCTTCAGGATCATCCCATGCTGAAAACATACTCCAGATATTTAATGAATTCCGAGATAACCGATTATTCACAGATGTTATCATTTGTGTGGAAGGGAAAGAATTTCCTTGCCATAGAGCTGTTCTATCAGCCTGTAGTAGCTACTTCAGAGCTATGTTTTGTAATGACCACAGGGAAAGCCGAGAAATGTTGGTTGAAATCAATGGTATTTTAGCTGAAGCTATGGAATGTTTTCTGCAGTATGTGTATACTGGAAAGGTGAAGATCACTACGGAGAATGTACAATATATCTTTGAAACATCAAGCCTCTTTCAGATCAGTGTTCTCCGTGATGCATGTGCCAAGTTCTTGGAGGAGCAACTTGATCCTTGTAATTGCTTAGGAATTCAGCGCTTTGCTGACACCCATTCACTCAAAACACTCTTCACAAAATGCAAGACTTTTGCATTACAGACTTTTGAGGATGTGTCCCAGCATGAGGAGTTTCTTGAGCTTGACAAAGATGAACTTATTGATTATATTTGTAGTGATGAACTAGTTATTACTAAAGAGGAGATGGTTTTTGAAGCTGTCATGCGTTGGGTCTATCGTGCTGTTGATCTGAGAAGACCACTATTACATGAGCTCCTGACACATGTGAGACTCCCTCTGTTGCATCCCAACTACTTCGTTCAAACAGTTGAGGTGGACCAATTGATCCAGAATTCTCCTGAGTGTTATCAGTTGTTGCATGAAGCAAGGCGGTACCACATACTTGGGAATGAAATGATGTCCCCAAGGACTAGGCCACGAAGGTGAGAAAACTGTTTACAAATTAACTACAATATAATTAACAAAAGTTTTTGTTTTTAAAGTATTTTTAAACATCCTGAAGGTAATTTCAGGGTAGTCATTTATATGTATTGTTGCATGTAGATTTATATAATTTAAGTGTCTCTCCCAGTGAAGACTAGATTCATTCTTTGTTATTGTTCTGAGCTGTCAGAGGGTGTTGCAAAGGGTCTTTGGAACTGTGCATGTCTCAACATATTTCTACTAATTTCTCATAGCCTTCGTAGGGTCCCAAAGCATTCCACTTTTCTTTCCAGAGAGTCTTTGGATAGAAAGGAGCTAAAGACTTTGGCAGACTAACAGACAACATGAAATATAGAGGTGAAGTAAGTAAGCTCATGTACAATGAGTGGATTCTCAGATATAAAACCCAACCTTCAGATCTTGTCTCATTGCCATAGTTACTATATTTAATGTCAATCTCAACTTTTAAATTTTTTTCTGATTACAAAAATTATATCATCATTATACAGAATTTGGAAAATTTATGTTATGTTAAAGGGTAGGAATGCAATTAAATATTGTACAATTATATCTCAATAAAACAAAAAAGCTGACTCTAGTTTTTTAAAAAGTAATTGGTAATTGTTTAACAAAGGACAAAAGAATACAATTTTATTCTGTAAGTGTACGGATTTTTTCTAAGTTCCTGTTCTTTTTTTAAAGACTCTTCAGAGACTTGGGCTGAGTTTAAGAATGTGGAGAGGCCACGGTTAAATGTATTAAGAAAGCTAAACAGCTTCAGGGATATTCCACAACTTTTCTGGATGCACAGTGTCCCTCCAAGGAAAATCACCCATTCTTCCCTTGTAGCAGAAGAATGTTTTGGAGTCAAATAGGACTGATAATACCTATTCTGCATATCTCATGGGATTAGAAGGGACCAAGGGATATGTGTTGTAAAATCAAATTAATTCATTTATTATTAATGTTATTTACAAAGAAATGACCTGAATGAACATATTGGAGACTCAGATTAATTAGGTTAGATAATAAATACTTTTCCTGATTCACTTAATTACTTGATTTGCAAAAATTTACTTCCAATTTTGAAGCGGACCAATCCATTTTATACAGTGGAACACATCTATATAAAAGATTGCTATATCACCTTTCTTTAGGAGGCAAGTAGAAAAAAACAAACTATAGTTATATTGAATTTACAGACTATTATAAATATAATAGCGGATATTTATTTTGTGTAGGCATTTTGTGAGGAATCCTTTATTTTACAACTCTGCAGTCAACTTCTGTCCCTCATATTGTCTTTCACTTACTTGTTACTGCATGTTAGTACCCATCACTAGGAATTTCATTATCTGAACAATGTGTATTATTTATACAGGTTCTCATCTTTCTGAGAAACTCCAAAGTTCTTTGAAAAAGGGGTGATGTCTCCACTTCTGCAACTGCAGTTCATTCCCGACTTCTGCTCCAGTCACTCTCCTGAAACTCCTCTCAATCTGGTCATCACTGACCTTCTGTTTGTTATTTGTTAGACACCTCTTTTCAGTCTTTATCCAGCTTGGTCTCTCTTTAGGATTTGACATTATAAATTGCTTTAATCCCTCTTGAAACTCCTCCTCTAGCTTGTGGAGTACCATTTTCTTCATGGTTTTACTTCTCCAGCTGCTCTTTTCCAGTTGATGGTTCTGTATCTAGTCTTGGGAATGTTGGTAGTCCCTTTGGTTCACATCTCTTTATCTTGCCTTACACACTTAACTAGCCCGTGGTGGGCAAACCGCGCCTCACGAGACACATGTGGCTCTTTGGCCCCTTGAGTGTGGCTCTTCCACAAAATACCACGTGGGGGCGCGCACGTACAGTGCGATTGAAACTTCGTGGCCCATGCACAGAAGTCGGTATTTTGTGGAAGAGCCGGTACTTTGTGGAAGAGCCACACTCAAGGGGCCAAAGAGCCACATGTGGCTCACGAGTCGCGGTTTGCCGAGCCGCAGTTTGCCGACCACTGTTAGGCGATCTCATCTACTCTCATGGTTTTAATTACCATGTATGCTATTGACTATTAAACCTATATCTCCAGCCCAGACTTTTTCTTTCATTCATTCATTCATTCATTCAGCCAATGTTACTTGTTTTTTTTACTTGAGGATGCATCTTTTAAAAAAAATAACAGGCAAAATAATATCACACTTAAAGTTAATAGTTATTTAATATTATCTAATACCCAATTCATATACATACTTCCTCCAGACTGTTCTTTAATGAATCTGGATCTAATCCAGGATCACTTATTGCATCTGGTTATTTCCATGAAGTCTCTCTTATTTCAGAAAAATTTCTTTTTTGTGATTCTGACTTGTTGTTGGCCAAGTTGTCCAGAAAAGTATTCCACCTTCTGTATCAGTCTGGTTACTTCCTTATGGTATCATTTACCTGCATTTAGTTATGTTTCTGGAAACGAAGTTGGCTCTGCAAGCCTCAGCTTAATGGAGACCAGTTAAGTATTTCTGGCAAGAGTTCATCCTAGGTAATGTGTCAAAGTAGGAGACACAGACTATCTGGTTGTCTTCACATTAGCGATGCAAAGATTAACTCCAGATTAGGGTGATGACAGTCAGTTTCCACCAATGAACAGTTAGGTTATACTCCACATCAGTCAATGTTTCTTTAGTGTTTATCCTGTGCCAAGTATCCTTCAGAGCTCAACGCATATTAGATATTCTACATATATATACCCACGTGTCTCTTAAATAACAGAGAAAACCCAAAAATGCACCCAAGCATGAAAGTTTGATAATCTACACTGCCAGTTGTAAACCCATGGAGAGAAAACAGTGGAGACCAATCACAGAAGGAACAAAGCTTAGGAACAGTAGTTGTCTTTTTAATAATATGTATTATGCAACCTTAAATGTCTGTGCTAATACATAATATTAATAATATTTTTTATTGATTTCAGAGAGGAAGGGAGAGGAAAAGAGCGATAGAAACACCAATGATGAGAACCATGGATTGGCTGCCTCCTTCATGCCCCCCACTGGGAATCAAGCCTGCAACCCGGCATGTGCCCTTGACTGGAATCGAACCCAGGACCCTTCAGTGCACAGGCTGATGCTCTATCCACTGAGCCAAACCAGCTAGGGCCATAATATTATTTTTTAATAAACACCAAGCATCATGATGTGTTTAGAGTACTGACTTCAGAAACAGGCCTGGATTATAATCTGGCTCTACACTAGTTAATTCTATGATCTTAGGCAAGGCACTTTAACTTCACTATGTATCAGTTTTCACATCTGTAAAATGAGCATAATATTATCTACCTTGTAAAATTGTTGTGAGTGCCCTAGCCAGTTTGGCTCAGTGGGTAGAGCATCTGCCTGCAGACTGGAGGATCCTGGGTTTGATTCCAGTCAAGGGCACATGCCTGGATTGCAGGTTCAATCCCCAGTGTGGGTCTGCAGCCGATCAATGATTCTCTCTCATCATTAATGTTTCTCTCTCCCTACCCCTGCCTCTCTGATATCAATAAAATATATTTTTTTAAAAATTGTTGTGAGTATTAGAGATATCATATGAAAGAATGCATAACCTAGCGTTTGACACACAAAAAACATAATAAAAATTATTACTGGTTTCATGAAGAAAATACATTTTAAATTTATGCTGTGCTTTTACAGAATAGGAAATGTGATTGAGGCAGAAATGCTTGCTATCAAATGGTTCATTTTAAGCATAAATTGTTCATATCTATGAGAAAAAAATCAGTGCTCTTTGCTATACTCAATTGAGCAATAGGTAGCTAATCCTATATAATAAAAGCCCAGCAACCAAACAGCAAAACGACCAGAACAACCATTTGACAAGTCGCTATGATGGCACTGACCACCAGGGGGCAGACACTCAACGCAGGAGCTGCCCCCCTGGTGGTCAGTGTGCTACCACAGTGGGAGCACCGCTTAGCTGACCAGGATGAGCGGCTGGCTGCTCCCGCTGAGAACCCCGGGCCAATGGGCAGGAACCCTGGGCTGCGATCATCACCTCCTTGCCCCAGGCTCCTCCTCCTCACTCCCTACCACCTCCTCCGGATGCCGCAGGCTGTGCAGCTCTGACCCTGGAGGCTGGGAGGCGGGTTCATGGCCACCGTGGGACTGAGGCCTACTCTGCTGCCTCTCAGTGCTGTTGGCTTTGGGCCCGTCCCCCACCAGTTCCCCTGAAGAAGTGAGTGCTCCGGCTCCACAGAAGATGCCGGACCAGGGAGCAGTTGCTCAGAGGGCAGGTGCACAGCCACTCAGCAGACTGGGATGAGCGGTGCTCCCATAGCAGGCCGATCCCCACAGGCCACGCCCTCCACCAGTGCACGAATCCCGTGCACCAGGCCTCTACTATTTAATAAGCTCCTACCTCTTGTCTAATAATCAGTTACTATATAATGAATATCGGAATATAACTGCCATAATGAGAACAAGGTTCAAGTTCCTATTAGAAACCATTTGAGAAAACTAAGATAAGGGCTTTTTGTGTGTTCTTTAAAGAAATGGTGTTTTAGTTGAAAGAGGCTTGGTAAATACAGAAAAAAAGACTCATGCTTGCCAGAAAGGAGAGGAGCCGGGGGACTGGGTATAAAAGCTGAAGGGATTAAGTACAAATTGGTAATGACAAAATAGCCACCAGGATGTATAGTCAATAATATTGTAATAACTATTGATGGTACCAGATGGTACTGGAAATATTAGGGGGGATACTTTGTAAAGTATATGATTATCTAACCACTATGCTGTACACCTGAAACTAACACAAAAAAATGTTGAATCTAAAAAAAATAGTGTTGTAAGATTAATAAATACCTTCATACCTTCATTCTTTATTTTATAGGTGATAAAACTGAAGTACAGTTAAATGAACCAACTTGTTCTTGTCATAAAGTTACTTAGTGGCGGAGCCAAGACTAAAATTTTTTGTTCTGAATTTTTGTTCTAGTCCCTCTTAAGGATGTTATTCTATATTATAGGGTACATGGTTTCCCATCTTAAATACATGTTAATTAATTCATTGTTATTTTGAACTCTAACATTTTTACATAAAAGCATATATATTGTAATTTTCCCTCTACCTGACCTTTGGTATATCAGTTGTCCCAAAGGGTACCTCTGTTACCAAATTTTTGAACTCTTTTTAGAAATATTCTTTGCATATAAGTGTGGGGTGTGTGTGTGTGTGTGTGTGTATGCATACCACATACCTCCCCACTTTTGCCACTTTTGTTTATGCGGACAGTAGGGTACTATAGTTTTGCACCTTGTTTTTTGTTTGTTTGTTTGTTTGTTTTTGCACCTTGTTTTTATCACTTAAAAGTATCTTGGAGATTGTTCTACATCGCCACATAAAAGACTTTTTTTTTTCATTTATTTTTATTTTTGTTATGGATTTTTTAAAATCTTTTTTTGTTTGTTAATCCTCACCCAAGGATATTTTTTCTATTGGTTTTTTTTTTTTTTTTTTTTTTTTTTTTAATACATTTTATTGATTTTTTACAGAGAGGAAGGGAGAGAGATAGAGAGTTAGAAACATCGATGAGAGAGAAACATCGATCAGCCGCCTCCTGCACATCTCCTACTGGGGATGTGCCCGCAACCCAGGTACATGCCCTTGACCGGAATCGAACCTGGGACCCTTCAGTCCGCAGGCCGACGCTCTATCCACTGAGCCAAACCGGCTTCGGCACTCTATTGGTTTTTTAAAGAGAGTGGAAGGGAGGGAGGGAGGGAGGTGGAGAGAGAGAGAGAAACATCAATGTAAGAGAGACATATCAATTGGTTGCCTCCCACACATGCCCCAACTGAGGCTGGGGGTAGGAGATAGGGTGGGAAGGTGGGAGGGGGAGATCAGCAACCCAGGTATGTGCCCTTGATGGGGAATCAAACCCTCGATCCTTTGGCCAATGCTCCAACACTGAGCCACACTGGCCAGGCCTCAAATAATTTTTTAAAAGCTATATAGTACCCCATATATGGATACCATAATTTATTTGATTCATCTCTTAATGATAGATGTTTAAGTTGTTTCTAGATTTTTGTCATTACAAAGAATGCTCAGTATTGTGCATATGTCTGCATACACTGATAATTTATAACTTGAATTACTAGAAATAGAATTGCTCAGTCATAGGATATGGGCATTTTTAATTTTGGTAGTTACTGTATAAAATTTTCTTCCAAGCTATACTTCAGCCAAAAATATGAAAGTGTCTATTTCTCAACTCCTTTGTCAACATATATTATTAGTTTTTATAAATCTTTGCTACTCTGGAAAGTGAAAACCATATCTCATAATTTTTTTAGAATTTTTATTTATTGATTTTAAAAGGAGGGAGGGAGGGAAAGAGAGAGAGAGAGATATCAATTTGTTACTTTACCTATTTATGTATTCATTGGTTGATACTTGTATGTGCCTGACTGGGGATCGAACCAGCAACCTTTTGGTGCATAGGACGACACTCCCACTAACTGAGCCACACTGGCCTGGGCAAAGCCAACTAACTTTAAAATTCCATAGAACCTTATGAACAAAAAGAGCTTGAATAAGCTCTCAGTTTTTCCTGTCTCTCTCTTAAGTTTAAAGTACAAAATTAAAAAGCCAGTGTTTAACATAAATTTTGGGACTCTCTTAATGCTCTTAAAAGTTGCTTTTTCCACTCTAAAAATAGCCCATGCTCATTATTGTTTTGAAATTTTATGTTACTAGAAAGTGGGAAGCCACACATGCAGAAATAATCATCATTAACATTTTGGTCTGTTATTTTTTAAATATGTTTTTATTGATTTTAGAAAGAAGAGAGGAAGGGCGAGGGAGAGAAAGAGAAATATCTCTGAGAGAAAACTATCAATTGGCTGCCTCCTGCACGCCCCTACTGGGGATCAAGCCCACAACCTGGGCATGTGCCCTGACTGGGAATCAAACCTGTAAACTCTCGGTGCATGGGACAACTCAACTAACTTGAGCCACACCAGCCAGGACCTTTTTTATTTTATTTTATTTTTATTTTTTTAATATATTTTTATTGATTTCAGAGAGGAAGGAAGAGGGAGAGAGATAGAAAAAACAATGATGAGAGAGAATCATTGATTGGCTGCCTCCTGCACGCCCCCTACTGGGGATCGAGCCTGCAACCCAGACATGTACCCTGGCCAGGAATCAAACCATGCCCTCCTAGTTCATAGGTCAACACTCACCCACTGAGCCACACTGGCTGGGTGCAGACCTTTTTAATATAAATATTAATTGTACCTTATGTACAGCTTTTAACTTGCTTTTTTCTTTTTTAACATTCTTTGTTATAAACATTGTTAACATTTTTAGTGACTACCAACATTTTGAGTGGGATTACCTAAATTTACTTAACTTTAAAAAATGTTTTAAAAATAATTTCTGTACATATACAATCATGTGTTGCTTAACAAAAGGTATACATTCTGAGAAATTCCCCTTTAGGTGATTTTATAGTTGTGCATACATCATAGAGTGCACTTACACAGACATAGGCTGTATAGCCCACTGCACACCTAGGCTGTATGGCATTACCTATTGCTCCTAGGCTATAAGCCTCAGTCTACACCTTGTTACTGCACAAAACAACATGAGATGAAATCAAACACAAGAGAAAATAATGCAGCCAAGAGACACAATAAGCAAAATGTATGAGGCTGCTGCTGGTATAACACAGCATACTGGTTTACAGCAAATTTTTTTAAGTATGAAGAGTACACTCTAAAACAATGATTTAAAGTATAGTATAGTTAATACATAAACATAGTCATTTATTATAATTTTCATGTATCATGTATTATACATAAATCTATGTGCTATACTTTTATATGACTGGCAGTGCAGTAGGTTTGTTTGCACCAGCATCTCCACAAACACGAATAATGCATTGCACTACAACTTTATGATGTCACTAGGTGATAGGGATTTTTCAGCTCCATTACAATCTTATGAGACCACCCTTCTATCTGCAGTCTGTTTTTGACCCAAACAACAACTTATGTGGCACATAACTGTACTCCTTTACAGGGTAGTAGATTATACTGTGAAGTAGCTTTTTTAGAACTAGCAATCTGACAGAAAAATATCATTTTCCTACACTTAGAAAAAGTGCATCATCATGTGTGGTTATGCACATCTGAATTGCTGCAAAACTTCATTTGAAAATCATCCTTAATATTACCAGAGTTCCAATTGAGTTAGGTAGGCTCTTTGGACTGCTTTACAATTTTTAAGGCAATCTCAAAAAAAATACTCATAGGAATTTTCTGTGGAAAAAAATGATAACACTAAATCCCTTGTAAATGTTCTCAATGTAATAATTGGTAGCCTGTGTTATTTGGTACATTCATAGAGAATAAATTCAACTGTTTATAATACTATTCCACTTTCTTTATGATAATGGCATGTTTTTAGGGTCTGAAATAATCTTGAGTATATTTTTAATATATTATTTATTCTTACAATAATTTTAGGTCAACTGGCTATTCTGAGGTGATAGTTGTCGTTGGCGGCTGTGAACGAGTTGGAGGGTTTAATCTTCCATATACTGAGTGCTATGATCCTGTGACAGGAGAATGGAAGTCTTTGGCTAAGCTTCCAGAATTTACCAAATCAGAGTATGCAGTCTGTGCACTAAGGAATGACATTCTTGTTTCAGGTAAATAAAGAATTACTATAGTAGCTACTCTTAATTTGAACATAGCTTGGCTGTTTTAAATTAAAACAGTGTCACAAAAGAAAACAGTGACACTGGATATGCCCACTTTAGGCAGATTAGTTTATACAACAAATAAAACCAAGATG
>NW_005871062.1:11065558-11070558 GCF_000147115.1 Myotis lucifugus | reverse complement strand
GATTCCTGGTCAGGGCATATGCCTGGGTTACAGGCTCAATCCCCAGTGTGGGGTGTGCAGGAGGCAGCCGATCAATGATTCTCTCTCATCATTGATGTTTCTCTCTCTCTCTCCTTCTCCCTTCCTCTCTGAAATAAATAAACTCAATAAAAATATTTAAAAAAATAAAAATAAAAAAAATAAAATAAAAAGACTCCTTGGTGGTGGCAAATTTTTTAAAGTTTCAGAAGCTGAGCTAAATATATTGCAATTATAGTTATCAAGTGCTCTTTAAAGGAGAGAGGTCACTTAATTCTTTAGCCAACTAGTTCAGGATTCAAGCTTTGTTAATTAAGATTTTTTCCCATGTATTTTATATATAGGTATATGTTGTTGGAGGCTATGATGGACAGAACAGGCTTAGCAGCGTAGAATGTTATGATTCCTTTTCAAATCGATGGACTGAAGTTGCTCCCCTTAAGGAAGCAGTGAGTTCTCCTGCTGTGACTAGCTGTGTAGGCAAACTGTTTGTGATTGGTGGCGGACCTGATGATAATACTTGTTCTGATAAGGTAAGGCATGTTCTCTTACCGAAATTACCACCGACATATATAAGAAGAGAAATATGGAAGGTTTATCAAGGGGATAGCGGGGTTCCTTAGTGTGAAAGGCCTTTTAAAACTTGGTACTTTATACTTTTGAGGGAAAATACTGAATTTCAAGTTAGTAAAGAGAGATTCTAATATATCTGACAATTTGCTGTAAAAAGCATGATTTGATCTGTTTGAAATGAGACTAATCTCAATGTTGAGATCTTGTACTAAATAAGTTGTTTTAAACCTTTTACTGCTGTAGTCAATAGGTTTGAAAAATTATTCACACAAAACACAGTTGGGAAATGAATCGGCAAATGGGATAAGACACAGTAACTAATTATGCTGCCTCCAACTGGGTCATTTTCTGTGTACTTTAAAAGTATTTTTTAGAACAAAGATGAGAAAAGGAAACCTCTGTAATATAAATAGAGGATGGTTCAAAGTTGCTGCATTTCATGGAACTCTTGGACAAAAGAACTTAGCCACCCTGACATCTCAGGAAATACAAAGTTTGTTCTGGAAACAGCTGTTTATTACCTAATTGGTTTAGCAATAGTTAACTGAATTTTGTCAATTTTTTTTTCTAAATTAACTTTATACAATGTGGTCAAAAGTTACATATTTAAAATTCATTAATTCAGAATTTGTTATCATTCAGAGTATACTGAATTGAGATTTACTTATGTTCTTTTGAAGAAAGGTATCCCTAAAAGTGTAAAGAAATTATATTCAGATTAAATCATAGTTATGCTATATAATACAATTTTTTAAAAATCTAAACTATTCACTTTCATGGAAATAAGCAAACTTGGTAGCCATTCCTCCTGGAAGCAATCTCTGTTTGTTACTTTATTCTGTTTGATAATAATAAATGTACATTTGAGAATTTCATATTTCACAGTTCACTATCAAGCTAACTCTCTTAATTCTGTGAATTAATGAGATTTGACTTTTAATCATGTTTCTATATATTGATAGGCTTTTTATTAAGCAAATTTACATTTTTGTTGAGAAATTTTAATTAAATATTTCTATGTATTAGGTTCAATCTTATGATCCAGAAACCAATTCTTGGCTACTTCGTGCAGCTATCCCAATTGCCAAGAGATGTATAACAGCTGTATCCTTAAACAACTTGATATATGTTGCTGGTGGACTGACCAAGGCAATATACTGTTACGATCCAGTTGAAGATTACTGGATGCACGTACAGAATACATTCAGCCGGCAGGTAATAACATAAAAATCCTAAAGAAAAATGAATCTAGGAGGAACTAAGTACATGACAATTATGAATATACTGCAGTTCTGCTATTAAATTATTTCATGTATGCTTGAACTATTTCATAATTTTTTAAAACTTTTTACCATCCCATGGAGAAGTAGCTATTGTGCTTGAGCTGTTCATTTTTCCCCCCTTGACCTTTGTCAGAATTCTGCTCTAGTCCTTATCACTCTCTCTTGCATATTTTAAAAGATAAGAAATGCTCCCAAACTGGTTTTTTCTTTCTGTAGTCAGAAGCTAGTTGTTTATTTGTTATAAAGAAAATGGCTGTGCTCATGTCTTCATCCACACACTCTGGCCTGTATCTTCCTATTCCCCCTCCACCACTGCTTCCAAAAAAAGGCCTTCCCTCAGCCTTTCAATTCATGGCTCGCTCTTCTTTCTTCTACTACCAAAATGCATAATGGTTCTGATGCTGGAAATCTGATTCTACCTATACCACTCTAGAGATCTTATACTCTCAAAGGCCATTACTTATCATCTCCCAGTCTCATTCATATTCACTTGTTTTTTCTACCCAACCTTTAAATATGGGTTTTCCTTGAGCCTCTTCCCCCTGCCGTCTTCACAGTTTATACTCTATTCCTGAATGATCTCATCTACTGCCCAATACTGATGACTTCAAGTCTGTATCTCCATTAAAGCGTCTCTCCTGTGCTCCAGACTCAAATTTCAAGCTGCTTATTTGATATTTTCCCTGAGTGTCCTTCCCCAAGCCTACTTTTTGTTTTCCAATGAGCTAGTGAATGGAAAACTCTTTTTCTCCCTTACTCTCAAAATACTTCTGACACCAGAAATGTGCGTTTTTCCCACACCAGTTACTTCTTCACAGTCTGGGTGTCTTACAATTCAATTCTGTTCGGACATTATCTACCTGGAGTTAGTGTTAGATTCCACAAGTCAAGGGTTCAGTTCCACTAGACTGCCCCTGCTTCAAATGCCAATATAGTTCCAGGTTGTCCCCAGTATTTCTGATCTACCAGCTAAAAATCCAGGTTCCCCCACCTCAGGTTCGATAATTTGTTTGAACAGCTCACTGCATTCAGGGAAACATTTATTTTTGTTTCCTGGTTTATTGTAAAGGGGTTTTGCAAAGGATACAGGTGAACAGCCAGATAAAGAGGTCTATAGAATGAGGTCCAGAAGGGTCCCAAGCAGAGGAGCTTCTGTCCTCGTGCAGTTGAGGTGTGCCACCCCCCAACACACGGATGTGTCAACAACCTGAACACTCTCCAAATCCCATACTTTGGAGATCATATAGGCATGATCAATTACTAACTCAGTTTCCAGCCTGTCTCCCTTCTCCAGAGAATGGGGGGTGGGCCTGAAAGTTCCAAGCTTCTAATCATGGCTTCGTCTTTCTGGTGACCAGCCCTCATCCAGGAACCCACCAAGAGTCACCTCATTAAAATGAAAGACACTCCTATCACCCAGGAAATTCCAAGGAATTTAGACGCTCTGTATCAGAAACATGGGGCCAGAGACAAATATACACACACATCTATAATAATAAAAGCATAATATGCTAATTAGACCAGACAGCTGAACAACCTTCCGAACGAAGCAGCGACTGCAAGGGCTGAATTTCGTGCATCGGGCCTCTAGTATATATATATTTCCTATTATTTCACAGCTAGAAAATTTCTTAAGATTTTCCTTTCTTTTTTATTGAATCAATCTAGCCTATCAGTTCTCAAAGTTTCTCCTATTCTTTTCCATTCCTATTCTTGCTTTTGTTCAAGTTCTTATCAGTTCCTACCTAAACTGAAACAATAATCTAGTGTTTCGCTAATGTCTTGCTTCTCTAGCCCGTTTTGCCACCAGTTATTTTCCAACAAATGTAATAATCATGTCTCTCCTCTGATTGGAAACTACTGAGTAAAATCCAAAGTTTTCCCACTTCCTTCTATTCTAGGCCTTCTATTGGCTGACCTCTGCTTGCTTTTTCAGCTTTACTTTCTGCAACTATACCTCAATTATATTAATACCTATTATTTGCATTCTATATAGATCTTATGTGTTCCTGCCTTAGTTCATACTGTCCCCTTTAGCCCCTCATGCCTTTTCTGGCTTCTCTGTTCACTAAAAAACAATAAATCATCTAATTTCATGGTAGACAGTTATTTGAGTCCAAGGCTACATTTTATTTTTTTTTAATATATTTTATTGATTTTAGAGAGGAAGGGAGAGGGAGATAGAAACATCAATGATGAGAGAGAATCATTGATTGGCTGCCTCCTGCATGCCCCCTACTGGGGGTCGAGCCCGCAACCCAGGCATGTGCCCTTGGTCAGAATCGAACCTGGGACCCTTCAGTCCGCAGGCCGACGCTCTATCCATTGAGCCAAACCAGCTAGGGCTACATTTTCTTAAATGCTTAAAATCCTGAATGACATAAAAGAGCTAAAAAAATGAGCTCTTTTTTTTTTTTTGCAGTCCAAATGGACCCAGCCTTTCTCTCTCTCTCTCACTATTTCCATGCTTCTTGACTTTGCATAATTCCTAAAAGCCACAGTTTGCTATTTTAAACATTTTTGCATTTTAATTCTTGTCAGAAACATCCTTTAAAAAAAAAATTGTGGGATTTTAATTCGATGATGATTTTTTAAAATATTTCTTCAGTAGACCAGGTATTTAAAGTGTCATTAAAGTTTAGAATAATAAATGAAATATGATTCTTTATTGTTGGCATTTAAACCTAAGGATTATAAATGATAATAATTAAGGAGAGGGTTGTTGGGGGGGGGTTTACAATATTAGGATTGTATTTCATTTTAATCTATAGTACATGTAATTTCCTGATATGAAAGTATAACGATTTCAAGGTTGTTTGTTTGGTTTAATTCTGAGCATTATTATCTGAAATGATGTTAATAACAAGGTCCTATAACAATATAGTTTAAGAATCATCATCAAAGTGACTGTAAGGTTTAGTCATGTGGTGTTGTTTATCCCTGGAAACTAAGGATGTTGTTGGTTTTGTGTTTTTTTAAAGTATATTTTTATTGATTTCAGAGAGGAAGGGAAAGGGAAAGAATTAAAAACATCAATGATGAGAGTCATTGATCAGCCCTGATTGGGAATTGAGCCATGACCTCCTGGTTCATAGGTCAGTGCTCAACCACTGAGCCACACCAGCT
>NW_005871062.1:11050241-11065443 GCF_000147115.1 Myotis lucifugus | reverse complement strand
TATAATTATTTTTTTTATTGATTCCAGAGAGGAAGGGAGAGAGAGAGATTAAAACATCAATAATGAGAGAGGCTCATTGATCGGCTGTCTCCTGCACGCCCCACACCGGGGATCGAGCCTGCAACCCAGTCATGTGCCCTGACCGGGAATCGAACCGTGATCTCCTGGTTCACAGGTCAAGGCTCAACCACTGAGCACACAGGCTGGGCATAGCTTGTGTACTTTAGAAGAAAAATGTTATAGTTTGGCACATAATTGGTACAACTCATGGGTTAGGTATTCTGGATAAAAGTTTGTCACTCACTAACGATACTGGAAGTATATGAACTATAATATAGGCATTTTTTAAGTACTCACTAATTCTTTTTTTTATTATTATATTTATTATTATATTTATTTTTTAGAGTGAGAGAGGAAGGGGGAGAGAGAAAGAAACATTGCATTGTTTTTCTACTTATTTACACATTCATTGGTTCTTCTTGTATGTGCCCTGACTGAGGATCAAACCTGCAACCTTGGCATATCGGGACAATGCTCTACCCACCTGAGCTACCCGACCAGACTCACTAATTCTTTTATGCCTGAAGATACTATCCTAATCTGTGGTCATATTATAGCCACTTCCTATAATAAAGAACCTTCCTGTAATAGAAGAAGCAAGCCAAGCTCTTCAGAGATGTTTTCTTTCAGTTATCATTAGGCTAAAACCCATCTCTCAGCCCACCACCCTCGCTTCACCCCCCGCAACTTGGCCCAATTACTAACATATATTTTATCTTAACACTCACTTCATCCATGCAAAATTAGCACTCGCACATAGAGTAAAAGTTAGCAAAAGGGTTATTTCATGTCTCCTTTTATTGACAGTGTTAAACCATGTCTTATTTTACTTTTCAGCTTGCTACCAAATCTCTTACCTTCAACAATTAATGTGGGGTTTTTTATGTGTTTGTTAAAACAGGAAAACTGTGGTATGTCTGTGTGTAATGGTAAAATATATATCCTGGGTGGAAGACGGGAAAATGGAGAAGCCACAGACACTATTCTCTGTTATGATCCTGCAACAAGCATCATCACAGGGGTAGCTGCAATGCCCAGGCCAGTGTCCTATCATGGCTGTGTGACTATCCATAGATACAATGAGAAATGCTTTAAGCTCTAACCCCAGGATGCTTCACCCAAGAAGCCACACCGATCCAAGATGAGAGGTTTCAAAAGCTCCAGAGTGGGACCTTGGCATATCTCCTTTGTGCCATATGCACAAAAAGTAAAAATAGTAACTGTGGTGCCTTTCTCCCCAAAATATTAATCTTTCAAACTGTAATAAAGCCTTCCCTGTAATTGGAAAACAAAAGGGGTTTGGGTTGTTGTTGAAGATAATAGTGGTGTTGCTTGGGCTTTGAAAATGCACCTTTGTAAATATTTGTGAGAAACCTATGTGGAATAGGAAATTCTGTCTGATTACCTTGTAAGAATTTGTGATTGGTCTCTTCATTTATGTATGTTATCTGCAAGACTGTATATTCCTTATTTTGTCATATAGACAGATAGAAAATTGCATGACTTAAGGCTTCATTTAGGTTGAATCACGTAATGCTTACAACACATCCTAAGGAAGAAAAATCGGTTTTCAAAATCTTTGTCACTAAAAATATATTCAAACTCATTAATTTTACTGAAAGGATTTTTTTCTGTAATTGATAAAAATGTGATGACAGCAATTTGAGTAAGATACCAAATTATTACTTCATGCTTAGAATTGCTGTCTTATATTAAACGTATTTTTGAGAAGAGGTTGGGTAGAAGATAGAAAAGCAGATGCCGTTAAAATGACAGGTTACTTTCTAAGGAAAAATTAAGATCCTTTGGAAGGAAAATGACTCACTGTGCCTCTCAGAGTATTTAGCATATCATCTCTAATGCCTCTTAAAGAGGTTCCTTTTCGTGAACCTGGCAAAGGAGTTGAAATCCATTTTGTAATATTATCTTGTGAAAAGCAGGGACAGATCTTCCCAGCCCAGAAGGGTTTGACCTCATTAATATGGTGCTTTGGGTGAGGACTTCTCCCCTGGTTATCCTACTTTCATGTGACCAGCTTAAGTCCTGGGAGTCTCTACAATTAAGTTGTCTTCAAAGGATAAACCAGGGCCCACCTAGCTCGGCCCATTTTTCTTTTAAAATTAACTGTCTGAATAAACTAATGGCAGTAGTTGCAGTCTTCTAATCTCATTTGGTACCATTGTGTAAATTATTGATCAAAATTCCCAAGCTTCTATACAACAAATTGCCTTTGTCTAGTTTTTCAACTCCAGTTTATAAAACTTACTAGTATTCAGGGATGAACTTAAAATTTCTTTCTAAGGCAAATGGAGTAGCAGGAACTACAGCATAACTGACTGTTATTTCTCGGTGGACCGGTGTAATTTACAACATTTTAGGGATGTTCCAGGTTGCCTGCTATGTTTCAACTTCCCAGGCACTGTTGTCTTCTTACATTATAATTAATATAGTCCTTGTCATAGGAGATATGATGCAAATATATGATTGGAGTGTCACCACATTTCTGTTAAAACCAAGGTAGCAATAAAAAACTTAACATTGATAAACTTATTTTTATTATCCTAGAACAGTGATGGCGAACCTATGACACGCGTGTCAGAGGTGACACGCGAACTCATTTTTTTGGTTGATTTTTTTTTGTTAAATGGCATTTAAATATATAAAATAAATATCAAAAATATAAGTCTTTGTTTTACTATGGTTGCAAATATCAAAAACTTTCTATATGTGACACGGCACCAGAGTTAAGTTAGAGTTTTTCAAAATGCTGACACGCCGAGCTCAAAAGGTTCACCATCACTGTCCTAGAATGATAACAGAGATATCAAATAAAATATATGGCATCAACTTAAATGCTTAGCTGGAATCAGAATTCTGAGGAAAACTCTAAAAAACTTACAAATGTTTAGGGAAATTTTACTTTTCAAATCATAATTTTTAATGATATATACCTTTTTGTGGTAATTGTCAGAGCAATTCAGAAAATAATTTTCTGTCATTTTAATTGAAAAATAATTGTATGTACTATTAGGATACTTGTTTTAATTTTTGAGTAAATATCTACTTTTGCATTATATCCTTTGTGTAGATAGTGGAATCTATTTAGTTCAGAAATTCTTTGCAGTATATGAGATAATGCATGAGAAAAGTGTAAATGCTGAGGATTATACAGATGATACTTGTTACTTCATGTTTATTTTTAAGATCATGCCCATTCATAAATACAGACATTTCACATAAAAAATATTTTCTCAAGGTAACTTGTATTCTGGTACTTTTATCTATTGTAAAAGTATTTTAGCTATTGTATTTTGATATTCATTTATTTTAATATCCATATGTTCATTGTAGTAATTTGAAATGAAATTCAATAGAACAGAATTTGTTTAAACATGGACCTCATACCAATATTGTTTAATTTTTTCTCTACATAATTAAAACTACATCAATTAAGTATTCAAACCAAGAACTTAGTTATACTAGGAAATTAAAGCCTAAGGATTAAGTATTCAAACCAAGAACTTAGTTATACTAGGAAATTAAAGAACTATTTTTAAAGTTACCCAAATGATATTTTAATTTTGTTTAATTATTTATCTTCCTTTACTGATTCTTGGTAAATGATGGTGTTAGCATTTTAAAAAACAAAAATAATTTTAGGATATAATTAGTATATAAAAACGGATATATCTACCAAATTGGTCAGGTTATATTCATACTGTCATCACATCATTGACAGATTTTCTTTTGATAGGTAATGCTCATATAAGCCTTTGGGTTAGTGTATATGTATATACATGTGTATGTCTGTAGAGAGTAAGGTCATGTACATACTTATATACTAGTACAAACACCAAGAGTTGTATAAGTTTGTAATGATCAGGAAAAAAACACATAAATTAAAAAATAATTGACCTTATTAAATTCCATTTCAGAAGATTTTCTTATTTGGGAATTTCTAGATTACTTTTTTACATTTAAAAGTACATGATGAGTATTAGTATGAATACTTGTATATAGCCAGAATGTACATAATACATATGGTTTTACAAGGTCAGAAAACAAAATGGAGGTGGAGATGCATTTGCTAAACCCACTCAGTGAGAAAGGGAATTGAAAGTATGTTTTGTGGATCAACCGAAAAGTACAGTTTGTTTTTTTCATGAACTTTAATCCTTTTCCATGTGTTCCTATATGTGAGTGAAAAATTAGAGTGGTCTAATTTTTACCACAGAAGACCTTCCTTTTCTACTCTAATCTTCCCACTGACTTGACTGCACAGGTATGAATTGGTAGCCTGTTGGATTTTAAATAACCTTTTCTTCCCTAGATAACTAAAATATAGATATTTACTCCATTTAAACAGGTGTTTAAGAAAAATGATGTAAATACTCAGGGAGGGTATTAAGTTATCATTTTTGCTTATTTGGGGGGTTTAAAGTGCCATAACTAAATAACCTTGATTCAAGAGTAAATTTAATTTGGTTCATGATTCTAGAGTAAATTTAATTTGGTAAAGGGCTTCACACATGGCAGTGGTTGAACATTCATTCTTTTGTATTTAGGAAGATGAAAATGTTTTTGTGGACTGATACATTTTCTCTTAGTGAATATGAATTGTTTATGTATCTCTACTGTCAAAAACTCTTCTTGAAACTCAGGAAAGACAAAGGTTCAATTATACTACTTTTGTCAGTATGCAAACCAGGTGTGTTGTGTATGGTGTGTTTTTTTTCCTGTTGTCTGGATATGGCAATAGATTTTTTTTTTTTTTAATTTCAGAGAGGAACAGAAAGGGAGAGAGAGAGAGGAAAACATCATTGATGAGATGGAATCATTGGTCAGCTGCCTCCTGCATGCCCCACACTGGGGATCAAGCCCACAACCCAGGCATGTGCCCTGACCTGGAACTGTGACCTCTTGGTTCATAGGTGGATGCTCAACCACTAAGCCACCCTGGCCAGGCAATAGATTTTGTTTAATTGCTGTGAGAACCCATACATGAAAAGAAAGGGGTCAAGTTGTTCGTGTGTGCCTGTTGTGTCTTGAGATATCTATGTGGAAAAGACATCTACTCCAGACTGTATTTTCAAAGAATAAAAATTGCTATGTATGTGGTGCCATGTGATAAGATAATGTCTGTTAAAGGCTTCCTGTGGACGGCCTTTATTTTAGTAAACTCAAGACACCAGTTAACCTCAACATAATTTTGGCCTTATTAGAATTTGTTGTGCATTATATTAAAAGCCAGGTTTACATCACCTCAACCCATTATTCATTTTAGTTAAGTAAATATATTCACCATATCATGTAACCAGAATGGGGCAGTTTGTTTGACCTTTAAGGCAGTAGGTTTGACTAGCTAGCTATACTTACACACCACTTGAGCCAGGAGTGTGAATTGAGAATTCCAGAGACATTTTCAACATACTTCAAACATTTTAAAATATTTTATATAAATGTTTTACATTTGTGTGATTGCCTAGATATTAAATTTACTTAGTGCTAAAGATAGTCATCATACATAATTCTTTTAAACAGCATTAGTCATAACTTATTTTATATATTATTCCAAAGAAAAGAATTTTAATATTTTTAAAATGACTGCATCTGAATTTGTGCCTTAAGTTCTCCCAGTGCTATTTCAACTTTTTTTCAATCTAAATAAAGCTTAATCTTAGAAAAGTTTCATATTTGTTTACTACAGAGTAAATAAACCTCTTAATTTTTTTTTTTTCATTTCAGTCCTTCTTAATTTTTTTAATTAGCACCAACTGTGTGGTTGCTTGGCAGAATGAGAAAGGTTGTTGGGTGTTTGGAGTTTTATTATATTTTTTGGTTTGTTTGGGGTTTTTTGTTTTGTTTTTATACCAAGGTGCTTTTTAAGATATTCAGGAAAAACACATCAATCTTACATTAAATAATAAGCCCTTGTAAACATCATTTGCAATATCTACATCCAATGTCAAAAAAGTAAATTTTATTTTTGTTCCTTTATGTTCTGTGCGCGCGCGCTCGCTCTCTCTCTCTCTCTCTCTCTCTCTCTCTCTCTCTCTCCAGACTTTTTCAGTTAACTTCCTGGGGAAAGTTCTTACTCTTACCCCCACCCCCATCACCCCTCCATGGTTTCTTCATTTAAATTTTTGTTGAAGTTTCTGGAGCTATCTGAGACAACACAATTACAGAATTTAACAGAAGTATAATATGCTTTAGAACTTGTACAGAATGACCATATGTCATTTGCCTTCAATTAGAGGCTCTAGAGTCTTCACAGTGGAGAAAAAAGGCTTTGTATTTCTTTGTTCTCAATTCAATTGTAGCACATTAATACTTACATGTTTTGTTTAAAATATTTTGTGTATAGTATTTTTTAAAAGTTGTATCTAATAAAATGTCTTTTAACCATTATTACTTGATTATATGGGTGTATTAAATTTTGTTTACCAAAAATTTGTTGTTTTGTTTTTTGTTAATCCTCACCCGAGGATATTTTTTTCTGTTGATTTTTAGAGAGGGGAGTGAGGTTGAGAGAGAGATTCATCCACCTGAGGGAGACACATCAATTGGTTGCCTCCTGCACTCACCTCAACTGGAGATTGAATCCAAAACCCTTAGTGTGCAGGTCAACACTCTAACCACTGAGCTACCAGTCAAGGCTGTTCTATTTTATTTTAAATATATCCAAGTGGTTATGTGAAAAAGGGATTGAGGAAATACATATTAACATATGTGTGTATTTACTGGTGTGTTCATAAAGTAACTACAAGGATTACTTATATTTATTTTTGTTGGTTTTTTAAAAATATATTTTTATTGATTTCAGAGAAGAAGGGAGAGGGGGAGAGAGAAACATCAATGATGAGAGAACCATTGATCGGCTGCCTCCTGCAACCCAGGCATATGGCCTGACCAGGAATCGAACTTTGACCTCCTGGTTCATAGGTCAATTCTCAACCACTGAGCCATGCTAGCCAGGCAAGGATTGCTTATACTAGTATATGGAAAACCATGGATAGTGGGTAAAGAATAGGAGCCTCTTGTACTTTAAATATTCTCTAAAAAATCACCTGTACTCACCCTGCCCAGGTAGCTCAGTTGGTTAGAGCCTCCTTGATATGCCAAGGTTTTGGTTTCAGTTTTGCTCCCTGGTCAGGGCACATACAAGAAGAATCAACCAATGAGTACATAAATAAGTGAACAACAAATTGATGCTTCTCTCTTCCTCACTCTCCCTTCCACCGTCCTTCCCCCCGCCCCGCCTCAAATCAATTTTTTTTAAAAATCACCTGTATTCTTATATGGAATGAGGGGGAAATGGGCTATACCTGCCTTTTGTTTCTCCTGTTTATTAACTGTTAATGGAGACAGATAATCAAAAGGGTTGCTTTACTCCTAGTCATGTTGAGGTCTTCTTAAGTTTTACGTATTTTATAATGTTTGACATCTTTGGGGACCTTACTGCCTGGAGAGAAACCACCTCCCAGGACTATATGATTTCTAGAGGCAGTAAACAACTTGGCATTGAGCCCACCTTTCATATATAAACCAAACAACCCCTTGTCCATAACCCCAACCACCTCCTTTAACTCACACACCAAGCCTGTTATCCCCTTCCCTAACTCATCCTGGGGCCAAGGTCCCAGACAACTAAGAACAGCCCCTATGCCCCAGAGCCCAACAGAACTATTCAAATTAACCAGTACTAAGCTGTTTACCCTGCCCCACTTTCACTTTCCCATGGAAACCCCAATAAAGGCTCTGGCCTGTTTTCCCCTCATCCCCTTTCTGGTTCCTGACTGACGCTGGCACTTCCCCTGTGGGTGGCTCTGGGTGGCATGCCCTGCCTCTTGTTTCTAGGGGATCTGTGAGTAATAAACATCTCAATGGCATTGATTTCTTCACGTCACTCAGTCACCTTTATTAGTTAAACTCACAAATTACTTATGTAAAGAGCCAGCCAAGGTCCAAGGAAACCTCAAGCATATTCTGTGCATGGGGGTGGCCAGCCGGTGAAGTTTTCCCCAACATAGGCTTTCTTTGTACAGGGTTATATAGACTGCAGAAAACAGCACACAGGGCATGCAGCTGGAGGAATGTGGTTGCCTGCAAACTGTTTACAATCCACGCTCACACCTGAGAACAATTTCGGTTTGGCCATTTTTTTACTGAAGAGCGGGCAGTCCGCCAGCTGTAAATTCTCACAGTCTGCTTACAGATGGTCTTCATCATATTCCCACAAGGTGGGAGGGGGAGTTGAGCTTGTCACACATCACTTGTTCATTTTTGAACTGTAAGAACTGTGCTGGTCTGCTGTCTCTGAAAAGCAACTCAGTATCTCATTAAACAGGATAGGACCATGTTGAGCTGGTTCTGTGATTACAATTTCTGCCATTATCCTGGGTCATTTTAGCATATAGAACCCATCCCTTTGCTCTAGCCTCCTATTATTTTTACCTCTAGTCAACAAACTTTCACCCTAACTCACTCCACTAACACACAAGGCAAAGCCTTAAATCAGTTCATTATCCAGAATTACTCTTCCTATGAAACCTTAGACTCTAATATCTTTCTGTCTTTTGCCATAGCCTTCTTTTCTTTTCATCTCTCATTCCATGATCTTCCTTGTGATCTTATCCAGTTCTCCAATCTTCTAACGTCTCTTTAAGCAGGCCTCAGGATTACCCAATATCCCTTCCAAGCCAACATTCCATAATTATCACATTCCAACCACCCTCACCAGCAGGCAAAATTTCCTCACCCGTTTGATCTCCCATTCCACTTACTCTCCTTCTGCTGACATGTGTATCAACCCAATTGTTGGACTTCTCTCCTCCTACTCCCAAGCTATTGAGCCCTGGTAGAGAAAATCAATTAGCTGTCAAATGATACCTCAAAAATTTTGTGATCTCCAACCTCAACAGAACAAGATATTCTTGGCAAGCCTTAATGTGCATCTACTCTCTTCTTTTCCCTTTCTCTGTAACAGCTCACTCACCACACCCCTGTCTTCTCTTTTGTTCTCAGCAGTTGATCTTGCCTTCTCCTTCAAAGACTTAAAAAGGACATGAGGTAGGATCTCAACATCTTGCCCTCCCATACTTATTTCCCATCCTCTCTCTTCTTCATGACTTAGGTATCCCTTCTCCATCTAAACTCTGAATTCCCCTCATCTGTAATTAGGAACTTCCCTCTATTTCTCTCTCTAATTTTCAACCTCTTTCTATGAACGTTTTCCCAAAGCTTCTCCCATCTTTTTAAAATACATTTTTATTGATTTCAGAGAGGAAGGGAGAGGGAGAGAGAAACATCAATGATGAGAGAGAATCATCGATCAGCTGCCTCCTGCACACCCACTACTGGGGATTGAGCCCACAACCCCAGACATATGCCCCAATGGGGAATAGAACCAACGGGTTCATAGGTCGATGCTCAACCATTGAGCCACATTGGCTGGGCACCTCTCCCATCTCTAAAATACCTTCTGCTGCTCTAAATTCCCTTCTAACTACACCCACGTTTTTAAAAGTCTCTCTTTTGCCTCACTTCTTAATACACTGCAATCTGGCTCACATACTCACACTGCTACAGAAATCACCCATGCCAAAGGCGCCAATTACATCTCTGTTGCTAAATACAAAATTCTTACCTTATTTAACTCCCTGCAAATTTGATGCTCTTTGATTATATTTTTCCTATATTGGCTACCCTTACACTTTTCCTTTTACTTTTATGGGCTCTTCCTCACTCCTAAATCCTCAATCATCAAGCTTTCTTCTTACCCTGCAGATAATTATCCTAGGTAACTTTATCCACTTCCATGGCCCCAGTTATGACTATATTTGATGATTCCTAAGTAAATCAGTCAAGACATTTGATACACACAACAATGATCTTTAAGCGGAAATAATCGAAAGAACATCCATGCCCATCCACCATAACTGCTAATGTATCTTTACCTTACTCCTTGATTGAAATCCCTGGTGGGCCTGGCCGGTGTAGCTCAATGGTTGAGCATTGACCTATGAACCAAGAGGTCACAGTTCGATTCCCATCAAGGCCCATGCCGGGCTGGCAGGCTCAATCCCCAGTAGGGAGCATAAAGGAGGCAGCTGATCAAGATTCTCATCAATGATGTTTCTATCTCTCCCTTCCTCTGTCTGAAATCAATAAAAACATATTTAAAAAGAAAATAAAGATATCCCTGGCGGAAATAACTGGGTGACTCTAGTTCATATACCTGGCTGGCTGCTAAGGGCCTGGGAGAGAGATCTGAAATTTTCAGGGAGAGGAAGGCTTTGCTTCTTGCCAAAATAAATACAATATAGAATTCCCCAAATCCTGGGTGTGTAGGGGGTGGGGAGGAATGCTACATGAGCTTATCTATCTCTGTGCCTTGGCTTCCTTCTGCTGGAATCCCTGGCCTCTAGCTATCTCCCATATCTCAGAGAGAGCTAAGATTCATTTCCTCAGGGCAGCTTTTGTGAACGTCCTCTTTCCATCCCAGTCTGAGTTAAATAAGCTCCGGTGTGCTCCCATCATCCACTCTATATACCTCTGTCAGCGAACTTTTCTGTTTACTTGGCTCTTTTTTTAAAATATATTTTTGTTGATTTCAGAGAGGAAGGGAGAGGGAGAGAGAGATAGAAACATCCCTGATGAGAGAGAATCATGGATCGGCTGCCTCCTGCAAGTCCCCTACTGGGGAATGAGCCCACAACCCAGACATGTGCCCTTGACTGGAATCGAACCTGGGACCTTTCAGTTCACAGGCCAATGCTCTATCCACTGAGCCAAACCGGCTAGGGCTACTTGACTCTTTACCTCCCTCTCTGAGACTATGGACTCTTCAAAGTGAGATGAGGGCCAAGAATCTCTAGCCTAGAAGTCAGTTCGGGAGAAAGGATCAGCTGGGGTAAGATGCCTTAGTGGACAGTTTCAGAAAGCTCAAGGTTGCTGAAAAGGGAAAGGAGATAGAAAATGGCTAGAAAGTAGAGTACCAATGACAAATGGCCTACTTTGACTTTGCCTATAACTGAAAAGTCTCATCAATATTTGTTAAATCATTTCTAATGATTTCCTGGCATCTTATATAACAGATAGTGACTTTCCTTGACCTTATCATTAGGTTTTGGGTTTCTGTCTAAATTTAGGTTCAGTAACAACCTTCTCTTTGGTTCTGAGTCCAGCTCAAATGCTACCTTGTCTAAGAAGTCTCCTGATTCCCCAAGTGGGTTTATTTTTCACTCTTTGAGGACAAGAACCAAGTCTATCTTTTTATCCTAACTCTGTCCCCAGGACCTGGCAAAATGCCTGGAACAGAGTAGGTAATGGATATTTATTTGACTGATAATCACTATGGGAAGCAGAAGAGATGTGTTTTAAAAAAGGGGTGGGGGGGGTGGGAAACAGGGTAAATTATAAAGTCTCCAAAGTCCTTTAGTGATCCCCGGTTTGGGTCACAGCTACTGCCTCTCTTGTTATGCTAAGTGGAAGTACTAAGGGATTGCTACCCAATCTTCTATTCCTGACTTACTCTGCTACTGCTCCCCTAACCCCTACCTGTACCCCAACATCTGCATAGTTAGTAAAATGTATATAGGTGGGTTAATTAGATGATATATAAATTATATCTCAATAAAGCTGTGACATTTTTTTAAATGCTGTATAAACTCTTTTCTTCAAGAAACCCATCCTACCCAAAGTTGCTATCAGAACTGGAGTTGTCAGTGAGGAAAAAAAAATTTTTGTTTCCTTGTCTCAGTGTGTAATTTTCATCCTTGAAGCCTAGGGACAATAGTGTTAGGGGCAGAAATAGACTAGTGGGGCCCTAACCAGTTTGGCTCAGTGGATAGAGCGTCGGCTTGAGGACTGAAGGGTCCCAGGTTCGATTCCGGTCAAGGGCATGTACGTTGGTTGTGGGCACATCCCCAGTAGGGGGTGTGCAGGAGGCAACTGATCGATGTTTCTCTCTCATCGATGTTTCTAACTCTCTATCCCTCTCCCTTCCTCTCTGTAAAAAATCAATTAAAAAGTATATTTAAAAAAAAGAAATAGACTAGTGGGGACTAGCTATAGTTGTAAGAAATATTAATCATGCTCTGTTAACTGTGATTGTTTTGTTCTGATTAAAGAAAGCACATTCTGACCTGGCTGGGCCTTTGTATTCCCCGCTTTTTCCCCCCCCCCCCCCCCCCCGCCCCACTTCCCCCCCACACCCGCGCAAACCTGCCTGCATTACCTGTAATCTGTAACCATTTTACCCATTCTTATTCCTCTTGCCTTCTTCCCCATGCCTGTAATACCCATTTGTATTCCTTTTGCATACCCATTCTTATTCCCACTTCGCCATGTAATCTTTGTCCTTCTACCCAATAGAAGCAGCTGGGGAGAGAGGGTAAGAAGGGGAGGCAGGATGGCCTGCTGCTTTCCCATGCTGCCCGCATTATTGGAATAAATGCTCAGACATGATTCAACCCTGTCTCTGCTTAATTGGCTCAAGTAGTGACAGGCAGCCCTGACCCACTAGTTGTCCAGTTTCAAAGGGACTTTGCCTTCCACAAACAGGGAGACAGAACTATGGATGGATGATGGCGATACTATTTGTCAAGACCTGTAATAGAGAGACAATTGGTATAGTGGAGCTGAGAAGGCTAAAAGGCTGATTCCAATGTAACCCCGATATTTGGGGGGTTAGCAATCTGAATCTGTGCCAGCAACTTAATGTACATTCTTGATAACTTATATTTAAGTCACTGCCCCTTTCTCCAGAATCTGGTCTTGCAAGACCTGTTACCTAAATGCTCACATTTTACAGAGGCCATAAACCATGAACCATACACAACCCCTAGAGGGGGTTATCAGCGCTGGCGCCAGGCCCTTAGATATGATCTCAAGAACCCCATCCCAACCCACGGGGCTTTTTGCAAAGCCCGCAAAAGGTCCAGAAGTCCCCATCCATTTTGGGGGGGACAAAGAAACCAAAAGGGGATAAAAGAAGGGCTTCCACCATATTGGTTTGCTCAGACTTTGGAGGCAACTCCTCTGAGACCGCCGGCGTAATAAAGCTGTGTAACTCCATTTCTCTAAGCATTGCTTGGGTTTCTCCGGTCTTCTACAACAGAGCAAGCACAGATTTTGAAGCCAGATGGCCCTGGGTTTGAATACAAGCTCTGCTACTCCTAGCCTCCACTTCCTCTTTCATCATTTGTAGACAGTGATGATGATCCATAGGACTGTTGAAGAATTCAAAAGAAATACTGTCATCAAAGAATCTATCATAGTGCACATGGCCCTGCACAGCAGTAAGTACTTCTCACACCTCAGTGAGCACAAAAGTCACCTGGGGATCCTGTTAAGCTGCAGATTCTGATTCAGTAGCTCTGAGGTGGGCCCTGAGATTCTGCATATCTAACAAGCTCCCAGGTGATGTCTCTGCTGTTGGTTCAGGGCCACAGTTTAGCAAAATTATGACGTGCCAATGGAGTGTAGAGGAGAAGGCAGGAAATTAATTCTTCAGGAGAAAGGAGTCTAGACCTTGACTTTGCAAAAAGTGGGAGGTGACTTGGGAAATAACAAGGAATGTGGTAAATAGCCACCAGACTGGGAAGGTGAATTGTAAATGATCTTAAACTTGATCATAATGAGTTTTAATTTTAGCCTGAACCAGTGGTTCTTAAAACGTGGTCCTTGATCAGCATCATCCCCAAAGTTGTTAAAAATGCACATTTTAGGACTTACCCCAGACCTACTGAATCAGAAACTCTGGAGGAGGAATCCAGCAATCTGTGTTTGAACAAGTCCTTCAGGTAATGCTAATGAACTGTAACATTTGAGAACTACAGGTCTTAGGCAATGGAGGGTGGGGGCACTGGGAGGTGTTTTAAATAGTAGAGGGAAGCGATCAGATCAGTGTTGTAGAAAGGTGACCCCTGTCCTAGGAGGCAGGTAGCATGACCAATTAGGAAGAAAGGGCAGGAAACCAGGTGTCATACAGGAATGTGCTTGTCTGCAAATAACAGAAAGCCTGAACTCAAGGTGTTTAAACAAATGAGTGATATTTTTCTTACACAGCAAGTTGGCAGTCCAGGCCTGGTACTAAGGCTCCAAACTGTCCTCAAACACCCAGGCTCCGGCTTCCCTCTGCCCTACCATGTTGGCTCGTGATCTCATGGCCAAAGGATGGATGCTGTTTCTTCAGGTATCACATCCAAATTCAAGGTAGAAAAAAGGGGACTGAGGGGCAAAGGCAGGACTGGTTACAACCCTCCACTTCCTTTGGGAGACTCTTTTTAATTCATTGAACTTGTGGTTTCATTTTCTTGAGCCACATGGTCACTCCTGGCTGCAAGGGAGGGTAGGAGATGGAGTGTTTAACTTTCCATCTTCTATAGAAGGTAGAGGAAGAAGGGTTGGAAAAGGATGTGAAGTCTACCAAGCTGACGTGTATGCCACATCTTCTTATAACTCTAAAGTTATAAGAAGAGAGAATGGGATGGTTGAAAGCAGGAGAGGAGAGGCACAGCTTATCTTACGTTATTGCATCAATAAGTCCTTTATACAAAAATATAAATGTCACCCTAGGCAGTTTGGCTCAGTGGATAGAGTGTCAGCCTGCAGCCTAAAGGTTCCTGGGTTCGATTCCGATCCGGCTGTGGGCTTGATCCCCAGTGGGGGCGTGCAGGAGGCAGCCAATCAATGATTTTCTCTAATCATTGGTATTTTTTAAAATATACTTTATTGATTTTTTTACAGAGAGGAAGGGAGAGGGATAGAGTCAGAAACATTGATGAGAGAGAAACACCGATCAGCTGCTTCCTGCACGCCGCCTACTGGGGATGTGCCCGCAACCAAGGTACATGCCCTTGACTGGAATCGAACCTGGGACCCTTCAGTCCGCAAGCCGACACTCTATCCACTGAGCCAGACCGGTCAGGGCATCATTGGTATTTCTATCTCTCCCTCTCCCTTCCTCTCTGAAGTCAATAAAAAAATATATTAAAAAAAATTATATATATATATATATATATATATATATATATATATATATAAATGTCAACATTGTACAAGCAGTATACAATTAAAGTTCAAAAAACATTTTCCCCAGCTATCATACCCCTTATTTTTATTTGTTTTTGTTTTACTT
>NW_005871062.1:11046518-11049323 GCF_000147115.1 Myotis lucifugus | reverse complement strand
AAAATCCCACAATTTGCCATTGGGTGGCCCATTTGTGAGGATTAGAATAGGATTTCTAACATCAGGGTCATTAGATTAGCACTCTGGCCAGTAATTGATTTTTGAACCCTGTTATATCCCACATTGTTTGTTTTGTCTCATTTTAGGCCACCAGAGATCTTTTATTGGGAAATAAAGTCTATTTATACCCAGGCCTTTACTTCTTGATAAAGGGCATTGCCGGGGGGGGGGGGGGGGCAGTTCTGGAACAGAAGGGCCATCAATGAGGAAGCCAGGAAGAGATCACAATAAAACCTAGCAGAGGATAATACAAGTAAATACCATAATGGAAATTAAAGGCTATAAGAAATTCTGTCAGCAAATAAACAAGCTCAGTACTAGTGCTGTTGTTTATCTTTCATAACAGAGAACTGTAGTGTGGAAGTCCGATTTAAAAAATAATTAGGGGGTGGGAGTCCCGGGGAGAGGTCAATGGGGGGAAAAGGAGACATATGTAATACTTTATTTTTATTTATTTATTTTAAATCCTCACCTGAAGATATTTTTCTATTGATTTTTAGAGAGAATGGAAGAGAGAAGGAAAGACAGAGAGAAATATCGATGCAAGAGAAACACATCGATTGGTTGCCTTCTGCATGCACCCCGACCAGGGTCCAGGCTGGGGAGGAGCCTGCAACCGAGGTATGTGCCCTTGACTGGAATCGAACCCGGGACCCTTCCGTCCGCAGGCCGACGCTCTATCCACTGAGCCAAATTGGCTAGGGCAACATATGTAATACTTTAAACAATAAAGAATTAAAGAAAAAATAAAACTACCATCATCTGAAAATAAATAAATAAATAAATAAAAACAATTAAATGAAGATATCTCAGTACTGGATTAGCTGGGCACCTAAAAGCTGATTACATATATAAGGAAATGTAACCAAATTAAAATAAAAAGTCTTCAGTTTTTAAAAATTTGACCCGGAAGTTTAAGTAGAACTGGTTTTGGATGCTCCCCTTTTTACATTGTCTATGTTCCATCAGAAACAACTCACATTACAGCTGACGTTTTATATTTATTTTACCTTACCTTTACAAGTAACTTCAGACATTTTGAGCCTGTGCCCAGAGGCCTCTTTCTTAAAATATTTTTAACAACTTTATTAATTCATGTGTTTGTTATGAATATTCCTGGACAAATTTTGTGTGTACGTATGGTTTTGCCTCTCCGGGTAACTGCCTAGGAGTTAACTGCTGGGTCATATGGTTACTCTGTGGAACTGCTAGGCTATTTGCCAAAGCGGCTACACCCTCTTACATTCCCACCAGCAATGTGTGAGAGGTCCAATTTCTCCACATTATAGAGGCTTCGTTTTTATATGAAACTGTGGACAGAAAAAAAAAAAAAAGGTGTTCTATGGAAAGTAACCTCACAGGGTGATCTGATCATAAATTCCTAACTGGGCAGGTCATGGTGGGTAGTCATGGCCCAGGCATATAACTTCTGAAGTAAAAGGTTTTAAGCCCCCCGGTGTGCATCTAGGTTAACACCCCTTTGAAATATCAGAAGTAATATCCCTCGAAGGAGGTATTAACCCTCAAGAGAGCACATAATCTTGTTCACAACCCTGTAATCCAATCCCCACTTTGCTTTCTCCCACCTTCCTTGCACCCTCTTTTAAATTTCAAATGTATAAAAGAAACTGCAAAACTGTTATTCTGAGGAGCATTTGAGATCTTGCTACCCAGCATATGTCATCAGTTTGGCTCAAATAAACTCATTAAGAATTTTCTACAGGTTTGCCCTGGCCCGTGTGGCTCATTTGATTGAGCGTAGTCCCATACACTGCTTCTATTCCTGGTTGGGGTGCCCCAGTTGCTGTTTCTCTTTCACATGGCGGGGCAGCCGATTGATATTTCTCTTTCACATTGATGTTTCTCTCCCTCTCCCTTTCTCTCTCTTTAGAAAATCAATTTTAAAAAGTAAAATAAAATTCTCACCAGGCCAGCATGGCTCAGTGGTTGAGAATCGACCTATGGACTAGGAGGTCATGGGTTTGATTCCTGGTCAGGGCACATGCCCAGGTTGTGGGGTGTGCAGGAGGCAGCTGATCAATGATTATCTCTTATCATTAATCTTTCTCTCTTTCTCTCCCTCTCCCTTCCTCTCTGAAATCAATAAAAAATATATATTTTTAAAAATTCTCTATAGGTTTGAATGTTTCTTATATTAACAAAACAAACAGAGAACTCAACCAGTTCCAGCCATGGAAAGTTTCTTTTCAGGGAAAATATCTTTTTTTTTTTTAATGAATGGAAACATGTCTTGCATCATCTCCCCCATTCCCAAAGTCTGTATTCCTTGGTGACTGTACAATCCACAGGAGGAGAAGCACAATACATGGCTTCTTTGTGGTTAAGGTAGGGTCCAATAAGATCTACTAGGGTGGAATATTGAAACATGGGGTTCGGGGTACAGACTTTTCTTCTCATGGGTACTTGTCCTCACAAAGTTTAAAGAATAAACTCGCACACCAAAAGGCTTCTTTAATAAAAAATGCAGAAGTTTATTGGAAGTAGATATAAACTCCATCTGGGCAGGGGTGCCCCCAAAGGGAACCCCAGGGAAAGGGGCCTCCCAATGGGAAAAGCATTCTCTTTCTCTCTCTCTCTCTCTCTCTCTCTCTCTCTCTCTCTCTCTCTAATGGGAAAATTTAAAAATCCTGCCTCATGTCCCTTTGTCTCCAGTTTATGTATGCTGCAGTTCTTTGTTTGAACCTGACCCTTTCTTATTGGTCCCTTTCCTTAATTTGGGACCCC
>NW_005871062.1:10940334-11044999 GCF_000147115.1 Myotis lucifugus | reverse complement strand
AAGGAGACATATGTAATACTCTTTGTAATACTTTAAGCAATAAATAATAAAAAAAAAATTAACATTTTTCAAAATGTTTTGGAGGAAAAATGAACAGGACTTGGAAATGGATTGGTTAGGGAAAGGGAGACGTCTTTGCTTTTCAGTATTTGTTTCAAGCAACTATGAATAGGTGGTGCTGTTTACTGGGGAGAAGAATGGAAGAGAAATTTGAGGTGGGAAAAATCATGTTTTGTTTTGGACATACTAAATTTGAGATGCATATTAGTTATGAGGTCAGTATGTTGAGGAGGCAGTTGGCTGTACAGGTTTGGAACTCACAGAAGAGAGAGCCTAGAGCTGGAGATAAAAATTTGGGAGGCCCTGGTGAGCATCTGCCAGGGACCCGAGTTTTTAGGGTTCAATTCCTGGTCTAGGGCAAGGGTTGCAGGTTCAATCCCCACCACCCAGGGTGGTGTGTGGGAGGCAACCAATCAATGTTGATGACTCTCTCTGTCTTCCCCCCTCCCTCCCTCCCATCTACTCTCTCTCTAGAAAATCAATGAAAAAATATCCCTGGGTGAAGAGTAACAAACAAAACAAGAAAATTGGGGGGCGTACTCAGTTATATAGGTGATATCAAAGTTTTGGGACTATGTGAGATCA
Source organism: Myotis lucifugus (assembly GCF_000147115.1). Taxonomy (NCBI): domain Eukaryota; kingdom Metazoa; phylum Chordata; class Mammalia; order Chiroptera; family Vespertilionidae; genus Myotis; species Myotis lucifugus. Next base: position 11,044,354 of record NW_005871062.1, on the reverse strand, counting down.
CTTAGGGAGAACGAGTTAGCTCCTGCACTCCAATACTTTGAGGTCTGGTAGAAGGAGAAGATTGAACAGGCCATTGAGGTACTGAGGTACGAGAAAAAGCAGGACACTGGTGTTATGGAAGCCAAAAGAGATAAGTTTCTGGAAGATGGAGAATTGTTTTTTTATCAGTATTTCTAACATTTGATAAGATGCTCAATTGGATTTGACATCATGGAGGTTATTGGTTTTGGCCTATCCAATAATCTAGAAGTGAAAGATGGAAACCAGATTGGAATAATTGAATGGGATGTGAGGATGTGAAGACAGTGAGTGTGAATTAGAAAAAAAGTGCCCCTTCTTCATGTAAAGACCCCTTATGTTCATGTACCCAAAACTAAATTTGATAGGTGAAAAATTGATGTCTTGTTTAATTTTTCTATTTCTTGATTACTAATGTGGTTGAAGATTTTTTTCACATTTATTGACCATTTGTGAGTTTCTGTTCCTGTCCTCTGTGCTGCTGCTGCTTCTTTTTTAAAAAAATCATTTTCTAATTTATTGTTAAGAGTACTTTAGGCAGTAATAATACATAGCCGATAGAGTGTAATCATATAATTGTCTTTTTGTGGCTGGCTTATTTCATTTAGTATAATATTCTCTATGTTCACCCAGGTTGTAGCATGTGTCATAATTTCCTTTTTAAGGCTGAATAATATTCCAGTGTATGTCTCTATCTATTTTGTTTATCCAAGTGTCAATGAACACTTGGGCTGCTTCATGTCTTGGCTATTGTGAATAATGCTGCTAAGAAGGTGGGTGTACAGATATCTGTAGTAGATACTTGTTCAAGTCCCTGCTTTCAGTTCTTTTGGATATATACACCCAGAAGAGTGATTACTGGATTATATGGTAATTCTATTTTTAATTTTTTTGATGAATAGCCACATTGTTGTTTTTTGTTAATCCTCACCCAAGGATATTTTTCCATTGATTTTTAGAGAGAGTGGGAGGGAGAGACAGAGACAGAAAGAAACATCGATGTGAGAGAGGCATATCGATTGGTTGCCACCTGCATGCACCCGGACCAGGGCTGGGGAACCTGCAACCAAGGACTTTTCAGTCTGCGGGCCAACGCTCTATCTACTGAACCAAACCGGCTAGGGTGTCATGACACTTTTGTCTTATGTTTTCCTCTAAGAGTTTTATTGTTTTATGTCTTACATTAAAGTCTTAGGTCCTTTCAAAGTTAATTTTTGTCTATGGTGTTAGATAAGGGTCTGATTTCATTCTTAAAAAATTTTTTGTAATTGATTTTAAATTAAATTTTATATTTTAATGTGTTTTTATTGACTTGAGAGAGAAACATTGATATGACAGAAACATCTACTGGGTGCCTCCACACACACCCTGACCATGGTTCGAACCTGCAACCTGGGTATGTGCCCTGACTGGGAATTGAACTGAGGACCTTTCAGTGCACAGGATGACACTCAGCCAGCTAAGCCACACTGGCCAGGGCTTAATTGATTGTCAGAGAGAGAAAGAGAGAGAGACAATGAGAGAGAGAGACAGACATAGAAGCAGAGAAACATCAATTTGTTACTCGACTTAGTTATGCAGCATTCATTGGTTGATTCTTGCATGTGTCCTGGCTGAGGATCAAACCCGCAACCTTGGTGTATCGGGAAGATGCTCTAACCAACTGAGCTACTCGGCCATCAGCACCATTTGTTGAAAGGACAGCTCTTTCCCCCATTGAATGGCCTTGGCACCCTTGCCATAAGTCATTTGACCATATATTCAAAGGCTTTTTGGGGAGAAGGGGGTCCCGATATATGGTGACAGGAGAAGATTTGACTTTGGATGGTGGGCACATGGTGCAGTATACAGATCTTGTAACATAGAAAACCCACACCTGAAACCTGTATGATCATGTTGACCAATGTCATCCCAATAAATACAATTTTTCAAAAAACGGCTTATTTCTGGTCTCTAGTCTATTCCATTGGTCTCTATATTTGTCTTTATGCCACTACCACACTCTTTTTGTTATTGTTGTTAATCCTTACCCCAGGATACTTTTTTCCATTGTTTTTTTAGAGAGAGTAGAAAGGAGGGCAAGATACAGAGAGAAACATCAATGTGAGAGAGAGACCCTGACCAACTGGGGTCTGGGATTGGGATCGAGCCTATAACTGAGGTATGTACCCTTGGGGACCCTTCAGTCCGCAGGCCAAGGCTCTATCCACTTAGCCAAACTGGCCAGGGCCCATAAATCTTACTCTTGATTACTGTAGCTTTGTAGTAAGTTTTAAAATCAGGAAGTGCAAGTCCTCCAGTTTTGTTCTTTTTTATGATTGTTTGGATATTTTGGTGCCTTAAAATTCCAAATGTGAATTTTAGGATAGGTTTTTCTACTTATGCAAAAAGCGTCATTGGGATTTTGATAGGGATTGCATTGAATCTGTAAATGGCTTTGGGTAGTATTGACATTTATTTTTTATTTTAAAACTATGGAAGACAGTTTGGAGTTCCCTCAAAAAACTAAGAATGGAACTCCCATTTGACCCTGTGATCCCACTTCTAGGAATATATCCCAAGAAACCAGAAACACCAATCAGAAAGGATCTATGCACCCCTATGTTCATAGCAGCACAATTCACCATAGCTAAGATCTGGAAACAGCCTAAGTGCCCATCAGTAGATGAATGGATTAGAAAACTGTGGCACATCTACACGATGGAATACTATGCTGCTGTAAAAAAGAAGGAACTCTTACCATTTGCAACGGCATGGATGGAACTGGAGAGCATTATGCTAAGTGAAATAAGCCAGTCAATGAAGGAAAAATACCACATGATCTCACTCATTCATGGATAATAAAGACCATTATAAACTTATGAACAATAATAGATGCAGAGGCAGAGCTGCCTCAAACTGATTGTCAAACTGCAGCGGGAAGGCCGGGGAGGGTTGGGGGGCAGGAGGGGGAGGGTAAGAGATCAACCGAAGGACTTGTATGCATGCATATAAGCATAACCAATGGACATAAGACACTGGGGGGGTAGGAGAGGCCAGGGGATTGTCAAGGGTGGGGGGAAAAAAAGGACACATATGTAATACCCTTTGTAATACTTTAAGCAATAAAAAAAATAATATAATAAAAAACAAAACAAAAAAAATTACAGTAGGTCCTCGGGTTATGTCAGAGATCGTTCCTACGGCGTGACTTAATGTGATTTTCACCGTAAGTCGGAACCCACCTACATAAGCACCTACATCACTCACATACACAGCAGTAATGAAGTGAAATAGTAAAAAAAATTTAAAAGAAAGATAACAATTCCTGACCTTTACTTGTGGTAAATAAATAATAAAAAACATAAAGCACATATGTACATACGTTGAAATGACAGACCTTTTTTTTTATTTATAAATAAACGGGAGATGGCGACGTAACCACAAAATGACGTACGTTGAATCCGATGTAACCCGAGGACTGTCTGTATATATATTTTTTATTTTTTTCAGAGAGGAAGGGAGAGGGAGAGAGAGAGAAACATCAATGATGAGAGAGAATCATGGATCGGCTGCCTCCTGCACGCCCCCTACTGGGATGGAGTCTGCAACCCAGGCATGTGCCCTTGACTGGAATCGAACCGGGACCCTTCAGGCCGCAGGCCGAAGCTCTATCCACTGAGCCAAACTGGCTAGGGCTATTATTGACATTTTAACAATATTAAGTCTTCTAATCTATGAACATGGGATGTGTCTATTTATGTCTTTAATTTCTTTCACCAATATTTTGTACTTTTCATTGTACAGTTGTTTCACCTCCTTGGTTAAGGTAATCCCTCAGTATTATTTCTGATACTATTGTAAATGAAATTGTTTTTATGGTTTCCTTTTCATAGTTCTTTTTTTTTTTTCTTTTTTAAAGAGACTGTGAGGTTACGTGGTTCCCCAGGCATGACCAGCGGTGGGAGGTCAGCGTGGGTGGACGTGAGGACGAGGGGATGTGGGGACGTGAGGATGTGGGGACGAGGGGACGTGAGGGATGTGAAGACGAGGGGACGTGAGGACCCATAGTTCATTTTTTTAATATATATATATTTTTTTTATTTCAGAGAGGAAGGGAGAGGGAGAGACAGAAACCTCAATGATAAGAGAGAATCATTGATTGGCTGCCTCCTGAATGCCTCCTACTGGGGATCGAGTTAGCAGTCCAGGCATGTGCCCTGGACTGGAATTGAACCTGGGACCCTTCAGTCCACAGGCCCATGCTCTATCCATTGAGCCAAACTGGCTAGGGCCATAGTTCATTTTTTAAAAATATATTTTTATTCATTTCAGAGAGGAAGGGAGAAGACAGAGCTAGAAACATCGATGATGAGAGAGACTCATTGATCAACTGCCTCTCGCAGCCCCATACTGGGATCAAGCCCGCAACCCGGACATGGAATTGAACCAGCGACCTTCAAGTTCATAGGTCGAAGCTCAACCACTGAGCCATGTCATCCAGGCTCATAGTTCATTTTTCATGTATAGAAATGCAACTGATTTTTTTTTTTATTAGAGAGAGAAGGAAATATCAGTTTGTTCCACTTATTTCTGTGTTCATTGGTTGATTCTTTTTTAAACAAATAACTCCTTTTACTTATTTTTTTTGTTAATCCTCACCCGAGGATATTTTCCCATTGATATATATATATTTTTTTTTTAGAGACAGTGGAAGACAGAGGGAAAGACGGAGAGAGAGAAACATTGATGTGTGTGTGTATTGGTTGCCTCCGACACATGCCCCAACCAGGTCAGGGGATAGAACCTGCAACCAGGGTACGTGCCCTTGACCAGAATTGAACCCAGGACTCTTCAGTCCATGGTCTGGCGTTCTATCCACTGAGCCAAACTGGCTAGGGCATTGGTTGATTCATGTATGTACCCTAAACAGGGATCAAATCTTGACTTGTTGGGATGACGACCTAACCAACTGAGCTACCCAGCCAGGGTGAAATGCAACTGCTATTTGTGTGTTGATTTTGTATTCTGCTACTTTGCTGAATTCATTTATTCTAACAGTTTTTGTGTATGTGATTTTTAGGGTTTTCTACATATTAAGATCATAATAAAATTTTTTCATATTCATTTAGTGGATGCACTATAATTTGCTATGGACTATTTCCAGTTTTTTTATTATCAAATACATAGAAAGAGGAGAACTAACATTTAAGCAGCCCACATATGATGTACATCACCCTTCCTTGAGAGTATTTCCTTAGGATAGATTCTCAGAAATACCTGATCCTCCTCTCTTCTCATTTGACCACAGGTTTTTATTTGAATCTTCATTGCCACCTCCTTAAATTGCCCTCCCATCTCCCTTCCTTCCTTTAATCCTGGTCCCCTTTCATTCTGTTTTGTATACTGCTACCAAATGAAGAGTGAAGGTTGGTGTACTTTTCCCTCATAGAAAACAAGACTTAAGAAGCAGATTGTTTCTATATCATCGGTTCTGTGGGTGTTAGAAAAAAAAAGTTTTCAAAGGCTGGAGTACACTTCATGAATGATTTGAAATTTAATTTGATTCTTGAAGGATGAAGTAGCATTTTAGTAAGTGGAGAGAAGGCAGAGGTGAAATATTACCCATTAAAACAGTGGTTCTCAACCTTCCTAATGCTGCGACCCTTTAATATAGTTCTTCATGTTGTGGTGACCCCCAACCATAAAATTACTTTCGTTGCTACTTCATAACTATAATTTTGCTACTGTTATGAATCGTAATGTAAATATCTGATATGCAGGATGATTTTCATTGTTACAAACTGAACATAATTAAAGCATAGTGATTAATCACAAAAACAATATGTAATTATATATATGTTTTTCGATGGTCTTAGGCGACCCCTGTGAAAGGGTCGTTTGACCCCCCAAAGGGGTCGCGACCCACAGGTTGAGAACCGCTGCATTAGAAGGTAATTGTGAGATGTTCAGGCATGTGAACTTCGATGACTGCAGACAAGGAGAGGTAGAACTCATTCTCCTAGACAAGGATTGTTTATTCTGCTTATCTGGAGTGAGCTAGGGCTTTACATACATTGGCAATTTTTACCCATTTTGTTTTAGAAAAAATAGTTTATTTGAGATTGTATTATACTCTTTTATTGATGTATAAATCACATGATGTAAAATTCACCATTTTTTTTTCTTTATTGATTAAGGTATTAACATATGTGTCCTTATCCTCCCATTGTCCCCCTCTCGCCCCCCCACTCATGCCCTCACCCCCCTGATGTCTGTGTCCATTGGTTAGGCTTATATGCATGCATACAAGTCCTTTGGTTGATCTCTCCCCCTTACCCCCACCCTCCCCTACCTTCCCTCTGAGGTTTGATGGTCTGTTTTTAAGTGCATAAAGTATATTCACAAGGTTGTGCAACCATTACTATTTAATTCTGTAAGTTTTCCATCTCCCTAGAAAGAAATCTCGTATCTATTAGCAGTCAATCCCAGTTCCCCCTGGCAACCGTTTTCTGTGTCTATTGATTTGCCTGTTTGTGGACATTTCATATAAATAGAGTCATATAACATGTGACTTTTTGTATCTGCTTAATAATATTTCATTGTATGAGAGAAAGAGGGAGATATAGAGAGAGAGGTATCGATTGGTTGCCTCCCGCATGTGCTCTGACCAGGGCCAGGAATCAAACCCGTGACCTTTGGTGCAGGTGCCAACATTCTAACCACTGAGACACACCGGGCAGGGCTAACCAGCCTTATTGAGGTAGATTTGTTATCACAAACTGCACATATATGAAATGTACAATTTAATAAGTTTGGACATCCTTATACACCTGTGAAACCATTCCCATAATCAAGATAGTGATCATATGCATTATCCCCCAAATTTTTCTTATACCCCTTGGAATCCTTCTCTCCCCCCTCCCTGTCGTTGCCCCTTTCCCTGGAGCCACTGATCAGCTTTCTGTCACTATAGACCAGTTTGCATTTTATATAAATGGGATCATTGTGGAATATACTTTTTTTAGGCTGGCTTCTTTCACTCAGTATCATTCATGTTGCGTTTATCAGTTCATTCCTTTTTATTTACTAGAGGCCGGGTGCACAAGACTTGTGAACTGTGGGGGCGGTCCCTCAGCCCTCGGGGAATGTCCGACTAACGGCTTAGGCCCGCTTCCCGGACATCCTTAGCGCTGCCATGGAGGTAGGAGAGGCTCCTGCCACCACCGCTGCGCTCAACAGCCATGAGCCCGGCTCCTGCGTTGAGCATCTGCCCCCTTGGTGGTCAGTGTGCGTCATAGCGACCGGTCGTTCTGCCAATCGGTCGATTTGCATATTAGCCTTTCATTATTTAAGGTAATAGTCTATTGTGTGGATATATCACAATTTGTTTATCCATTCAACTGTTAGTGGACATTTAGGTTGTGTCTAGTTTCTGACTAGCACAAATAAAGACAAGTTTTTGTATGGTCATATGCTTTTATTTCTCTTGGGTAAATACTTAGGAGCGGAATAGCTGAGTCATATGGCAGAGTATGTTTAACTGTTTAGGAAACTGCCAAACTGTTTTCCAAAGTGATTGTCCCATTTTTTATTGTTCCACACTCTTAATTGTGTTCTTTTTAACATACAGAGAAGTAAGAAGAAAACAGAAAGAGACATAAAGATACCTATAATCAACCTCTCAGATTGTTCGTTTTGACATTTTCCATCCCCAAATAACTCATGTACTTGATTAGAAAATTTAAACATTGTAGTCAGGAATAAAATGAAAAGCAAAACCACTACCTAGAGACAATGATTGTTAATTGTTTTTGATCTAGAAAAACACAAACATATACCAGCATCTCTTTGTCTCTTTTTCTTCTGGTTTATAACAGAAGCAATCAAAGTATAGACACTATTCTGCACCTTGGTTTTTTTCACTTTACAATTTATTTTAGAGGTATTTAAATAGTTTCATTACAGTCTTACAGTAGTACCATCAGTTTTGCTAGTGTAATTGTGATAATAGGGAATTGTTTGAGTATAATGTGAAGTTTGTCTGTAAGAAATGCTAGGCAAATGTAGGAAACTACCCTGCCTAACTGAGCCACGGAAGGAATACACAAGCCACACACAGGCATGCACTTCAAATACCTTCCAGCAATCTGTTTATTGGTGTGTAATGAGTCATACCCATCCACATCTGGTGTTACAGATTTCTGTTGATTTCACATTACCCTCCTGCCACTTGACAGTAACTCACAAGCTGCAAACTTTCAATGCCCACTAACTACTACAGCAAACTTGAAGTCTTTTTCAAGGTAAAATGCCATGTTTATTTATGTACTAGAGGCCTGGTGCACGAAATTCGTGCATGGGTAGGGTCCCTAGGCCTGGCCGGCAGTCAGGGCCAATCAGAGCCTGCCTTTTTTCATTCCGCGCCGCCCCCCTGGTGGTCAGCGCTGTCATAGCGGGTGATCAAACTCCCAGTTGGTTGAACTCCTGAGGGGACAATTTGCATATTAGACTTTTATTATATAGGATTTCTTAACCATTTAGCCCACGTAAAATGGCTACCATTATAATTAGACTCCCTTTTTTATGTCATTGGTAAAAATTTTGAGTGTCATACTTTGAAACCTCATTTTTCCCATAAGCCTCGTGATTTTTATGATACAATTTTACACAGCATGGTACATTTTAAAAATGTGTCTGTCACATTATAGAACTGATTTATTCCATGGTATGAGCATACATAATTTCTTTACTTTTTAAACTTTTAAAGTTTTGTTTCAAAAAATGGTGATATACATCATATATACTAAAGAGCACATAGATAAGGAAGTATGTTTTAAAGAATAGTGGTAAAGCAGTAAATGACTACTTAGCTCCCACCCAGCTTACAAAATAGTAAATTACTAATATTTTTGAATTTACTGTATGCCCCTCACTGAGCATTTTTACTTTTTTGAATATCTGAAATATTTCATGATAAAATTAAATTTAAAAGTATTAAAAGTCTGTACTTCCCCCTCAACTGGTCTTCCTAATGAATGTTGATTCCCCAGCTGATAGCCTTGCTAGTGCACAAATAGTGTGCACACACATACCGGAGGTAGGAAAATCTGTAAATAGATTTCTGTTTAAGATTAATGTGTATTGGGTTTATTATTGTTATTTTTTCTAATCGCTTTGTTGAGATCTAATTCATATGCCATAAAGTTCACTCTGGTAAAGTGTAACATTTAGTTTTTTTGTTTGTTTTGTTTTGTTTTAAATATATTTTTATTGATTTCAGAGAGGAAGGGAGAGGGAGAGAGAGAGAGAAACATCAGTGATGACAGGGAATCATTGATTGACTGCCTCCCGCATGTCCCCCACTGGGGATCGAGCCCGCAACCTGGGCATGTGCCCTTGACCGGAATTGAACCTGGGACCCCTCAGTCCGCAGGCCGACGCTTCATCCACTGAGCCAAACCAGCTAGGGCAGTTTTTGTTTTTTTTTAAGTATATTCACAAAGTTGTGCAAACATCACTATATCTAATTCCAGAAATTTTTCATTAATATGTAGATTTTTATGAGTAGATTTTTCAGATTAGGCAGTATTGATCTAAAGAAAAACTAATTTCCTACGATATCAAAAAATGTTTTAGGCTTTAAGGTGCTGTTTCCTTTATAGAAAGAATCATAGCTCCAGATAGAAAGGCATAACACTATCCCCATAGGATTTATTGTCCATTTGAAAGCTCCAGTGAAAAGTCCCTATTTAGTGAAGTGTGCAAGATTTGGCTCAGTTTATATAGTCCCAGTGACTGTGTCCAAGAGTTTGGCACAATCTTGATCTGGTCCTGTTCTTTTCTCTCCAACATAGATATGTAGACGAGTTTTGTTTCCTTTTTGCTTCTCTTGGAAAGAAAACTTTTATGGCTTCACAACTGATACAACAGGATTGTCATATGAGTCAGAACTATCATTTTATAGGATTCCAGTGATCTGTGCCTGAAAAGGGCTTCAAGTCACTGAAAGGTTATATGGCTCCCCTTTTGTAAACTTAAGAATTTACTTGAGCCTGGCATGGCTCAGTGGTTGAGCATTGAACTATGAACCAGAAGATCACGGCTTGATTCCCGGTCAGGGCACAAGATCTGGTTGCGGGCTCAGTCCCTGGTGTGTGGCAAGCAGGAGGCAGCCGATCAATGATTCTCTCTCTCATCATTGTGGTTTCTATCTGTCTCTCCCTCTCCCTTCCTCTCTGCAATCAATTAAATATATATGTATGTATGTATGTATGTATAGAAGAATTTACCTGAAATATCTCAAACTCTTATATATCCATTGTTCACTCTTCTAGAAAAATTATGTTGAAGTGATAGGGTAAAAGGAAGAGTAAAATTTACCTCCCTAGCCGGTTTGGCTCAGTGGATAGAGCGTTGGCCTGCAGACTGAAGGGTTCTGGGTTTGATTCCGGTCAAGGACACACACCTTGGCTGTAGGCACCCGGCCCTGGTTGGGGGCCTGCTGGAGGCAACCAATCGATGTGTCTTTCTCACATTGGTGTTTCTCTCTGTCTCTCCCTTTCCCTTCCACTCTCTCTAAAAATCAATGGAAAAAAATACCTTCGGGTGTGGATTTAAAAAACAAAAAAAATTACCTAAGGCAAACTTTCCACTGATGAATAGAAGGAGGACATGGATAATTTAGAATAGCTGTTTCATTCTATATATATATTTTTTATTGATTTTTTACAGAGAGGAAGGGAGAGGGCTAGAGCAGCCATGGGCAAACTACGGCCAGCGGGCCGGATCTGGCCCGTTTGAAATGAATAAAACTAAAAAAAAAAAAAAAGACCGTACCCTTTTATGTAATGATGTTTACTTTGAATTTATATTAGTTCACACAAACTTTTGTTCCGGCCCTCCGGTCCAGTTTAAGAACCCATTGTGGCCCTCGAGTCAAAAAGTTTGCCCACCCCTGGGCTAGAGAGTTAGAAACATTGATGAGAGAGAAAAATCCATCAGCTGCCTCCTGCACGCCCCCTACTGGGGATGTGCCCGCAACCAAGATACATGCCCTTGACCGGAATCGAACCTGGGACCTTTCAGTCCGCAGGCCGACGCTCTATCCACTGAGCCAAACCGGTCAGGGCAGCTATTTCATTCTAAACTCTTTTTCATACTATTACTTTGTTAGATTATTAGAAACAGAGTACTGGCCTGAATGGATCCTTGGGGCTGACCTTATATAGAGCAACTTTTAGTCTTAAGCAGTTTTGTTTATAAAAGAAAAGTAGGTGTTTTTACCTGGAAATAGATAATACTTAAATAATGAAACAATACTTTTTGAGCTCTTGTATAGCTTTTTCATTTTGCTCAGCTCTTTACATGCCGTATTGGGAATGGCCAACATCAGCTGAATGGCCCACATCAGTTTGACACTAATGATCAGCCTCTGTCAGCTTCCCACCATTCTGGCCCAGTGTAAAATTGTGATTATTTTTACTTAAAATACCTATTTTTTCCCAATTCTAGATGAGTTGAGGAAAGATTGATTGTGTTGGCCAACAAATGAGAGCGTATTCAAACAATTTTGTGTATAAGACCTGGCTTAGGATAATTAGGATAGAGTTTTTGTCAGTACCAACTGTAATGAAAATCAGAACAGAATCTTCTTTCTTTTATATTTCCCTTAATCTGAATCTTTCCTATTATAGGTTACTTCAGATAGCTTGTAGTGTGAAAAATAAGCATAATTTTTTGGGGGAAATTAGCTGTATATGTTAACTATATCAATGAGAGATGACAGTTTTATGAGTAATCTTCAAATAGGAAAAAATTAAATTGACATTGAAATACATTTTGATTCTTTTCATTGGACTTCTTTATGCCTAATGATTTTTCTCAGTCTGATATTAAAATGGATGTACATTCTTAGCATACACATTGAACAGTCTTTGGGAAGCTTAGATGGTGTTGGAGTAAAACCTGCTGCTGTTTTTTTTTTTCTTTTTAATCCTCATCCGAGGATATTTTTCCGTTGATTTTTAGGGAGAGTAGAAGAGAGAGGGAAGACAGACAGAAACACATCGATTAGTTGCCTCCTGCATGAGCCCCAACCAGGGTCCGGGCTAGGGAGGAGCCTGCAACCAAGGTACCAGTCCTTGACTGGAATTGAACCTGGGACCCTTTGGTCTGCAGGCCAACGCTCTATCTACTGAGCCAAACTGGCTAGGGCTGCTGCTTTTTTTAAAAAATATATATTTTTATTGATTTCAGAGAGGAAGGGAGAGGGAGAGAGAGCTAGAAACATCAGTGATGAGAGAGAATCACTGATCAGCTGCCTTCTGCATGATCGGGGATCGAGCCTGCAAGCCAGGCAAATGCCCTGGCCAGGAATTGAACCGTGACCACCTGGTTCATAGGTCAATGCTCAACCACTGAGCCACACCAGCAAGGCCCTGCTGCTATTTTTAATTTGCAAAATTCAGGGGTTAGCAAAAGAAGGGTTACAGTTGTTTGTGTGGAAAATAATGCAATAATTAATAAATAAAAGAATAAGCTTTTATTCTTTTTATCACAACTGTAAACCTACTTTTGCCTACCCCTGTATGATTCATGATATGGATCATATGTATTTAGATTACTAACAGGCAGTTGCATTGTGTTCTTAAAGGTCCAACATTAAATGTGTGTAGTACACATTACCTTGCTTCTGGATCTACTTTGTTTTTTTTTTTTTAATATATATTTTATTGATTTTTTTACAGAGTGGAAGGAAGAGGGATAGAGAATTAGAAACATCAAAGAGAGAGAAACCTCAATCAGCTGCCTCTTGCACACCCCCTACTGGGGATGTGCCCACAACCAAGGTATATGCCCTTGACCGGAATTGAACCCGGGACCCTTCAGTCCCCAGGCCGATGCTCTATCCACTGAGCCAAACCAGTTAGGGCTGGATCTACTTTGTTTATTGCTGCAGTAATACCTTCTAGTTATGATGTATTATTCTTTTAATACCCTGCTGGAAAGGAATTGTAATCTGTATTCACAAATGAAAAAACAGGTCTGTCATTTTCCTCTGAGGATACCTTTAGACCACATCTCCATAGGTTTAGATATATTGTTGTTAAGTTTTCAATAGTCTGTTCTTTTAAATTTCTCTTTGAGTCATGAATTATTTAGAATATCATATTTTCCATATCATAGTGAGTTTTTGTTAATAATTTCATAATTACTTTTATTAGGATCAGACAATATAACATTTTCACATTTTGTAATTATTGAGGCTTTCTTCATATTCTGTTATATGATTTAATTTTAATGAAGTTTTATAAATATTTCAAATGGATTATTCCATGCTGCGTTCATAGTTGTATGTATCTGTTAAATCTGGCTTCTTAATCACATCTATATTACCTGTATTTTTATCTGTTGTTATCTTGGTCTTTTAAATTTCTGAGAGAGATGTGTTCAGATTCTATTATAATGGTGATTTTCTTAAATCCTCCTTATATTTCTGCTTTGTTTTGTATTTTGTATATTTTGACACTACGTTGTTTGGTGTATAGGTTATGATATATCTTTGTGATTGTGTCTTTTAATAGTAGCAGTCATTATTAAGTGTTTTCTTTGCCTTAAATTATTGTCTGTTATTAATCTTGCCAAGCATGCTATCTTTTTGTTTGCACATGCCTGTGTATAACTTTGCACATCTCTTTTGTTTTAATATGTTTGTATTGATTTCAGAGAGGAAGGGGGAGAGGGAAAAGCATCAGTGATGAGAGAGAATCATTGATCTTCTGCCTCTTGCACACCCCGTACTGGGGATCGAGCCTGCAACCCAGACATGTACCCTGACCAGGAATCGAATTGTGACCTCCTAGTTCATGGGTTGATGCTCAACCACTGGCCAGACATTTTTGCACGTCTCTTTATTTTAAACAGTTAGCCATAGTGCTTTTGAAGTTGTAGCAATATAAACAAATAGATTTGTAAGTATAGTATTGTGGAAAGCATGATGAAAGCTAGTGTAAACTAGTAGTTATAGTCCCTGTGGATATTTATATTTTATCATGTATTTTAGTTAGCCATTAATTTATTCATCAAGTAGTTTATTGAGAGCTTACAGAAACTGTGTAGGGGAAAGATAGGGAGAGCTGTATTGGGAGGTATAATCTGGGAAGGCTTTCTCTGATAAGGTGGACATTTGAGTTGGGATCTGGTAAAACTAACCTAGGGGAAGAGCATTCCAGAGAGAAGGAACCTTAAGTCCAAAAACCCTAAGGAAAGATTGAGGTGTATTTGGGGAACAGAAAGAAAACCAGTATGTCTGAATGTTAATGATGAAGAATGGAGAGGAAGGCTGGACCCAATTCATGTAAGATCTTGTAGGTCATGTGAAAGAGAGTGATTTTATTCTAAGTGTTAGGAGAAGCAATTGAAGATTTCAAGCAGGAATGACATGATCAGATATATATATTTATAGTCCTAAACTGAGGTATAGTGAAATACACAAACAGTTGAAATACACGGATTTTAAGTGTATGGTTGGATGAGTTTTCACAATTGCATATTACCCATGTAACCCACCCCATTATTAAGATATAAAATATTTCTATCACCCCAGAATGATCCTTATTCCTCTTCCCAATCAGTCTCCACCACCAGCACCCCACTACTATTCTCTTTTTATTCACCAAAGATAAATTTGTCTGCTTCAGAATTTCATATAAGTGGAATCATTTTATGCACTCTTTTATGTCTGGCTCTTTTACTTACCATAATGATTTTGAAATTCATTCCTATAGTTGCTTGGATAAGGAGTTCATTGGGTATACCACAGTTTGTTTGCCCATTCTATTTTGGATTTTGTAGATATTTTTAAAATGTCTCTGGCTAATAGAGGAGAATGGTTGCAGATTCTCTCATTCAAATATTTGATAAAGAAACACTGGTTGTCATGTTAACAAAGGGGAAAATATTTTGAGGGAAGTGAAGACTATAGAAACAGGGCCAAAGAATTATAAAAACCATTATTAACATCTTAGAAACATTTGTCTATATGGAAGCAGATGGAAAATGATTATTCTGCTCCTCCCCATTCCCCTTTTTAAATCAGATGGGCAAAGTTGTCTTGAATGAGAGCACAAAATCCAGTGGTTCTAATGAGATTCAAATGCCATAAAGATCATAGAATTTTAAATAAGTTTTTTTTCATTTCAGAGAGGAAGGAAGAGGGATAGAAACATCAATGATGAGAAAGAATCATTGATTAGCCCTAACCGGTTTGGCTCAGTGGATAGAGCGTCGGCCTGCAGACTGAAGGGTCCAAGGTTCGATTCCGGTCAAGGGCATGTACCTTGGTTGCTGGCACATCCCCAGCAGGGGTGTGCAGGAGGCAGTTGATTGATTTTTCTCTCTCTCATCGATGTTTCTAACTTTCTATTCTTCTCCCTTCCTCTCTGTAAAAAAATCGATAAAATATTTTTAAAAAAAGAAAAAAAGAATCATTGATTAGCTGCCTCCTGTATGCCCCCTACTGGGGATCGAGCCTGCAACCCTGGCATTTACCCTGACTGGGAATCAAACCCTGACCTCCTGGCTCAACCACTGAGCCACACCAACCGGGCGATCATAGAATTTTATATTGAGAAGATACCTCACATAGTACATAGCAAATTTTTCAAGGACCTCCTTCCCCTAAGAATTGGCCACCTTTTAAGCTATGTCTGCAAGACAGGGTTCTAGGACTAAATTCTAGGGGTTCTAGGTTTTCTCTGACATGAGAACTAAAACTTTTTACTAAGAATATCTAGTGACTATGTATTACCTAATTTTTATGTTTTTAATTATATAATTTTTAAAAATTATTTTTCTCTTGGAGTTTATTTCAAAATATAGAATATTAAAAGGTTTTGGTCTTCAATCTTTTTTAAAAGTCCAGACTAGTTTATGTTATTTGAATAGGTGTGATACAGGCTAGTTTTGCTTTTTTATATTATACATGGGAAAAATGTGTATTTTTTTAAGGGTAACTGGATAACATTTACTGTTTATAATGAGGCTGTTTCAATGAGATGAAAATTTTAAATTACAGGAATGAGTATTACATATATTTCTGTATTAGTATTTGACTCCATGGTATGGAGAAAGTCCTTTCTCACAGACAAATTATAAACAGTAACATTTTTTTAACAGTTCACAGTAACATTTCAGTATTCTTTTTAATTTCATTTTATTTAAAACCTAAAAAGGATTAGTAAGACATTTTGTTTCAGCGTTGAATCTGAAAATATCTAACAACTGTTCACATTTCCTTTTCATAAATCTTGAAACCAGACAAGAAGAATCCAAAAATTCATATTGCCGTGGTTTGTTACACATTCCATTTGCTTATTTATTACATCATGATGATAGCATGCTTCAGCATACGTGCCTAGCCTTAGCTAGCATATACTTGAATGCAGCATGTGTATACTTTAGTATTCTTGCTAGACTGAAGCAGACCTGATTTATTTAAACACTAGAGGCCCAGTGCACAAAAATTTGTGCACTCGGGGGGGGGGGGGTACCTCAGCCCGGCCTGCGCCCATTTGCAGTCCAGGACCCCCTAGGGGATGTCCACCTGTCGACTTAGGCCCACTCCCCGGGGGATCAGGCCTAAGCTTGCAGTCAGACATCCTTCTGGCAGCCAGGGAGCCCTCGGGGAATGCCCGACTAAAGGCTTAGGCCCCCAAGGGAGCTGTGATGAGGAAGCTGGGGTGACAGAGGAGCCACGCTGTCCCGCCCCGGGTTGGGTTGCACACAGGACGCCTGGGCGAGCCGGTGGATTGCTGCTGCCCCGCCCGGCTGCCCCGGGTCGGGTTGCACACGGGACGCCTGGGTGGGCCGGTGGATCGCTGCTGCCCCGCCCGGCTGCCCCGGGTCAGGTCGCACATGGGACGCCCGCCGCTCCGGGTCGCAAATAGCAGGCCCGGATGGCGGCGGGGCAGGCGGGATGGCGCTGACCCGCCCTGCCTGCAGTATGCAAATTAGCTGCCATCTTTGTTGGCGGTTAATTTGCATATCACGCTGATTAGCCAATGGGAGGCATGGCGAAGGTACGGTCAATTACCATGTTTGTCTATTATTAGATAGCTGGTCAATACACTCGTAAATCTTCCGATAATGTTTATCGGAAGCTCAAGTCTATGCCCAAAGATGGCAGGCGAAGGTTGCTTACAAGGGCTGCGTGAAATAGGAATTACCTTGGCTAAACAAGTTAACTCACTGGTGGTTTCTTCCTTACTTACCCAACACCTCCACTACCAAATCCTTCCCTTTTTCCTCTTCTATTTCCCCTGCTTCAGAGCAAAAGTTAAAAGAGAGCTTTTGCTTCATTCCTTAAGTGAGGGTAAAATAAAGTACTGTTTTCTTCAAGAAACCCCAACCTTTCTGAGGAATAACCACTGTAATCTTGAGATTACTTGAGGGGTGGTGGGAAGAGAATATGCAGATTATGAGCTCCATGGAATGGGTTAGTGAAGATGATACTGGATTCACTCATCTTCACAGGTAGTCCATAAGACTCTTGGAAAACTGGAAGACAGGTGGTCTCTAAGGAAATGGTATGACGCAGAAAAACATTTGGAGATCTTCTGGGTTGTCTCTGCCTCCGATTTTAGATTTGTCTGAGAGTAATAGTGTTATTTTTTTTTCTTATTTGCATTAAGTAAAAAGGAATGAGGTTTATTGATTTTTTTAAAGAATGTATTCTTGCCAAAACCGGTTTGGCTCAATGGATAGAGCATCGGCCTGCGGACTGAGAGGTCCCGGGTTCGGTTCCAGTCAAGGGCATGTACCTTGGTTGCGGGCACATCCCCAGTGGGAGGTGTGCAGGAGGCGGCTGGTCGATGTTTCTCTCTCATCGATGTTTCTAACTCTCTATCCCTCTCCCTTCCTCTCTGTAAAAAATCAATAAAATACATTAAAAAAAAAAAAAAGAATGTATTTTTCATATAACTGTCCCAGAATTTCACTAGAAATTCTTAGTGACAGTTTGTCTAAAACTAGTTGCAGACCAAATGGAGAAGGCTAAAAGAAAAGAATAAGACTTTACTCTCACTTTTTATAAGCTCTAAAAACAGAAAATAATAGATTCAGGGTCTCTATAAAAATAAAGACATATTTATATTCTGAATTAGAGCAGGTTAGGTAATGATGGTGAATAACATTAAATGGCTTGATTAAATATGTTTATTAACACTGAAGTTTTTAGAACATTTTAAAGCTTAGGGCTATTATGCACGATAACAGTTATAGGGAAAATGTTCTCTTAAATCCAGGATTTACATATACATATATCAGTACATGAGCCTGACACCTGAATCAAGTGAGTCTGTCTCTGGGATGGGTGAAAGAGACTTCTTTTTTTTTTTAAAGAATAAATTTTTTTTAAAATTCTCACCTGAGGATATGTTTATTGATAAGAGAGAGAGAGAGAGAGAAGAGAGAGAGAGAGATGGGAAAGAAACATAGATCCATTGCCTCCTGTACACTCCCCCACCCGGTATTGAACCTGCTACCTAGGTATGTGCCCTGACCAGGAATTGAACCCACTTTTTTGGTGTATTGGACATGCTCCAAACGGAGCCACCCAGCCGGGCAAGAGGCATTTAAATTGTTATTTCTGTTAACTTTGAGTGAATAAAAAAATAAATATTTTTGAGTTAACATTTCATCTTCATTAATTTTATTTTAAAACTTTGTATTACCTCAATAAATACTCATTGTATTTTTGTCTTTGGTTAGGTACATAATCTCTGTTAGTGATAGAGCAGAGGTTTGGAAATCAGAGAACTCTTCTTGTCTTTTTTTATGTCATAGATTAATGTTAAGGGGCAACTCATGTAACCACCCTGGAGCAGTTTCTTTTTTTGTATGTCAGTAGAAGCTGTCTGCAGGAGCCACTTGCCATGGGTGGTTATTGAACCTTTGAAATGTGGCTACTCTAAATCGAGATGTGCTCTCAGTTTAAAATACACACTGGATTTTAAAGACTTAGTACAAAGATAAGAATGTAAAAAGTATCTTATTGCTAATTTGTTTATATTGATTACATTACTGGAGTGATAATATTTTGGGTATATTGGTTGAATGAAATACATTATTAAAATTACTAGAGGCCTGGTGCACAAAAATTTGTGCACTCGGGGGGGTCCCTCAGCCCAGCCTATGCCCTCTTGCAGTCTGGGACCCCTCGAGGATGTCCACCTGCTGGCTTAGGCCTGCTCCCTGGGGGACCGGGCCCAAGCTGGCAGTCAGACATCCCTCTGGCAGCCCGGCAGCCCTCAGGGGATATCCACTTACCAGCAGGGAGCAGACCTAAGCTGCAGTCGGACATCCTTAGTGCTGCTGAGAAGGCGGGAGAGGCTCCCACCACCACCGCTGTGCTGGCAGCCGTCAGCCTGGCTTGTGGCTGAGTAGAGCTCCCCCTGTGGGAGCACACTGACCACCAGGGGGCAGCTCCTGCATTGAGCATCTGCCCCCTGGTGGTCAGTGTGTGTCATAGTGACCAGCCATTCCCAGTCGTTCTGCTGTTGGGGTCAATTTGCATATTACCCTTTTATTATATAGGATTTTCCCTCTTTTAAATGTGGCTGTTAGGCCCTGGCTGGTTTGCTTAGTTGGTTAGAGCATCATCCTGATGCATCAAGGTTGTGGGTTCAGTCCCTGGCTAATAAACCAATGAATGCATCAATGGGTGGGACAGCAAATCTCTCTCTCTCTCTCTCTCTCTCTCTCTCTCAAATAAATAAATAAGGCTGCTAGAAGATACTAAATTTGTTTGTGGCTCACATATTTATTTTGGATAGTGCTGGTCTGGACAGCATATCCTACAATGACTTATGAAATGTTAATAAATGCTCAGTGAAACACAGTTTGGAAGAGGAGCAGTGTCTAGTAGAACTTTTTGCAATGATAGAATTCTTCTATGTCTTTGCTTATAGTAGTAGCTACTAGCCACTGATGACTATTGAGCACGTGAAATGTAGCTAGTTCTGAAATGTGAAATATTGAAATGTGGAACAAAACTGAATTCTAAATTTTATTTAATTTTAATTAACTTTAAATAGCCATGTGTGAGTAGTGGCTCAGGTATCAGGACAATGCAATCTAGAAGATTTATTGGACTTTAAGTCTATACAGTTTATTATGAATAATAATAAACTATCAGTAACAATATTTATTGAGTACCTGTTCTGTAGTAGATATTGTGTAAGTACCAGAGAGAGGATTTATATAATAAATTTTTTATTGAGACTAACTATATTGCTCATATTTTGTAATATGCTTGATGCATTATGAATTTCAAGATAATGTGTGGCCTACCATGTTTTCATTCAAGTCTATTTTTTTTCCTTTTCTTTCTTTTCCTTACGATGGTCCTTCTGTGAAAGCCTGGCCCTTTAAAAAGTCTGAACAGTGTGCTGCCTTGTTAAAGGATTTTCTCTTGGAAGGAAATCCATGCTTTGTAACAGATGATGATGAGCATGATGATTTTTTTAGTAAACTTTTGAAGTTGTGTCTTGGGGTTGAGAGGGATATGTACATATTTACACTGACTTTTAAGTGTCAGTATTTATTCTCTTTGTATGTGTGTACACATATATTTATAAGTACTAGTACCCAGCTGTGTTATTAATGAATTAATTTATTATTGCTTCACAGTGAAGAACGGATGTCATCATGTCTGGAATCAAGCGAACAATTAAAGAAACTGACCCTGATTATGAGGATGTATCTGTGGCTCTTCCAAATAAGCGGCATAAAGCAATTGAGAATTCAGGTAGAAATTCAGCTATCTTAGGAAATTGTGGTTTTTTTTGTTGGCACATGCTAAAATGAAATGCATTTCCACTGTTGTATATAATTTGAAGAGGCTTATGAGAGGGATAGCTAAGTGCTCTGTTTAATAGTAACACACCATGAGTGGCATAAAAGATAGGAACAATCAGGTAGACTGTGAAGCATCAGTAATGAGACAGGCTATAAGTTTTAGTCATTATTATATGTTAGGTGTAATCATAAAGTCTTATATAAGCTATGTGTACTACACTGTGGTGTCATGTGAGATGATTATAGGTGGTACATGGATTCAGGTTTTTTTATATTAATAGTTATATATTATTTTAATATCTATAGAAAACGATGGTCTCATGAGACTTGTAGTTGCGTGACTACTGTTGCTAAGGATAAGGCTAAAATTATTTAAAAGTATTATTTAATTATCTGTTTCACGTGGTTCTCAGATCTGGTAGGTATCTTGAAGGTGGTATATGAATGATGGAAATTTGGGAAACATTGATCTAGTTTACCTCTGCACATAGAGGATAGTAGTTCAGGCTCAAGAGCATTAAATTACTTGCTCAAGATCATATAATTAGTAGTTTTGAGTTGAAAAGTAGATCATCAATTAAGTGTCTGTAATTACCCAGAATGTTTTAAGCTATTTTTAAAAATGGAGCTAAATTTTGAGTTTTCAAAACAAATTACTACTGAAATTTATTATTGTTCATTTAAATGATAAATCTATGTAAGTTAATACTTATAGCTGAGTAAAGAAGGCATCAAAGTCATAAAAAGGTGTTGCAGCTCCAACAAAGATGAAGACCCTTAGAGTTTAAGTAGTAAAGTAAATTCCTGTCTCTGTAAGTGCAGTCAAGTCATACTGTATCCTCCACCAAAGTCTTTGTAGAGCAAAAATTACCAAATCTAATTCCAAATAATGAAAACATTTCACTGCAACCCCCCCATTCAGTAGTAATTTTATTTACAAGGAAATGTTGTTTCCTTTCAGAAACAAACAAAATAAATGTGAAAGTATCATGCAACTCAAATGTATCACATGACATAACTTTTTTTAAAATATATTTTTATTGATTTCAGAGAGGGAGGGAGAGGGAGAGAGAGATAGAAACATCAATGATGAGAGAGAATCATCAATTGCCTGCCTCCTGCACACCCCATACTTGGGATCGAGCCTGCAACCTGGGTATATGCCCTGACCAGGAATTGAACCGTGACCTCCTTCCTGGTTCATAGGTCGACACTCAACCACTGAGCCACACCAGCTGGGCAACATAACTTTTTAAAAATAAAAATGAGAATAGGGAAAACTGAATGTTTTAGTAAACGTCATAATTTCAATTTAGTTCAAATTCCCAAGCACTGAGCCTGAGCAGGGATACTTTTTTGTTATTGAGTCACAATTTGCTATTCTTCCTCTTGATGTTCATATCCTACCTAATTCCCAATCATATTTTATTTTTCAGAATTTTCTCAAAGTAGATTTGGTAGGATGCTTCCTTTGCCTGTATTTTATTTTGTTTGTTGTTGTTTTTACTTATTCCATGAAAGAGATCATTTAGAAGAGTTTCTTTTTGAGGAGCTTATAATAAAATAGCATACAGTGATCATTGTCTCTAGGGAGACTTTCAGTCTCTGCTGGTTTCTGTACACAAGGTTTGTATAAAGGATATATACAGTAATACTAGAAAATATTCTTTACCTCAAATATGAGAAAAATTGGTCATTTGCCTTTATGCAGACATCTATAAGAATGTTTATATCATTACTAGTTTTAAATTGCCAATTTTATGGGGAGAAAGTGACATGGGTAATCACAGGGTCCAAATTTTCTCTGTAATTTTTCATATACTCCAAAGCACGGGGATTTTTTTTTTTATAAGATTAGTTTTTTTTTTTTTAATATATTTTATTGATTTTTTACAGAGAGGAAGGGAGAGAGATAGAGAGTTAGAAACATCGATCAGCTGCCTCCTGCACACCTCCTACTGGGGATATGCCCGCAACCAAGGTACATGCCCTTGACCGGAATCGAACCTGGGACCTTTCAGTCCGCAGGCTGACGCTCTATCCACTGAGCCAAACCGGTTTCGGCGGGGATTTTTTTTATCATCTTACAAATTCAGGGTTGTTTTGCAAAATCCCAGGTTGTTCAAGTGGTTATTTGGCTCTTCTATTTTTAAAAATTACCAAGCCACATTTTATATTCTGATATTTTTAACTCTTTGAGTTGCATATTACTTTGAGTAGTCATCATCTAAATTGTATCACCTTCAGAGGCATTTTCTTTCCTTTTGAATTTTCTTTACTCATTCTTTTGGGTAGTTGTGGTCAGAAACTGATGAATTGCTTGCTAGATCCTTCTCTACAGAAGGAAACTTCCTGTGTTGTTATAAACTGCCCTCATGTTACTGCTCTAGCTAATTCTTTACTTCTTTCTCCTAAGTCACCAAATATTTCTCTCAAAATCTTCATGGTTTTTTTTTTTTATATTTTGGTAATTTTATTTTGATGTAATTTCAAACAGGAAAATTTCAAGAATTATCCATATTTTTAAAATTAAGATTAATTACCAGTTGTTTACATTTTGCCTCCTTTGGTTGATTATTCTCCCTCACCTCCAGTGCGAGCACGCGCGCGCACACACACACACACACACACACACACACACATGCATGTGTATACATGCACACAGGTACCTGCACACATCATTCTTTCTAAATCATTGGGAAATAAATTGGACACATGTAAACACTCCTAAGGACATTCTCTTATGTAACCACAGTACAGTTATCAAAAGCAGGAAATTTTAACATTTATCCAGTACATTATCTAATCTGTGGTCCCTATTCAAGTTTTACCAGTTATCCCAGTATTGTGTTTTATAATGTCAACATAAGAAATATTCAAACCTATAGAGAAGTTTTGTGAGTTTACTTGAGCCAAACTGTCAACAGTTGCTGGGAAGCAAAATCTCAACAGATTGAAATAATGCTCCAGAGAATGGCAGTTTTGCACCTTATTTTATACATTATAATCAAAAGAGAAGACAAGTAAGTTACATAAAATCCATTGGTGATAGACTAGGGAGATGGGAGAAAGCAAAGTGGAGAAGCCTTTGGGTTTGGGTGAAAAGTAAAATAATAGACACATATATCTTTTACATAGGTGGGTACAAGATAGTTAACAGTCCACAGTTTACATGATAAAATAATGAGAGGCTTTATGGTCTCCGCCCTGGTGCTCTGAGGGGTCTGGAAAAAGGGGGAGTTACCCTGACATTCCAAAGGAATGTTATCGAAGATGCATTGACTTTTGTCGGGAAGATTCTAGTCTGGGACATGACTACCTGCCATAAACTGCTTTTAGTTAAAGTTTTTTTAATTTCAGACCATCCGACGTGGTTACTTTAAGTCCCTGAGCTTGCAAGGCCATCCTGCAGGCCTTCCCTAACCTTGTCAGGTTATCATGTGGCCCCTTTTCAACCACAGTAACTATTTTTCCCTCTCTGGGAACCAGTCCAGGATCACACAGTGCATTTAGTTGTCATATCTCTTTAGTCTCTTTTAATCTCCTCAAATAGTGATGTTTGAATTATATAGGCCAGTTATTTTATAGAATGTCTTTTAGTTTAGGTTTGTTTGTTGTCCCTGTAACTAGATTCAGCTTTTTGGCTGAGTGATATAGTCTTCTCAATGCATCCTATCAGAAAACACAGACGTCAGTTTGCCCCAGTATTAGTGATGTTCACTTTTCGTCATTGGTTAAGATGATGGCCACTAGGTTTCTCCACTTCAGAGTTACTATTTTCCTGGGTTTCTTTTTTGCTTGCTGACTTAAGACAACCACTGATTAATTAGACCATGGATTATTTTATGTTCTTTGTGTAGCTCGAGATGCTGCTGTGCAGAAGATAGAGACTATTATCAAGGAGCAATTTGCACTTGAAATGAAGAATAAGGAACATGAAATTGAAGTCATTGACCAGGTATAATGATGACAAATTAAAAAAGCACACAAAGCTATTGAAAAAAATCTACACATGATGACTTGAAAAAAAATCTCTTGAGATAGAATCATAGTTTGTTTTTTCCCTTTGCTTTTTTTTTTTTTTTTTTTTAAAGAGCTTTCTCATTTTTGGAAAAAAGACATGCCCCCTCCCTTTTTTTTAATTAATGAAATTACAGGAAAAGATAAAAAAATTTACCTGAAATTTCATCCCAAAAATAATTCCTCTTTGCTCTTGTGCTCAAATCTTTGTGGATGTTTCAATGACAATGCATGTGTACACATAAATATACATATTAATATGTCTGTATACTCTTGCAAAAACATTGGTTTTTGTCATTCTTTTAGGTCTTTTGCCAACCTGATTGGTGGGAAATGGTCATTTTTATTTGTCTTTGATTATTAGAGAGGTCGAGCTTTTGTTGGTCATTTGCATTTCTTATTTTATGAATTATTTATATATCCGTCCTGTCATTTCTATTTTTTAAAGTAATGAGTTGACATTTGTTTTTAGCGACTGATTGAGGCAAGAAGGATGATGGATAAACTTCGTGCCTGCATTGTCGCAAACTACTATGCTTCTGCAGGACTTCTAAAAGTTTCTGAGGTAACTTTTCCTCATATGTAGTCATTTCTGGCCACCCATATTGGTTGTGTGAAGGGGAAATTAGTGGTGTTGATGTGGAATTCCTGCCTTTGAAACATTTCTTATATTGACCTTTAGAATTCAAGAAGCCTAGCCTACTTTCCTGGGAATGTACGTAAACTTATTGTGTTCACCCATAATCCTTTATTCGTCCTTTAATCGTACCTCTCTACGTTGTCAATAATCCTAAGTAACATTTTTTTCTTTTTAATTAATCCCTTTCCTACTAATATTTAGCAGTGTTGTTAGGCTTTGCAGATACAAAAATAACTTGCTTTCTTTCTCTTCATTTGATTATGGTTGGCTTTGGAGTAAGTTGTAGGTTGATTTTTTTTTTTTTGACCTTTTATCTAATGAATGGGATTTTTTTGTTTCAGTAGATTTGCCCTGTTCAGGAAGCCCTGATTTCCATCCCCCCTTACTTTTTATGAAAAATTTCAAATATGCAGAGAAAGTTAAATAAGCACCTCTTAATGCATCACTTAGAATGAACAGTTTTAACATTTTTGCCATATTTGTTTTATCTGTTTTATTTTTCTCTGAAGCATTTGAAAATAAGTTTCAGGCATCATGACACTTCACCTCTAAATATTTAATTACATATTTCCTAACGGCCATTCTTCTATGTAGTCACAATACCTAAGAGAATGATTCACTACTATTATCTGTTAACCAGTCCATATTCAAAAATTTTCCTAGTTGTCCCCAAAATATCTTTTAAAGCTGGTTTGTGGTGGTGGTGGTGGTTGTTTTTTTTTTTAAACACAACAAGGATCTAATCAAGGTTCATAGCTACATTTGGCTATTTTGTTTCTCTAGATTAATTTTATCTAGACTGGTTCTCCCACCTATTTTTCCCCTAGAATATTGACTTATTTTAAGAGACCAGGACATTTATCTTGTAGAATGTTCCATATTTTTAATTTATTTTTATTCTTGTTTATTCCTTCATTCCCTCTATTTTTCCTGTAAACTGAAAGTCAAACCTAAATACTGGATTATTTTAAGGTTAAATCTTTTTGGCAATAATGCTTCATAGGTGATGCTATATACCTCATGTTGTTTCACTTCAGGAGATATAATAATCAGGTTGTCCTGCTGTTGGTGATAAGAGTGTAATTATTTGGTTACTGTGATTGCTACTAGATCACTCCAGTTCTAAAGGATGTGGATAGGATTGAAGGCAACAGGACAGATGGTTTGACATTTTGATAATTTCAGCATAAATTTGTTGTTCACTCTTAAATATTTTTTATCTTAAGTTTTTTTCAATTAGAGTTAGGTAATTCTTCTTTTGGACAGTACTGGCTCTGTGAGAATGGCGGGAGGTATGATGGCGTACTGCTTTGCATCGTTTCCTATGGTTTTTATAGATAAGAGGTACCTTTCATATTTAGGCGTTCATGTCATCCCATGGAGCTTTAGGGTGCCTGGTATTGGTGATACTCCTGTTGTTGTCTTAGAGAAATCTGGAGTATTATTCGAATTTAATTTTAGGTGGTAGACAGTTGTCTCTTCTGTTGCAGGAGTTTCCATAAAACATTAGAGTCTGAACCACTTTTCTGCAGCTAACAAATCATAACAAATTACTACAAGCTTGGTTGGCTTTAAACAACAGGAAGTTATGATTCTGGAGCCCAGCAGTCCAAAATCAAGGTGTTGGCTGGCACATGCTCTCTCTGAAGACTCTTAGGAAGAATCTTCTAGCCTTGTCCTAGCTTCTAGTGGTTGCTGGCAATCCTTGGTGTTCTTGGTTTGTAGCTGCATCACTCTAATTTCTGCCTCTGTCTTCACATGGATGTTTTCCCTCTGCATATCTTCTCTTTCTCTCTATGTTCAAGTTTCCCCCTTTTTAAAAAAAAGAAATATGTTTTTGTTGATTTTAGTGAGAGAGGGAGGGAGAGAGAGAAACTTCGAAGTGGGAGAGAAACATTGACCCGCTACCTCCTGCACCACCCCTACGGGGGATTGAGCCCAGAACCCGGGTATGTTCTCTGGCCGGGAATCAAACTGGTGACTTTTTGGTGCATGGGACGGCGATCAAACAACTGAGCCACCCACGCCAGGCCAAATTTCCCTCAAAAAAGAGCACTTTTAATTGGATTAGGGCCTACCTTCACCCAAATGACTTCATCTGAACTTGATTACATCTGCAAAGACCCTATTTCCAAATAAAGTCACATTCATAGGTTTAGGGTGGACATGAATTTTTGGAGACACTGTTTAACCCAGAGTAGATTCTGATGTTATTTGTTATGTGGCTTGCTGTTGGATTCAACAAAATGGACATCATGATCTAAGGGTTGTATGACGTAGGACTGTAGCTATTCTGAAGAGCTGATTATTCATTTAATATTTTGTTCCCTTTTTTCTTTCTTTTTTCATCATTAGCAGTTTTGAGTTGTGCTATTTTGTGGTCCAGAAATGTAATGATTTTTATCTTGTATTCTGATTAGGATATATTCAATGTTATTTAGTTATAATAATTTTTAGTTTGTTGTAAAAAATATATTTATAGCTCTAAAAGATACCTTTATTATTGAAATTCAACAGCTTTGTTGCTTTGATTCTGAAACACAAGTCTCTGGCTCCTTTTTCTTTCTAAAACAATTATTTTACTAGCACAAGGTTTTTTTTGTTTTTTAATTTTATTTATTAAATTGATTGGAGTGAAATTGGTCAACATGAACATATAGTTTTCATGTGTGGGTTTCTATGTTACAAGATCTGTATATTTCAGTATGAATGGCACAAGTTTTAAAAGCTGGGCTTCCTAGGAACGTAGCACAGTGTGTCATACTACGTAATAGAACACACTGTATTTTGTATGCAGGTTAATGAGATACAGAAAAATACCCTAGGCTTCAGTACTGAACTGAGGGCAAAGTTTATGTCAGTATTAATAATTTTAAAGCATTGTATATTACATTTTTCTCCTACGTGGGAACTATTTAACATATGCATATATTTTTATATTCCTTACAGGAATGTTTTATTCAGAGCTGTTCTATCTATGTAAAGCGATGTGAACTTATTTTTTTTTATTTTTATTGATGAGAGAGAGAGAGAGAGAGAAACATCAATTTGTTGTTCCATTTTTTTACATTCATTGGTTGCTTCTTGTATGTGCTCTGACTGGGGATCAAACCTGCAACCTTGGCATTATGAGGACAATGCTCTGACTGAAACATATTTTTTTAAAGTCCAATTTTGCTTTCCATATGTTACTATGTATTTACCTTTATTTTTCATTTACCTAATACTAAAGGCTAAAGAGGACTTGTATCTTTAGCCTTTGGTGTTAGGATCTTTGCATAGTTACTTATCACTTTCTTGTTCTGGTGGTTCAGACCATGTTAAGGAATTAAGACTTTATTTTATGGGTTTGGAGAGATTTTGAAAGATTTTAAGCATGATCTTAAAGTAGATAATTTTGCCTACTTTTGATGAATTTGATTAAAGTTTATTTTGATTGCTTTCACTTTTGCAGGGATCAAAGACGTGTGATACAATGGTTTTTAATCATCCTGCTATCAAGAAATTTTTGGAATCACCATCTAGGTCATCATCTCCTGCCAATCAGAGATCAGAAACTCCATCAGCCAATCATTCTGAAAGTGATTCTTTATCTCAACACAATGACTTCTTGTCTGACAAAGACAATAACAGCAATATGGATATAGAGGAAAGACTCTCAAACAACATGGAACAGAGACCAAGTCGAAATACTGGAAGGGTATAGTTGGATGGACGGGAGGGAACCAAAGGAAAAGGGAACTATATTTATTAAGAGTATGTACATGTTATTTCATGTAACCTATTTTATAGGAACCCTGGGAAATAAGTTAATTATATTTCTTTTAGAGATGGGGAAACTGAGTCTCAATGAGATTCAAGTTATATGTGTCCACAAGTATCAGAACTGAGAGCTAAACCTATGTCTTTCCTTTTTGTTGTTGTTGTTTTTGTTACTCCTCACCCAAGGGCATTTTTCCATTGATTTTCAGAGAAAGTGGAAAGGAGGGAGAGAGACACATCAATAAGCTGCCTCTCACACATGCCCCCATCAGGGCCAGGGATCGAGCCTGCAACCGAGGCATGTGCCCATGACTGGAATTGAATTTGGGACCCTTTAATCTGCAGGTTGACACACTATCCACTGAGCCAAACCAGCTAGGGCTAAACCTATGTCTTTCTGATTTTAAAATTCAGTACCCCTGCATATGGCATCACTCCTAGTGCCATTCACATGGATATGAAAGAAATTTGAGGAGTTGGCAATGCTGTGACCTTGCCCAAGGTCTTTCCACTCTGTCATGTTTATTTGCAAGAGCAGTGATTCTTTCGCATTTTCCTCTGTGAAACTTGATATTCTAAGATACTTTGATAACTGGAGGAAATTTGACAAATGATAAATAGAATTGAAAACCATTTATTGCTCTTTGATCCTGCCAGTTTATGGAGTTGCCATCTCAAGATACTCTGAACTCGTTGGTATAA
Source organism: Myotis lucifugus (assembly GCF_000147115.1). Taxonomy (NCBI): domain Eukaryota; kingdom Metazoa; phylum Chordata; class Mammalia; order Chiroptera; family Vespertilionidae; genus Myotis; species Myotis lucifugus. The sequence goes on along the minus strand of NW_005871062.1, from coordinate 11,014,374 downwards.
TATTTGGCTTCATTTATTTTTATAATAATTTTTATTTAAAAAAAAAAAACTTTTTGAGAGAGAAAAAGGGAGAAGGAGAGAGAGAGAGAAACATTGATGTGACAGTGAAACAGCCCTGGCCAGGAATCAAACCAGCAACCTTTTGGTACAGGGGCAATGCCTACTTACTGAGCCACACCGGCCAGGGCAATATTTGGCTTAAGAAATAAGACTGATGGTTTTTCTCATCTAGGTGTTCAATGATAGAAAACATTTCAGGGTTGCTTTTCACAAACTCAGACATCAAGGATTTGATTTATTTTTTATAAAAATGAAATTGGACATTTTTATTATAAATTCATGTATTCATTGCTGAAAAATTTAAACTACAGAAAAGTAAAAAATAATAGAAAATCAATCATAATGCCACTAAAAAATCGGAACTCTTACTGTTTGGATTTACTTGCCTTTTTCAGTATTATTTCTGGGAAAATACTGTATATTTTTTCTTTTTATAATTAAAAAGAATTTAGGTTGTATTGATCATTGGATTTAGAAATTTATCATCTTTTATATAATATACATACTCATGTTTTTGTAACAAATATTTAGTACTTACTATGTTTCAGGCACTTTTCTAAGAATTGTACAAAGCAATCATGTAAGGTAAAAACTATTATCATCCTTATTGTATAGGTGAGGAAACTGAGACAGAAGTTAAATAATTACCCAAGATTACACATCTACTAAATGGAAAAACCAGGATTTAAACCCTGGCAGTCTGTCTCCATAATTAAACTTGAACTATTGTGTTTAAATTACTTCTCATCGGAAATGTTTTGATATATAGAAGGTTGAAAAGAAAGTAAATTTCATTGAGCTCTTTCCCCATTACCATTTCCCAGAGGTAATCTTTGTACTTAGTTTCTTGTGTATCCTTCCACTCCCTATTTGCATAGACAAAGCATATGTGTATGCCCATTGAGCACACACACGTGGAAATAATAGTGTACAAACTTTTTGTCTCAACTAATGCAAAAATTAGAGTAAAATTATTCTTTTATGCTCTGAGGTGCCACAAAGCCGGAGAATTTTATAATAAAAAAAATTGCAATTTATTCTATTCATACCTTGTATGATTTTACAGTTTCTGCCTATTGAAAATTGTCCAAATTGAAAATGAAAATTATGATTTCTTTCAGGACACCTCTAGTATTACTGGCTCCCATAAAACAGAGCAGCGGAATGCTGATCTTACAGGAGATGAGACTTCACGACTTTTTGTAAAGAAAACAATAGTAGTGGGCAATGTGTCCAAGTGAGTATCCAGTTAAATTGTCTCATTTTCAGTCATCTATTTATGTTAATAGAACTCTGGCATACTCCTGTAGTATTATAATAGACAGAGAGCTCAGGAATTCTTTTTTTCAAACTCTTAGTTGTTTTGTTTTAAAATATATTTTTATTGACTTCAGAGAGGAAGGGAGAAGGAGAGAGAGATAGAAACAGCAATGATGAGAGAGAATCATTGATTGGCTGCCTCCTGCATACCCCCTACTGGGGATTGAGCCCACAACCTGTGCATGTGCCCTGACCTGGAATCAAACACTGACCTCCTGGTTCATGGGTCGATGCTCAACTACTTAGCCACGCTGGCTGGGCAAACCCTTAGTTGTTTTAAAAGAAAAGTAATATCCAGAGACTTGAGAACTCTGCCTTAGTGTGTCTGCTAATCTTTGGCATAGAGTAAATTATGCTTGGTAAAAATTTCTAAGACATGAGGTTTTACACAAATGGTGTATTCAATAAGCATGTAAGCGTGGATAAGTTTAGAGAAACTTTTGACTTCTTCTGACCTAGTTTTAACTTAGGTAGGTAGTTCCTAAAAATGTTTATTTGGTTGCCAAATTGAAATGTTTCTAATTTATAGCAGAAGGTTGCAGACCAGTTCTTGAAGACAGAATTCCTCCAAGTTAAAGAGCTATCTATCTCTTTTAACAGTATGATCACATGCTATCTTTTGGGAATGTGAACATTTTTGCCAAGTATCTAGGAATGAATAAAGACATCATAAATCTTCAAATAGCGAAAGATTGTTATTTCCTCACAAAGTCTTATTTGCCCTTTTCCAACCCTGTTAGGTATATTTCCCCTGTTTTTCCTTGTCATTTTTCTCATATAATCATTTTCTGTTTTCGTACATTTTCCCCAAATCAGACTGGAACCTCTTTTGGGTAGGAACTATGTATTATTTATTTTGTACCTTATATTAGTTGGAGTTCAGTAAATATTTGCTTGATGAATAAATTGATATATTTATGGAAATTATAATTAGATTCAATTATTTAAAAAAGGATTTGGAATTACAATAATTATCTGGCAGGAAAATCAGACGGGGGGGGGGGGTGGCGAGGAGGGGATCTTTCAAGCCCCAATTAATGGATCATTAATAACAAACAAGAGGTACATAAAATCTCATGATACTAGAAACAAAGATTCTTTTTTTTTTTTTTTTTTAATATATTTTATTGATTTTTTTACAGAGAGGAAGGGAGGAGAGGTATAGAGAGTTAGAAACATCGATGAGAGAGAAACATCGATTCAGCTGCTTCCTGCACACTCCCTACTGGGGATGTGCCCGCAACCAAGGTACATGCCCCTGACCAGAATCGAACCTGGGACCCCTCAGTCCACAGGCCGACGCTCTATCCACTGAGCCAAACCGGTCAGGGCAGAAACAAAGATTCTTAATGATCCATGTAAAAGTATTTAAATGGAACCATAAAATATGATTAGGCAATTAGATTTCTGTTTTATAGATTATTTTAGAGTTAGCATGTATTCAGCTAAGGAAACTAAATAGTTTGTGTGAAGTGTTAGAGCTGGGGTCTTATATATAGTACAGGACAGATCAGCCCAGGAAAGGTCTAAACTAGAAATCTAAATAGATCCACTGGGCCACAAGAAGATTGGGTAGAAACAGTCATTGACATTTTCAAACAATTATGTCTAATTTGTAGGTTTTGGGGTTTTTTTAAGACAAGCTAAGACTAAAATACTGGTTAATCATAAATTTTAAGTAGAGGAAGTGATTGGCATGAAAATTGTAAGGTCTTTATTCTGGAAGAGGGTAAAAATACTGATTTACCCTACGTTTTGTTAGGAGTGCTTGTTGTAATATCTAAGATAACAACTAAAAGAATAGAGAAATTTAAACTTTAACAATAAGGGAGGGGTGGAAAATGAATGAGAAAAAGGGGGAAAACTGATTCTAGAAAAAGGCAAGCAGGGGCAGGAGGAGGGATATAAAGAAGAGAAAAAATAAGACAAATAGTATAAAATAATTTAGTAATAACAAATCTAAATGTATAAACAGTAATAAAAATGCATATGGATTTAACTAGTTAGAATATAGTAATTCTTATATTGAGATAAAACAACCTAAAATTCAGATCTCTGTTATTTATCAGGGACATCTAAATACAGAAAGATTGAGAGTAAGCAAATAGGATCTTGCTCCCAGCATATGTCTTCAGTTTGGCCCAAAAAGAAAAGAAAGTAAGCAAATAGATAAATTATAACTAGCAAATTCTAACCAAAGAAAACCAGTGTAACATATTAATATCAGGCAAAAGAGAATTTAAGACCAAAAGCATTCATAGAGGTAAAGATTTATTATATGATGATAAAAGGTTTTCTTCATCAAGAAGATAAAAAAATTCTTAGCTTCTGTGTACTTGATAACATAGTCTTAAAATGTCTTAAAATGATAACAAAGTCTTGAAATTGATAGAACCACAAGCAGAAATTACCAAATGCACTACCACTGACTTTATATACATCTCTCAGTAATTGGTACATCCAGCAAACTACTTATATGAATATAAAAAGTTGGAATATCAATTAACAAAGCTAAAGTACACACATAGAACATTACACAAAATGAGAAAAAAATTTAAGCATACAAGGAACATTTATGAAAATTGACTACATAGTAAGCCATAAAGCAAGCTTCAACAAAGGACTTGTATTTTTTCTAACCACTAGTGCAGTAAAGCTAGAAATCAATGACAATAGGATAACTAAAAAAACCTCCAATATATCTGGAAATTCAAAACACTCACAACAACTCATTAAGGCAATGAAAAAAAATTACATTAAAATAACCAGAACTAAATAATAAGTCAAAAGTTGTAGGCTAACACTAAAGGGATAGTTAAAGGGAAATTTAAAGTCTTAAAAGACTACAGTAGAAAAAAAGCTTAAAATTAATGAACTAAGCATCTTAATTAGATAATGCAGTGGGGGAAGCAAAGAATTTAGAGAGGAGCCCTAGCCGACTTGGCTCAGTGGATAAAGCGTCGGCCTGCGGACTGAAGGGTCCTAAGTTCGATTTCGGCCAAGGGCACATGCCTGGGTTGCGGGCTCAGTCCCCAGTAGGGAGCGTGCGAGAGGCAGTCAATCGATGATTCTCTCATCATTAATGTTTCTATCTCTTTCTCCTCCCTTCCTCTCTGAAACCAATAAAGAAATATATTTAAAAAATAAATAAATAAAAAGAATTTAGAGAGGAAAAAAAATAAACAGCATACATAAACATGGTGAAATTAAGTAAGGAAAAAAGATACAAATAAATATTAGAAATGAAAAAAGACATAACTTCAGATGCTGCACTGTTAAAGAGATAAGTGTATTTGAAAATTTAGATGAACTGAAGAATCCCTAGAAAAATACAACTTAAAAGTGATGCGACAAAGGAAACTTGGAATAGTCATAGAACTACTAAATAAATTTAATTATTGATTTTTTTAAACATTCCTCTGACAAAACCAAACCACACCACTTGGCTTAGATTGCTTTACAGGCAGCATGAATAGATAATTCTAGTTGTATACAAAATCTTCTGGGAACAAAGAGACAACACTTATCAACTTACATTATGAGGATATCCTAACTCTGTTCATAAAGCTTGACATGGAGTTCATAAGAAAAGAGAAATTATAGCCGAAACCGGTTTGTCTCAGTGGATAGAGCATCGGCCTGCAGACTGAAAGGTCCCAGGTTCGATTCCGGTCAAGGGCATGTACCTTGGTTGCGGGCACATCCCCAGTGGGAGATGTGCAGGAGGCAGCTGATCGATGTTTCTAGCTCTCTATCTCTCTCCCTTCCTCTCTGTAAAAAATCAATAAAATATATTTTAAAAAAAAAGAGAAATTATAGGACTTCACACTTATGAATATAGATACAAAAATACTGAACAAAATCCATAGCAAACTGAATTCAGTAACTATATAGAAATGGTTATTGTGAGCAAGAAATGCAAGTTTGGAATAACATTAGAAATCAATAAGTATAATAAACACATTAACAGATTAAAGAAGATAAATACTTGATCAAAAATGCAGAAACAACCTTTGACAAAACTCAACATCTATTTGTGATAAGTCTTCATGGCAGACTTAGAATTTAGTTAACTCAGATAAAGAATATCTTTGAAAAACCTACAGTATATTTTATACTCAGTGGTGAACTCAAGTCTTCCCTTTAGGATTAGGAACAAGACAAGAGATGTCTGGGGCCACCACTCCTGTTCAGTATTGCTCTTGGAGATACTAATGTAGTCCTGTTTAAAAAATTAAAAAGTATATGGATTAAAAAATAAATAAAATGTCATTAACAGATGATACTGTCTACATAGAAAAATATAAAGCAATTTTTGATAAAGTTTTAGAGTTAATGAGAGAACTTCACCAGGTTGTTGAATATAATATCAATACACAGAGATCAGTTGTTTCTGTGTGACAGCCACAAAATTAGAAAACATGATTTTAAAAGATGTATTTACTATAGCAATAAAAATACAGTAAATAAGAGACATGTAAGCTTTTCATGAAGAATTATAAAAACTTTAAAGACTTAAAAGAACTTAATAGTATACTATGTTCATGGATAGAAAGGCTCAGTATAATAAAGATAACACTTCTCTTCAAATTGATATGTAGATATTCTGATTAAAATCCTGACAGGATTCATGAAATCCACAGGCTGTTTTTTATATATGGAAGAGCAAAGAATCAAGACTGAACAAGAATACTGCTGATGAAGAACCAGATTAGGCCACGTGGTCTACTGCATCACTAAGGATAACTATAGGCATAGATGACATATAGAAGGCTATGACCATATTTTCTAACAGAATGTAATAAGGGGGCCTCGTGAAATAAAATCACCTGCATAAGGGAGGGCTAAAGATACTGGTTTTACTATGGGCAGACCTTAAGGGAATGGCTTGTTCTTGACTGCAATTGAGTAGGAACCTGAAGAGTCCAAAGTTCTAGCACCCTTAAACCTATGTGAAATCAACCCAAATCCTAGAGCAGTGATGGCGAACCTATGACACGCGTGTCAGAGGTGACATGCGAACTCATTTTTTTGGTTGATTTTTCCTTGTTAAATGGCATTTAAGTATATAAAATAAATATCAAAAATATAAGTCTTTGTTTTACTATGGTTGCAAATATCAAAAAATTTCTATATGTGACACGGCACCAGGGTTAAGTTAGGGTTTTTCAAAATGCTGACACGCTGAGCTCAAAAGGTTCGCCATCACTGTCCTAGAGGTTCCCGAACCCAAGAATAAAACACCAGTTATTTCTACATCATGTACCCACTTGGTAGTAAGAGCAAGGTTAATTTTTTTTAATTTCATAGTGATACTTGGAAAACAAAACAAGCTTTAGGGGAATGCCCCTTAGACCAAAAAAAAAAAAAATGTTTAAAAGAAAAGGATTAACTGCAAAAACTTTGGTTAGGTGATACAGCAGTTACGTTTTGCTACAATTTAAAATTTTTAAATTTCAGCTTTATTAAGATGTAATTGACAAATATATAAGATATTTAAAGTATACATTATGATCATTTGATATATGTATACATTTTGAAAGTTTTCCTCTTATCAAGTTAGTTCACACACCTATCATGACCTCACATAATTGCGAGAACATTTAAGTTCTATTCTCTTGGCAAATTTCAGTTATATAATACAATATTATTAGCTATATTCACAATGTTATAGCTGAAAGTTAGTATCTTCTTACCAGCCATTCTGTATTTTCCCCAACCCTCAGCCCTGGCAACTTTTTTTCTATTCTTTCTATGAGTTTGATTTTTTTAAAAAATATATATTATTGATTTTTTACAAAGAGGAAGGGAGAGGAATAGAGAGTTAGAAACATCGAGGAGAGAGAAACGTTAATCAGCTGCCTCCTGCACATCCCCAACTGGGGATGTGCCCGCAACCAAGGTACATGCCCTTGACCGGAATCAAACCTGGGACCCTTCAGTCCGCAGGCTGATGCTTTATCCACTGAACCAAACTGGTTAGGGCGAGTTTGATTTTTTTTAGATTCCACATGTAAGTGATACCATGCAGTATTTGTCTTTTTCTTTCTGACTTACTTCACTTAGCATAATGCTCTCAAGGTCCATCCATATTGTCACAAATGAAGGCCTCCCTCTTTCATGTCTCATGGTTGAATAATATTCCATTATAATCACATGTTTATTCAGCTGTTTATGGACACTTAAGTTTACTTGTCTTGGCTATTGTAAATAATGCTGCAGTGAACATGGGAGTGCAGATACCGCTTTGATACACTGTTTTCATTGTGTGTGTGTGTGTGTGTGTGTGTGTGTGCATATATATATGCATATAAATAAACACACACAAATGGGATAGTTCTATTTATTTGTTTGTTTGTTTGTTTGTTTATTAATTTATTTATCTATTTGGTAGAATTTACTCTTTAAGCCATCTGGTCCTAGAATTTTCTTTGTTGGGAGTGTTTTGATTACTGATTCAATCTCCTTACTAGTTAATAATTGTACTGTTCTAATTTTCTATTTCTTCATGATTCAGTCTTGCTGAAGTAGGAATTTATCCATTTCTTCTAGGTTGTCCAATTTCGGGTCATACAATTGTTCATAATCTCATTGTGCTTGTGTGATATCAGTTGCAACATCTCCTCTTTCACATGTAATTTTATTTATGTGAGTCCTCTCTTTTTTTTCTTGGTAATTGTAGCTAAAGGTTTTTCTATATTGTTTATCTTTTCAAAAAACCAACTCATAATTTCTTGTATCTTTTCTTTTTTATTTTTGTTGTTGACATTATTACAAATGTCCTCATCCTCCCCATCTTTGCCCACCTCCACCTAGCTCCTACGTACCTCCCCTTTTCCTCTGGCCATCATCACACTGTTATCTGTGTCTGTGAGTTGTGTGTATATGTTCTTTGGCTAATCCAGCGGTTCTCAACCTGTGGGTCGCGACGCCTTTGGCCGTCAAACGACCCTTTCACAAGGGTCGCCTAAGACCATCCTGCATATCAGATATTTACATTATGATTCATAACAGTAGAAACATTACAGTTAGGAAGTAGCAACGAAAATAATTTTATGGTTGGGTCACAACATGAGGAACTGTATTTAAAGGGCCAGAAGGTTGAGAACCACTGGGCTAATCCCTTCACCTTTTTTTAATCCAGTACCCCCTTTCCCTCCCCTCTGACAGCTATCAGACTGTTCCATGTATCCATGCCTCTGCTTCTATTTTGTCAGTTAATTTTGTTCATTAGATTCCACATATAAGTGAGATCATATGGTCTTTGTCTTTCTCTGATTGGCTTATTTTACTTAGCATAATAATCTCCAGTTTCATCCATGCAGTTGCAAAAGGTAAGCTTTCCTTTTTTATGGATGCGTAGTATTCCATTGTGTACAGGTAGCACAGCTTTTTTATTCACTTATCTGATGGGCACTTGTTCTGTTTCCAAATCTTGACTATTGTAAATAATGCTGCTATGAACGTAGGCATGCATATATTCTTTTCAATTGGTGTTTCAGGATTCTTAGGCTATATGCCCAGAAGTGGGGTTGCTGGGTCAAAAGGCAGTTCCATTTTTAATTTTTTGAGGAAACTTCATACTGTTTTTCACAGTGGCTGTACCAGTCTGTATTCCTACAACAGTACGTGAGGGTTCCCTTTTCTTCACATCTTCCCCAGCACTTGTTTGTTGATTTATTGACGGTAGCCATTCTGACAGGTGTGAGGTAATATCTCATGTGGTTTTAATTTGATTCTCTCTGATGATTAATGACGTTGAACATTTTTTCATTCTTTTATCTCTTTTATTGTCATTTTAGTCTTCTCTGATCTTTATTATTTCCTTCCTTCTACTAGCTTTCGGCTTAGTTTGATTTACTTTTTCTAGTTCCTTAGGGTTTAAAGTTAGGTTGTTTATTTGAGACTAGAGGCCTGGTGCACGAAATTTGTGCACGGGAGGGGGTTGTCCCTCAGCCTGGCCTGCACCCTCTCCAATCTGGGATCCCTCTCATGATCTGGGACTGCTGAATCCTAACCGCTTGCCTGCCTGATTGCCCCTAACCACTTCTGCCTGCCAGCCTGATCGCCCCCATCTGCCCTCTACTGCCGGCCCAGTCACCCACAACTGCCCTCCCCTGCTGCGACACACCTCCTCCGTGCAGCGCAGAGCTGTGGGACCTCCAGGCCTCACTGCGCGGAGCGGCCTCCAGGCCCCGCCTCCACTGTGTGTGCGGCCATCTTGTGACGACGTCACACGCGAGGGCACGAGGACCACCTAGGCTTTTATTAGTATAGATTTTTTTTTTTAGTGTAGGCTTTTATTGGTATAAACTTCCTTCTTAGAACTGCTTTTGCTGCATCCCTTAAGCTTTGGTGTATTGTATTTCCATTTTCAGTTGTCTCATGATATTTTTATTTCTCTTTTGATTTCCTCTTTGACCCAGGGATGGTTCAGTAGCATGCTATTTAATCTCCATATATTTGTGAATTTCCCAGTTTTCTTTTTGTAATTTATTTTTAATCTTGTTTTAAGTAGGTGTTAATTGTTTTATTAGGCTTTTGAAGGAAAAAAAGGATTCCGTTTCTTTTTCTTTTCCTCTAGGTATATACCTCCCGATAAGAGAGAAGAAAATGACCAATCAACCCACAAATGGATGGTGTATGTCCGAGGGTCTCGTAGAGAACCCAGCATTAATCATTTTGTCAAGAAAGTTTGGTTCTTCCTTCATCCCAGCTATAAACCAAATGACCTTGTGGAAGTTAGGTAAGCATACTTGAGTTTAAAGAAGTGCAGATTTATTGAAGTGGAAGAAAAGTGATTTAATTTGAAAACACTCCCTTGAAATCCTTTCTTCCCTCCTCCCACCCTCTCTCCCTCCCTCCCTCTCTCCCTCCCTCCCTCCTTTTCTTCCTTCACTTCTAGTCTTACATCTATCTTTTTTAAATTTAATATTTTAATTGATTTCAGAGAAAGGAAAATTTCAAACATATACAAAAGCAGAGTATATTGAACCCTAATGGATCCAAAACCAATTATTAACAGTTTGCCAGTCTTTTTTTCCATCAAATTTTCTTTTTCTTTCCTTTACAAATTAGGTTCTGACTGAAAATTCATTGGTTCAATTAGCATTCTCATGAGTTCCTCTCTGTCCTCTGAAATCATAGTCACTATTTGGGGAAGATCATATTGTGAACATGTCTTTTAAGTCTTCTTAGCAGATACATTCAAGTAAATTGTCACTTTCAAATAGAGTATTCATGACTTATTTTGTTTTTGCCAGAGTGGAGGAATAAATGAGTGTCAGGGGTAGCGAACATAATATTTCAGCCTATGTCTGTCAAGTAGCTATCAAGGATTCTGACTCATACTGTGACATTCATCAAAAACTTTATTTTTTAAAATATATTTTTATTGATTTCAGAGAGGAAGTGAGAGGGAGAGATAGATAGAAACATTAATGATGAGAAGGAATCATTGATTGACTGCCTCCTGCACACCCCTTACTGGGGTTCGAGCATGTGCCCTGACTGGGAATTGAACCATGACCTCCTGGTTCATGGGTCGAAGCTCAACCACTGAGTCACACGGATTGGGCCATCCAGTCACTCTAGTTCTTTATCTGTGAAAATAATGACATTGGATTATATGGTACTAGGGGCTCAGTGCACGAATTCGTGCACCTTGAAAGGAACTGTGGGCCGCGAGGTGCAGTGGGCACAGGGGTGGGTTTTGGCCCATCCTCTGTGCCCCCGGGCCCCCTCCCACCGTGGCCACACACCCCTACCCCTGTCCCCTGTCTGAGGCAACCCTGCTCCCGCCGCCGCCACTCCCACATGCTGACGGCGCTGGCCATGCTTGCACCCGCTGACAGCACGGAGTGATTGGGGCTGGCACCAGCAGTGGGTGGGAGCAGGGCCGGCACCGTCAGTGAGTGCGAGTGGCAGCTGCTGCCTCGATAACCCCTCAGGAGCAGGGGTAGGTGGAGAAGCCCTTGGGCGATTGGGGCTGGCAGCCGCAACTCGCACCCACTGACGGCGCCGAGTGATCTGGACTGGTGCCGGGCGCCGGCAGTGGGTACGAGCAGCGGCTCCAGCGCTGGCTGCGGGTGCAGGCGCTGGGCGGGACCTCGGTGCACGGGAGCAAAGAATTTTCAGTAGCCACCAGAGGCTTGCCCCAATGACAGCGACCGGCGCCCTGCCTTGGTCTGGTGCCCCCACTCACCTGCTCCACCATCCTGCCGCAGCCAACGCGTGCACCCCCTGGTGGTCAGCGCATGTCATAGCGACCGGTTGTTCAGTTCTGCCATACAGTCTATTTGCATGTTAGCCTTTTATTATATAGGATAAGTGTCTTAGCTCTAAGTATCCAATAATTGAAAATTTAATGTAGGTTTGAGTTAAATTTTTCTTTTATAATTTAGCATTTTAGCATAATGCAGCATACTGATTTAACTTTAAATGAGGAAATGTAAATGATTGTCAGAAGGATGTGAATTTCTAACTTATCCATTATGAGAAAACTTTTCCTCTAGAATGATTACACGTAGATTAATGTGTTAATATCTGCTCTCCCATAGAGAGCCTCCTTTTCACCTGACCAGAAGAGGCTGGGGTGAGTTTCCTGTCAGAGTTCAAGTTCACTTTAAGGACAGCCAGAACAAGCGGATAGATATCATACATAATCTGAAGGTATTGTAACAAAACATTGTTCTCTGGAAATGAAGTATCTCTTTCACCTGGTATTGAACGTAGTAGGTTAGTCCTGAGAGAAGCGGCCAGGTGAAGGATAGTGGAAGCAGGATAAATCTTTTTATGTTATGCTATAGCACTCCTTTGTCCCCTGAAGGTTGGGGGAGCGGGGGGGCCTTTACAGTTGAATGTATGTTCTTTAAATCAGATCATCAGAACACTTGAATTTCTGACCAGAGCTCACTGTTACTGTGTTACCTGTGGTTAATGTGTTTTTTAAAAAATTTTACTTTTCTATAAAATGAGGCAAATACAGCCCGGCTGGCATGGCTCAGTGGTTGAGCGTCAACCTATGAACCAGGAGGTCACAGTTTGATTCCTGGTCAGGGCACATGCCCGGGTTTCAGGCTCAATCCCCAATGTGAGGTGTGCAGGAAGTCACTGATCAGTGATTCTCTCTCATCATTGATGTTTCTATCTCTCTTTCCCTCTCCTTTCCTCTCTGAAATCAATAAATATGTATATTTAAAAAATGAGGCAAATACAGAAAGTCCTAAAATGCTGCTTCATTCAGCGTCATTATAATGATGAGATGTCATAGGAACTTAACTCTTTTATATATCATTTAACCTATAGTAGATTTGGTTTCATTATACTACTAGAGGCCTGATGCACGATATTCGTGCAAGGGGTTCGGCCCTCGCAGCCCCAGCGTCGTCCGGAAGGTCGTCGGGAAGGTTGTTTGGCTGTCCGGTCTAATTAGCATATTACAGCCGAACCGGTTCGGCTCAGTGGATAGAGCGTCGGCCTGCGGACTCAAGGGTCCCGGGTTCGATTCCGGTCAAGGGCATGTACCTTGGTTGCTGGCGCATCCCCACTGGGGGGCGTGCAGGAGGCAGCTGATCGATGTTTCTCTCTCATCGATGTTTCTAGCTCTCTATCCCTCTCCCTTCTTCTCTGTAAAAAATCAATAAAATATATTTTTTTTTAAAAAAAAGCATATTACACTTTTATTATTATAGATAGATGTTTTGCTTAAAGTTGTAGAACCTATCAACGACATTAAGTGAGGAGTTCCTGAAGTAAGCCTTGTCTGTTTATCTCCTAAGGATAAAGAATATGTTTATTTCCGAAGAGTAACGATTGAAGTGAACATGTTTTAGAAAATGTAAAGTACTGTAGCAGGTTGTAAAACTTTATTTATCCTCAGCTGAGGATATGTTTATTTATTTTTAGAGAGAGGAAGGATTGATCAGTTGCCTCCTGTATGTGCCCTGACTGGGGATCAAACCCCCAACCTTGTGGTGTACAGGAGGACAGTCCAACCAACTGAGCCACCTGGCCAGGGTGAAGGTTGTAATACTTTTGATTTGTATTGTCAGAAATCCTTCTCTGATATATCCACATGGTTTGTTATACAGCTATTATAAGTTACATTTTACAAAGTATTTCCTATGCCTGGGGGGTAATTACCATTATATAGTAAGCAAAAAGCCCCGAGTATAAAGTATATGTATAGAATGAGGTCAACCATGATTTTAAAAAAAACACAAAAGAAATATACCAAAATGTTGGAGTACATAATTGAAGTAATGATGTTGTGATCTATTTCCTATGGCCTTTTTATCTGTGTGTGGTTTTTTGAAAGTATTTTTACATAATGAACAGTTATAAAAATATTTTTTATAGTTGGAAGACAGACGATTTTTAAAATGTTCCTCTAGGCCAGCGGTTCTCAACCTGTGGGTTGCGACGCCTTTGGCGGTCGAACGACCCTTTCACAGGGGTTGCCTAAGACCATCCTGCATATCAGATATTTACATTACGATTCATAACAGTAACAACATTACAGTTATGAAGTAGCAACAAAAATAATTTTTTAAAAAAATATATTTTATTGATTTTTTTTATAGAGAGGAAGGGAGAGGGATAGAGAGTTAGAAACATTGATGAGAGAGAGAGAAACATCAATCAGCTGCCTCCAACGAAAATAATTTTATGGTTGGGTCACAACATGAGGAACTGTATTTAAAGGGCCAGAAGGTTGATAACCACTGCTTAGGCCCTCACTATAGTAGTCTTATATATATTTTCTTATATTGAACTTCTATAGCACCCTTACTTGTGGCTTACTACATTGTTCCCATTAATGACTCCCAAAACTGAGCTAAATGAAACTGAGTACATCTGCAGAAATCCGTTTTTTGTTTCCTTTGTTCTATAAATACAACTTTTCAACCTTAAGGCATGTTGAAATTTGTCCTCCATTGCTTGTTATGCAGCCATTGTAAGACAGCTTAACTTCATGTACACATTATTTTCTGGAGATTACTGTGAGATTAGATTTCTTTTTTGACCTCAGAGAAGAACTCAAATCAAATAAAGAATTTACTGCCTCTTTGTTCAGAGGAGCAAAATATGGTCCCACTTACTTACAAGATCTAAATTAGTTTTGCTTTCTTTTTATCTTTAAAAGATAGTTTTGCATATTGTATTCTCCATATCACTTAGAATTCCTGGTGAAAGATTGAGGCACAGTATTTTAAAATGATGTATTTAAAGCATTTCTTGTCAAGTTTTTTGAAAACTTAATTTTACTACATATTATATATCAACTAGAGGCCTGATGCACGAAAATTCGTGCAAGAATAGGCCTTCCTTCCCCCGGCTGCCGGCACTGGCTTTGCTCCAGCACCCAGGAGCCAGGCGGCTTCCCTCTGGCTGCCAGCAGGCACCCGGGACCCGAGTGGCTTCCCTCCAGCCCCAGCTTCGTCTGGAAGGATGTCTGGAAGGACGTCCATTCTAATTAGTGTATTACCCTTTTATTTTTATAGATTGGCCTTGAAACCTTAAACACCTGTATTGTGACCATGTGATTTTTATTTGTACTAGAGTATCATTTTTCCTGTCATTTCTATGTCAACCCTCAGAGCCATCTTTGCTTCTTCCATTTTTGTTCTAAATATTCATTTAGTTGCAGACCATTATTCTTCATAGTCTTTCTTATATTCAACCCTTTTATTGTTTCCTGATTAGCTTCTTTAATTCTAATCTGTCTTCATTCTGCACACCACCATAAGATTAGACTTCCCAAACTAAGAGAACTATTAGGGTATTCCTGGCTGAGAAACCTATATTGCTTTTATTTTTTGTGATTATAGATAATGCTGCAGTAAACATCTTTTTTTGTAAAATGTCCTCCATTTTTGGATTGTCCTTAGAATGGGTTGTTAGAAGTCTATATTTTATATTAAA
This sequence comes from Myotis lucifugus, assembly GCF_000147115.1. Classification (NCBI taxonomy): domain Eukaryota; kingdom Metazoa; phylum Chordata; class Mammalia; order Chiroptera; family Vespertilionidae; genus Myotis; species Myotis lucifugus. Next base: position 10,999,068 of record NW_005871062.1, on the reverse strand, counting down.
AGTATAATTACTACATGTATGTCTGAGTTTGTTTATATTAATTTTACTCAATTCTTCCCCACAACATTAAGAGGGTTTTTGTTGAAGTGATGAATTTATATTATGAAAAAGTAGTTATGGTATGAAAACTTGTGGTGAAAGAGGTTTTAGGTAAGATCCTATCTAATAATAGACAAACATGGTAATTGACCGTACCTTCACTACACCTCCCATTGGCTAATCAGCATGATATGCAAATTAACCGCCAACAAAGATGGCTAATTTGCATACTGCAGGCAGGGCTGACAGCGCACGACACTGCCTGCGGGACCCGAGACCCGGATCCGTGACCCAGCGAGGCGGGGCCGGCTGTGCGCGACGCTGCCAGCGGGACCCGGACCCCTGACCCGGCGAGGCAGGGCCGGTAGTGCCCGACGCTGCCTGGGGGATCTGGGCCTTGGATCCGTGACCTGGCGAAGTAGCAAAGCGGCGGAGAAGGGAGAGAGCCCAGGTGGCAGAGAAGGGAGGGAGCTGAGGGCTAAGTGGCGAAGGGAGGGAACGAGGCAGTGGAGAAGGGAGAGAAGCCCGCCTTGGTGGGCTTCGCTCCCTTCTCTGCTTCGCTGCGGTCTCAGGAAGCCCTATTCTTGCAGGAATAGGCCCGAGGAAGCCCTATTCTTTCAGGAATCTTCCTGCAACGGGCCTCTAGTATATTTATAAGTAAGCTTGTGAAACCTAACTCTTCCTTTTGTCTTTAAATAGCTGGATAGAACTTACACTGGCTTGCAGACTCTTGGAGCAGAGACGGTAGGTTTTTTCCCCTATAGCATTATTTGGGAACAAATAGACTGAAAATTGATCTTCATTTTTAGTTAGAAAAAAAATGAGTGCTAAATTTAGAAAAATTTTATATCCCCCTCATTTATTTATTTTTTAGTGTGAAAAAAATACACATAAAATTTACTATTTTTAAGTATACATTTAAGTATTATTACATATACTCACATTTTGTGCAGTGATTGCTATCACCCTTTTGGAAAACTGAAACTGTAACAATTTACAATAATTCTCTATTCTCCTCTGCCTCTAGCTCCTGGCACTCACCCTTCTACTTTCTCTCTCTCTGAATTTGACTACACTAGATGCAATATAAGTGGTATCGTACAGTGTTTTTTTTTGTAACTGGCATGTTTCACTTAGCATAATGTTTTCAGGATTTATCCACATGGTAGATGTGTCCGAATTTCCTTCCCAAAAAGGCTGAATAATGTTTCATTATATGTATACACTACATTGTGTTTATCCATTTATCTATCTGTGAACACTTGAGTTGCTTACATCTTTTGGCTATTGTGAATACTAAGAACGTGGGTCTGTTTGTTCTAGTCCCTGCTTTTAATTCTTTTGGGTAGATACCCAGCAGTCAGATTGCTGGATGATACTGTAATTCTTTTTTTAATTTTTTGAGGACCTGCCATACTGTTTTCCCTAATAGCAGCACCATTTTATATTTCTACCAACAGTGCATAAGGGTTCCAATTCTCTAGCACTTGTTGTTTTATGTCCTTTTTATAGTAACCAGGTATTTCATTGTGGGTTTGGTTTATATTTCCCTAATGGTAATTGATGTTGAACATCTTTTCATGTGCTTATTGGCCATTTGTTTATCTTCTTTTGAGAAATGTCTTCAAATCCTTTACCCATTTTTGAATCGGGTTGTTTGGTTTTTTGTTGTTGAGTTTTAGGAGTTCTCTCTATATTCTTGGTATTAGTCTCTTGTTAGATATATGAAATATAAATATTTTCTCCCATTATGTGCGTGATCTTTACATTCTTTTTTTTTTTAATTTTTCATTCTTGATTATGTCCTTTGATGCACAAAAGTTTTTAGTTTTGACATAGTTCAATTTATGTTTTTTTCTTTTGTTACATGTTTTTTTGTGTCATATCCAAGAAATCATTGTCAAAGCCAATGTCACGAAGCTTTGCCCCTATGTTTTCTTCTAAGATTTTTATTGTTTTAGGTCTTTGATGCATTTTGAATTAATTTTTGTATATAGTGTAAGGTAAAGATCCACATTCATTCTAATGCATGTGGGTATCCAATTTTCTCAGCACCATTTTGTGAAAGACTGTCCTTTTCACATTGAATGGTCTTGGCATCCTTGTCAAAAATAATTTGACCATACATGTGAGGGTGTATTCTATTCCAATGGTCTATGTCTTTCTTTATGCCAGTACTACACTGTTTTAATTAATATAGCTTTGTAATTATAAGTTTTGAAATCTGGAAGTATGAGACTCCAACTTCACTTTTTTTCTTCTTACCACCTCCCCCCCACCTTTTTTTTGGAATTTATGATATATCAGCAGTAGTCATTATAATTATAATTAGCTATTTATAGTTTGTGTTATATTAGAAGATATTTTTTGAGCACAGAGTATATGCGAGGCACCGGTCTAGGTAGTGGGGATACAGATTTCTGCGCAAGATAGCCATTGTTCTCAAGTATTCTTGGTTGTGTTGAAAACTGGCAGATGGTATACAGTAAGCATAAAAGCAGATAAGGTTTCATTTACAAATAAGTGCAATAAAGAAGAGAGTAGCTGGGGGACAAGAGAGTTGCTTTAGCTAGGTTGGTTAGGGAGGTCTGAGAAGACGACATTGGATTGAGACCTATTGGTGAGAATGAGGCAGACATGCAAAAATTTGGAGGAAGAGTGTTCTAAGGCATTGAAACAACAAATGGAAAGACCTCAGTTTTATGATTAGTATTACTAATTATCTATTAAACCAGAACAGGTTATATTCTGGGATAAAATTCTTCAGTTCTTGAGATGGAAATTGCCTTTGAAGTATGATTAGAAATCATTTGTCACATCTCTTAGAGTACCGTGTTCTTAGAAGGGTTGAGGCTTTCTGGGACACTGATGATGAATTCATGAGCCCAATTATTGCCCGATTTTGTAGGTAGTGGATGTTGAGCTCCACCGGCATTCTCTTGGAGAAGACTCCATTTACCCTCAGTCCTCCGAGTCAGACATCTCTGATGCCCCACCGTCTTTGCCTTTGACCATTCCAGCCCCAGTGAAAGCTTCCTCACCAATAAAGCAGTCACATGAGGCAGTACCTGATACCTCTGTGGAGAAAGGTAATATATTTTTTCTTGTACATTCATGTATTTTTCCTTATATGGAGGAGTCATCCTGGGACATTTATTTTTCTCATTTACATAATATGATAGTGAACTGCTGCCTTCAGAGACTGAGAAAAAGGAAATTTTCCATAAGTAGGCATGTTGCCTCTACTACCCAGTATTATTAAAATACCAAAATGCTTACTACTCTTCTCAGAAAATATTTTTCATTAAGTTCTAACATTTTGTAGAATACAAAACTCACTAAAAAGCATTAAATTTTTTATTTTTTAAATATATTTTATTGATCTTTTACAGAGAGGAAGGGAGAGAGATAGAGTTAGAAACATCGATGAGAGAGAAACATCGATCAGCTGCCTCCTGCACATCTCCCAGTGGGGATGTGCCCGCAACCCAGGTACATGCCCTTGACCGGAATCGAACCTGGGACCCTTCAGTCCGCAGGCTGACGCTCTATCCACTGAGCCAAACCGGTTTCAGCAAAAGCATTAAATTTTTAAAATAGAAATTACTTATTTTTATGGTTATATTGCTATTTTTGTAGATTCAACAGAAAGCTCTATGTTTCTCTATAGGACATACTTGAATAAATCAGTGTTGCAAACTAGACCATGCCACAAATTTTTTTTTTTAATTGATTTTAGAGAGGAAGGGAGAGGGAGAGAGAGATAGAAACATCAATGATGAGAGAGAATCATTGATTGGCTGCCTCCTGCACACCCCCTACTGGGGATCGTGCCCACAACCCAGGCATGTGCCCTTGGCTGGAATCGAACCTGGGACCCTTTAGTCTGCAGGCTGACGCTCTATCTACTGAGCCAAACCAGTTAGGGCCACAAATCTTAAGTATGACAAATTGTTTATTAAGGAATAGATACCATTCTTCCCACATGATAAAATAGAGCCAAACATCAAAGTAATAGTGAATTGGAAAAATCAAATAATAAACTTATATGTGCATTAGGGAAGGGGACTTGAACACAGTCTCAATTATAGCTGAGCAGGGAGAAACAAAACCTCTTCCACTGTGAGATACACTGATGATAAATAAGGTGACCCTGCCTCCTCCTCCTCACCAAAGTAAATGAATTCATTAACATTTCCTGTAACTGGATGATTCCCTAACAAAACATTAGTTCTGATTTTGCAGTATCAATGTTGAATTTTACAGCACAAACTTTATAAAACCATTCTCTCTGTTAAATGCTTTTGTCTCTTGAGACTTCCTTTTACAACAGGTAACTCAGAGAAAAGTAAGGCTTGTCGAACGAAGTTCAAGAGGTTGGGGCGTATCATAAAACTGAATTTCTGCTCTAGTTTGGGTTTGTAGATGTGTCTCACTGGAGGAGAATGTGGATATTTTAACATCCATATTAGAGAAAAGATAGGCATTAAAAGTATGACAAAGATAATTTCCCTGTTTTTACCTTAAGGCTTTTCAGTCCAACTTAGGGAACTCTTATCATAATTAAAATCAAGCAGATAAATAAAGTTGCATTTTTGAATTGCATCAGTCTTTTTCATTAATGGAAAAACTACTTCTCATTGGCTCAATAAGGGGAAACTGTAAATAGCCATCCTAGAACAGCCCTGTGATGTGATTATGTCCAGCATCATCAATATCATGGAGCATAGATATATATTTTTTAATTTAATTTTTCCCATCACCACTTATCCCCTCTATGCCCTCTTCCACCTCCACCTCCCCCCCTTACCCTCTGCAGTCACCACACTGTTGTCCATGTCCATGAGTTCTCATGGAGCATAGATCTTAATGTTTCTTTCCAGCCTGTCGTTGCACTCAATCCCTTTTATTAAATTGCAACTAATTCATTGAGTTACAGTTCTTGCATGTAGTAGATATTAATTAAAATACCATGTATTTTAAACCATTTTATGATTATATGTAGTAAATACAGAAATATATTGAATTTTGTTAGTTCTTCAGGTGGAAGAAAATTGTATTTTTTTTCTGAGTTAAAAACCATTAAATTTTTATTCCTTGATGATTATAGTTTCTTGTAATTCTGGTCTGGTTCCCAATTATGTGAACAAGAAACTTAAATAATAAATATCTAATCTTATTTAAAATATAAGATTCATCGTCAATAAATGTTTAAGTATTAAGTATTCACTTATATAACTTATGTACAAGAAATAAAATTGACTCTAAATGGTATTAGTTTGTCTCTTAGCCTGCATTTTAATATGATGTTAATATTTTCATTCTTTTGTTCCTCTTTAAATTTCAATTACATCTTCTTTATGGGCATTTAATAAGACAGGACATCATTAGATTAAGTGAATCCTTTAAACAGGTTTCAATTTGTAAAAAAAAAAAAAAATAGAACAAAATGAACTTGTATACTGTTTATAGTTAATATGTTTTCTAATTTTTTAAAGAAACTTTTTAACAAAATATGATTCTAGGCATATTCACATTTGTTAAAAAACAAGACAACAAGCTCCAAATGTGGTCACCTATGCCACGCTCACATCACCAAATTCAAGCTTATAGTTTCAGCCTCTTCCAGAAATGAGTGTTAAATCAGTCAATCAGGAATCCCCTAGTCAGCACTAGATGGGTAATTGGCCTGATAGACCCCTGCTGTCCCCTAAGAAAGGTGACCTTACCACAGCCGATCTGCTTTTTGCTCAATAACTTTCTTGCTCCTGGTCCCTTCTGCCTCTAAAAGTCCTTCATTTTGTACAGCTCCTGAGAGCTGCTTTTTCTCTGCTACATTGGATGCTGCTTGATTCATGCATCATTGAATAAAGCCAATTAAAGCTTTAAAATTTACTCAGTTGATGCCCTAGCTAGCGGGTTTGGCTCAATGGATAGAGCCTTGGCCTGTGGACTGAAGGGTTCCAGGTTCGATTCCAGCCAAGGGCACATGCCTGGGTTGCGGGCTCGGTCCCCAGTGGGGGGCGTGCAGGAGACGGCCAATCAATGATTCTCTCTCATCATTGATGTTTCTATATCTCTCTTCCTCTCCCTTCCTCTCTGAAATCAATTATAAGTATTTTTAAATGTACTCAGTTGAAATTTACTTACTTATTTATTTTTTTATTTTATTTCCCTTGAATGGAATCGAACCCAGGACCCTCCAGTCCACAGGCTGATGCTCTATCCACTGAGCCAAACCAGCTAGGCCTGAAATTTATTTTTTAACACACTTCACCCAAAAATGTATAAAGGGATAATAAATACTGTGGATTGTATTTACTGTACTACTAGTAAATGGCTTAAATGATTGTTGAAATGATAAGGGATTTTTATTGTTTCATTCTTTTCCCACAGTTGTAAGATTTTATTGCAAAGAGATTAACGATTTAATCATTTGCCTGTTTCATTTCAAGCAGGATTACCAGCCAATACTGAAACTGAGAGGCATACTACCTTTTATTCTTTGCCATCTTCATTGGAACGAACACCCACCAAAATGACAACATCCCAGAAAGTTATGTTTTGTTCTCATGGCAATTCAGCTTTTCAGCCAATAGCATCAAGCTGCAAAATTGTGCCACAGAGCCAGGTTCCTAATCCCGAGTCACCTGGGAAATCCTTCCAGCCCATCACCATGAGCTGCAAGATCGTCTCAGGTATACAGAGGATGTGTGCGAAGTTGATGTGTGTAAAGTTATTGGAATGACAAAACAAAATACTGTGGTTTAAAAAAATTTTTTTTAGTTCTTCTAAGCAAGGTTTTTGTTTATTTAACAAGTGAGCTAATCACTTTTGATTAGCAGAACAAAGGTGTCAGGAAGCAAAAACAAAAGTCATCTATGTGGAAACAATTTTTGAATGAAGCAAGAATGAAATTCAGAGAGATCAAATTTTCATCTAGAATCAGCACAGGTAAAATGTTTGCTAGGATTGTAGTTGAACTTAAAGTAGGAATTATGGTTTGCGATTATATATGGAAACCAGAGCAATTAGTAATAGAACAAGTGTAGAGGCCTTTTAGTTTGGAGTTGAAATATCTTTTATACTCTAACCACATGAGAAAAATTGCTCATTTCAGTTATTATCAGGAAGGTTGAATTTCCATTGCCTTACAACAATTTCACATTTATATTAGGTAAACTTTTAGTAGGACTATACTTTATGTTTTTGGCCAAACCACCTCAGGAAAGACTGAAAGAGAGTCTGTAAAAGTATTTAGGCACTGGGAGGTTTCTATATAATACTTAAATGAAGGGGAAGGAGGGAGTCTTTGTTTTTAAAAACAGAAAACTAAGCAGTACTATGATCCAAGTCTTTGAAGTTTATGAGAAGTAAAGAATGTATAATTTTATCTACCAATTAGAAGCACTTTGGAACTTGCTGCTTCAGAGGTAGATGTTGAATGTATAAATTGGTTTGAAGTTTAGAGAAATTGAGGGATGACAAATTCGATCACTAGAAGACAATAGAGGACGTTTAATGGCACATTGGCACCCTTAGAGCATATTCTGTGGGAACATGAATCTCTCTGGATTGTGGCTGTGACATAGTATTGACAGAGACTTTGGTTTTGGGTGGGTGAGTTTCTTATTTTCCTATTGGAAATTAATCCCAAATCAAGACTCCTGGTTCCTAAATCCAATTTATCGCTTACAAATTTCCTCCCTAATTTTAACGTCTTCAAATACAACCTGCCCAAGTTGTTAAGAGATTTATTATCTAGTGATTCAACAGTTTCACGCTGTTATGTAAAGCACTGCTTTTTGAACTTTAATGTGCCTACAGGGGAACTTGTTAAAATACAGATTTATATTTGGTAGGTCTGGGTAGGACCTCAGAATCCGTTTCTAACAAGCTCCTAGATGATGCAGATGCTAATGCTGCTGGTCACCAGATAAGGCTGTAGAGAGTGAAACACACTAGTCCCTGGCCTTAGCTACGCCGAGGCCGCTGCTACTGCTGCTGCTCAGTCCCTGAAATCCACAGTCTCATTCACTTTTCCCAATTTGTCACCTTTGTCCTGGCAGCCCTGCCCTTCTTTCTGTCTTCCAGCATCTTCTTAGATGGGTTGAATATATATATTTTGTTTAGTTTATTTTTTTTCTCTTTTGAATTAATAAAGGTTCCCCCATATCAACGCCAAGTCCATCACCATTGCCTCGAACCCCAACTTCCACTCCAGTCCATGTGAAGCAAGGCACTGCCAGCTCTGTTATTAGTAACCCTTATGTTATCATGGACAAGCCAGGGCAGGTTATTGGAGCCACCACTCCCACTACAGGTGTGTGTTTGATCAATATGTATGCGATCCAAAAGATTTGATCTTTTTTAAAGATGAAATCCTAGTGTCACTTAGTAGCCATGTAATGGGAAAATGAAATCTCCATCCATAAACAAGAGGAGGGAATATATAAGAGTAACACTAGTGCTGTTTTTCTGAGGAAGATTTACTCTTTTTGTAAAAGTTGTATTTTTAAAAATATATATCTTTATTGATTTCAGAGAGAGGAAGGGAGAGGGAGAGAAACATCAATGATGAGAGAGAATCATTGATCGGCTGACTCCTGCACAACCCCCACTGGGGATCGAGCTCTCATCGTGGGATTGTGCCCTGACCAGGAATCAAACCGTGACTTCCTGGTTCCTAGGTCGATGCTCAATCACCGAGCCACGCCAACCAGGCAAAAGCTATATTTTTAAGAATTGACTTACATTTTCTCTTTAGTTTCTAAAGATTAAAAGTGAGCCGTAATTAATTTAAAAAGAGAGAAAGAGTTGATTTTATTTCATTTGGAAGACATTCTTTTTGGGCCTGCAAGCAATGTGGTTATTTCTAAATTAAGCTTTAGTTCAAGAATAACTTTGTGAGCAATATGTATTTCACCCCAGTCAAATAAAAAAGTCATCTTTACTTTTCTGTGAATAAGATAAATTTTGCATCTGGGAGGAAAATTGTACCCTACCATTGTAAAAAGAAAACACTAATAGGAAGAATAAGACAGATTTGGATTCACCAGGTTTGTCATCATAATCTCATATAACTACAGACTGCTCTTCAGGTTTTTTTTTTTTTTTAAGTACTTTCACTAACATTAGTTTAATTGAAGGCAATAAATAGAATATTTAAACACATGCTCCTAAGTGGAGACATTCCTGTAGTTTTTCACTCCTAATTAAGAGAAATGAAATAAGAGAGATGGTTGTAAGGTAATGAAACCTTTCTTCCCCAAATATTTTATTTTAACACGTGAATGTGTGTTGGGCCATTTCAGGTAGGTTTTTGGAAAAGTTGGTTCCTTTAACAGTGATTGTAATTGTGGAACTCCTTTAAAAAAATGCTACTTTCAGAAATTACCTAAGAGCCTTTTGAATATAATTAGGGATGCCAAGTAGGTGTGCTTTGAGGATACTTAGTTTTAGCAATCAGCCAAACGTCTTTGCAGACAAGTTTGGTAAATGGGTAGGTGACCAAATACCATTTTGGGTCTTGACTTTTTTTTTTTTTTTTAATATATTTTTATTGATTTCAGAGAGGAAGGAAGGAGAGAGAGAAACATCAGTGATGAGAATCATTGATTGGCTGCTTCCCACATGCCTCACACTGGGGATCCAGCCCACAACCTAAGCATGTGCCCTGACCGGGAATCTAACTGTGACCTCCTGGTTCATAGGTCGATGCTCAACCACTGAGCCACGTCAGCCGGGCTTGACTTATTTTTGACTGTAGATAATGTAAGTGATTTTCATCAGACCCTAAAGTCAGTTGTACAGATGGAGTATAAAATGTTTAATGTTGGCAGGATTTTCAAATAGGTATTCCTTCTAGTAAAACTACTTTGAAGGAGCTCGCATTCACTTGAATGAATACATTTTGGCTCATTGTTAAATAACCAATTCCATTATGTTATAGTATCTTTTTATCTTTTTATACAGTAAAACTACTTTACTTATTCTACACATTCTTACAAGCTTCTTGTCCCTTTTCAGATTGGTGAAGTGGTCACCTTTGTAGGATGAATCCTTAAGTGTTTCTTCTGTAACAGTTTCAAGGTTGTAGGTTTTTCAACCCTTAAAGATGAAAACTAAATAGTGAGGAAAAGAAGGGTGGTGGAAAATGCTTTAAAGTTCCATTTTGCAAATTTTATTTTGTTTATACTTAACTTTTAAATCTGCTTTGCTTACAGGAAGTCCTACAAACAAGCTCTCTACTGCCTCTCAAGCCTCCCAAGGAACAGGTTCCCCTATTCCTAAAATTCATGGAAGTAGTTTTGTAACATCTACTGTCAAGGTAACCTTCTATTACATTACTGCACTTCGCTAGTTTTAAAGATAGTGTGTTTGAGTTCAACAGTAATTTGTTAATTGATATTGCAAAGTTCATAAAGTAAAACCTTCAGGCTAATAAGTATCTTGAAGATCATCTTACTCCAGACTTCTGTACCTTTCCTTGATCTTTTCCTTGTGTAGAAAATGTTTCTCAACACTCTGCTAATTGGTTACCCAGTATCTATTTGAAAACTTACTATGGTGAGGCAGCCTGTTTTTTGGGTGGAAGGGGGCAGCTTTGTTATAAATTTTTCCTTATAAAAATATTCATCTCCCCTGACTGGTTTGGCTCAGTGGATAGAGCGTTGGCCTGCGGACTGAAGGGTCCCGGGTTCGATTCCGGTCAAGGGCATGTACCTTGGTTGCAGGCACATCCCCAGTGGGGGGTGTGCAGGAGGCAGCTGATATATCTAACTCTCTTTCCCTCTCCCTTCCTCTCTGTAAAAAATCAATAAAATATATTTTTAAAAAAATATTCATCTGGCAAAACATCCTTTTTTCCTATATTTGCACCAGCAAGAAGTAAATATATTTTCTTTTCCACATGTCAGCCATTTAGTTACTTGAAAATAATTCATCTTTCCAAAATTTATTCTTTTATTTTTCAGGGAATAAGTCCTTTGAAATTTGGAATTCCAAATGTTATCTGACTTACTCAGATCAAAGTGCTAGCTATCTGTTCACTGTTTGGCAAAGACAATTCTTGCTGTTTGGTTAGTTATTCAACTTATTTGTCATTGTCATGGCTGTCTTAAGGCTAGAGTTTTTGAGGTATAAACTCCTGTGTGAGCATTGCCAAGAATTCAAAGATCATCTCTTACATGACTAAGTGTAAGAATTTAATGGTGATGATATTGAATAGTTTCCTGGTCCAGGGCAAGGTTTTTCTCTAAATTCAGTGTAATGTGTGAGCACTGTGTTTATACAAATGTCTGAATTGTAATAATTTTGTTTCTTGCCCCTAACATTTATTTATGACAAATTGACTCTGAGATTTGCATTTTGCATTTGAGAATTGGAGACAAATGACAGTATTTTAAATGTTGACTTTTGCTGTCTTTACAGTTGCTATTTGTTCAACTTCTTTTTGTTGTTTTGTTTTTTAAATGTTTTTTGAAAAATTTCCGTGTCCTGGGTATTTATTCTGAGTACAGACAACAAGTCAAGTTGTGAGTATTATAAAAAGGATATGCTGAAGCACTGACTGCTGTTTCATTCATTTATTTAGTGCCTAGGCTCTAGGGATAGAAAAAAAATAAAACATAGTGCCTGTCCTTTACTAGCTTACCATTTGGCAGGAGACTAGACCCAGAATCCAGTGAGTTGACCAAATGTGAGAGGTAGTATGATAGGCATCTTCTAGCATACAGTGGGGCACAGATGAGTAGCTTCCTGCCAAGTTACTAGTCTTGCTTTGCATTTGGTTTCCTTTTTAAATATATTTTTATTGATTTCAGAGAGGAAGGGAGAGGGAGAAAGAGAGAGAAACATCAATGATGAGAGGGTATCATTGATCAGCTGCCTCCTGCATGCCCCTCACTGGGGATTGAGCCCTCAACCCGGGGATGTGCCCTGACCGGGATTCGAACCGTGACCTCCTGGTTTATAGGTCAATGCTCAACCACTGAGCCACACCAGCCAGGCGAATGTGGTTTCTAAAATAATATTAAAATGCAGGTGTTGCCGAAACCGGTTTGGCTCAGTGGATAGAGCGTCGGCCTGCAGACTCAAGGGTCCCGGGTTCGATTCCGGTCAAGGGCATGTACCTGGGTTGCGGGCACATCCCCAGTGGGAGATGTGCAGGAGGCAGCTGATCGATGTTTCTCTCTCATCGATGTTTCTAACTCTCTATCTCTCTCCCTTCCTCTCTGTAAAAAATCAATAAAATATATTAAAATGCAGGTGTTGAGGCTTAGAAGACCCCAAAGAGTTTTGGGCTTTCTGTTTTGGTTTGGTTTTTAGTTGTTTATCGTGCTAGAGAATGTTACAGATTTGTATTAAATATGACTATAAAGTATCTAAAGTCACTCATTTTATCTTAATTGTACAATATGTATTTTTACATTCACAGCAGGAGGATTCTTTGTTTGCATCTATGCCGCCTCTTTGCCCAATTGGGAGTCACCCTAAGGTTCAAAGCCCCAAACCTATAACTGGAGGACTTGGAGCTTTCACAAAAGTGAGTATTTTTTCAGGGATCATCCTGCAAGTCAGTATGGTCTTACATAGTCTTTTTTGTGGCATGTTGGAGTTGGTTGACGCTACCTCACAACATGTAACTTTTTAATCAGCCTCAGTTCTAAGACCAGATCTTATTTTGGAGACATGCTTCCGTTTATTCAGTGGTGTCCACAGGGCAGCCCTTGGAGCCCAGGGAGATGGCAACTTCAGGGAGCACGGTGTGTTTCTCTCTGCTGCCAGTGTGCCAGTATCTAAAACAAACGAGCAGGTTGAGTTTGCAGATACACAGGATCAAATCCAGATCCTGCTTTGTCCCTTTAGTAGCTGTTATGGGCTACCTTTAAGCCGTGGTTTTACTCTTCTGGTGGAGCCATTCTTTACAGACCAGGCTTCATTAATTTATTCATTCCTGTGAACAGAATAGATTCAGATATTAGTAGCTCTTTTCTTGGGATGTTTATTCAGTATCATTATCATATTTGTTGCAAGGTAATCATCAAACAGGAACCTGGCGACGCCTCTCACGTGCCCACAACTGGAGCTGCCAGCCAGTCACCACTCCCCCAGTATGTGACTGTGAAAGGGGGTCACATGATAGCTGTGTCCCCTCAAAAACAGGTCATAGCTGCTGGAGAAGGGACTGCCCAGTCACCAAAGATTCAGCCCTCCAAGGTTTGTGTTGGGTAGGGATGGGGAGGTAACAAGTATGGCCATTCTTTGTCTAAATAATTGACAAGTGCTGAAAAGATACAGGGTGACAGGGTTGCTGATCCCAGAAAAGCCTGTAGATGAAAGCCCCACTGGAAAAGCAAGTTAGTCAACGTGCAGTCCATCTGCTCTTTAACCATTGACCAGGGAAGGGCATGTCTTATAGAGGGTCCTAGAACAGCCAGGCACAGGGCACAACGTCATCTCTGGCAGTGAGGGTGATTGACTTCCTGAGCACAGCTTTCCACAGGATTCAGTCTAAAGTGGGTAACCGACAGGACCAAGGTCTACTGTTGTACTTTGTTATTTCTGATAGGAAAGTGCATAGTTTATACCTCTGATGTCCACGCTGTGTGATCTGTTTAATAATTCTTGGCTCTTTCGAGAGTTTCCTTTCTTTACAATATGGAGGTGTGGGGAATTATGTGTTGGGAGAACTGTAAAATTGCACATAGATTCATGTTTTATAGTTAATAAGTAACAGGATTTGAACCCAAGTCTGTTGACTCCAAGACTCCTTATTCCAGAACTAATTAAAATTTGCGAGACATAACCTAAACATGCTTTTAGAACATCCAGAATTAAATTATCTCACTTTTAGGGCAGATATATTCTAAAGCTCTTGAGAATATTATGTGAAGTGTTTGCTTTTCAACTTGAGAGCCAGCCTGTCTAGGGAGAGTGAATTGTTTTAGAGGAATACTTTAAAGTAGAAAAAGGTTTTAGATATTTTGGTTAGACTACATAGCTACAGAGGGATCGAGATAAAAATTTATAGTGTTGCCCAGCCGGCGAGGCTCAGTGGTTGAGCATTGACCTATGAACCAGGAGGTCACACTTGGATTTCCAGTCACATGCCAGGGTTTCAGGCTCAATCCCCAGTGTGTGCCCTGCAGGAGGCAGACAATCAATGATTCTCTCTCATCATTGATGTTTCTATCTCTTACTCCCTCTCCATCTTGGAAATCAATAAAAATATATTTTTTTTAAAAATGTATAGTGTTACATAAGTGGTTCTAAAATCTGTAAGAGTCTGTTACCTACTTTCCCAAACTTATCTGGTCATAAGAATTGTCTGCTGATTTAAAAACATAAACGCGTAGGCCCCTATCTCAAACTTACTGAATCAGAATCTTCTTGGGGGCCCTGGGAATCTGGATTTTTAAAAAGCTCCCCTACTGACTCACGATTAGGCAAATTTAGGAACCACTGAGCTGCAGCATCAAATTTGACTTTGTGGCTTCTATAGCCCGAATCACTAAGACAGGTGCCTCAATTGCATCCTAATCTCCCTCTGTTGTTTGGTCAGGGACAAGCATTTTGTCAATGTTCTTAAGTGAGCAAATTATTGCCATGAGGACTTCCTACTCAGTTACTTCCTATATGTTCTTCAAAATCTATTTTACTTCACCTGGAGATGTATGGTATTACTGATTTAGGTTTTTGAATTAATACAGCATTTCTGTTTATGCTCAGGATAAGCTAGTGGATTTTGCAAATCCACTTATCCAGTAATGCTCTACTGGCTTTTTTGTCACATTGCTGCCTACCTAATGGCAATGACAACTGAGAGGGAGTGGATGGGTTTGTGCTAGAATGCCCTGAATAAAATTTAAGGGCACCTGAAAAGAAAGCCACAGAAGAATGTGAAAGAACTGCAAAGGAGCAGTAGGAGCATGAGGAAAGACATCACTGTTCATCCAGGAAGTTTAAGTCATGCTTTGGACTCGAGATCAGGAGCTATCTACAAGTACACCCTGGTTATTGCTGAAGTGCATTTGTAGAAACTGCTGGAAAACAGAAGGGTGAACCAAATGGTGTTGTTTTACCTTCAATACAACTTCAGCACAATAAAAACATAGCATATCATATTCATGAGAGTAGAGAGAGGTACTGCTTTTGACATGCAAGGGGGCAAGAATTAGTGGGTTCATGTGGGAGTTAAGCAGTATAGATAGTAAAAAAGCATATACAGAATCTTGCTGACTTGCAAAGGTCTGTAAAGGGCGCAGGAAAGGCAGAAATAGAAACATTGCATCAAAATGATCTATATAATAAAAGCCTAAGCGACCATTATGGCGGAACAACCAGAACAACCAGTCACTATGATGTGCACTGACCACCAGGGGGCAGATGCTCGATGCAGGAGCTGCCCCCTGGTGGTCAGTGTGCTCCCACAGGGGAGCACCACTCAGCCAGAAGCCGGGCTCATGGCTGGTGAGTGCAGCAGCTGTGGCAGCAGGAGCAACAAATTGAGCTAAGGAGCAACAAATTGAGCTGTAAGGAGCAGCGAGCAGGAGAGCAGTAAGGAGCAAGGGGTCCCAGACCTCCCCTCCCAACCCAGTGCACGAATATTGTGCACCCGGCCTCTCATATATTTATAACAATACAGAACAAAGGGTGTCTGCCTTGTAAAACTAGAAGGAAATTAGGAATATAGAGAAGGTTTTATAGAGAAGGTTTTAGGCCAAAATGTTGTATTGTTTAAAAGAAAAAAAAAAGGCAAAGCTAATTTGGGGTTATAGTGTCCTACTTAAGAGCCTTCCTTGTGGTGTCCATAGACAGCTGTGTGTAGGATTCCCCCCAGTGGAATGCCAGACTTAACTCATTCTTATTTATTTATTTATTTATTTATTCATTCATTCATTCATTCATTCATTCTTGCTATGTAGTAGGAGCTAACATTTTATTTATTTTTTTTAATTAAATCTTTATTGTTCAGATTATTACATTGGTTCTTCTTTTTTCCCACCATAACTCCCCTCCACCCAGTTCCCACCCCACCCTCCGCCCTCACTCCCCACCCACTGTCCTCATCCATAGGTGCACGATTATTGTCCAATCTCTTCCCGCACCCCCCGCACCCCCCACACCCCTTTCCCCCCCAAGAATAGTCAGTCCATTCCCTTTCTATGTCCCTGATTCTATTATAATCACCAGTTCATACTATTCATCAGATTATTTATTCACTTGATTTTTAGATTCACTTGTTGATAGATGTGTATTTGTTGTTCATAATTTGTATCTTTACCTTTTTCTTCTTCTTCCTCTTCTTAAAGGATACCTTTCAGCATTTCATATAATACTGGTTTGGTGGTGATGAACTCCTTTAGCTTTTCCTTATCTGTGAAGCTCTTTATCTGACCTTCAATTCTGAATGATAGCTTTGCTGGATAAAGTAATCTTGGTTGTAGGTTCTTGGTATTCATCACTTTGAATATTTCTTGCCACTCCCTTCTGGCCTGCAAAGTTTCTGTTGAGAAATCAGCTGACAGTCGTATGGGTACTCCCTTGTAGGTAACTGATTTTCTTTCTCTTGCTGCTTTTAGGATACTCTCTTTGTCTTTTGCTCTTGGCATTTTAATTATGACGTGTCTTGGTGTGGTCCTCTTTGGATTCCTTTTGTTTGGGGTTCTCTGCACTTCCTGGACTTGGAAGTCTATTTCTTTCACCAGGTAGGGGAAGTTTTCTGTCATTATTTCTTCAAATAGGTTTTCAATATCTTGCCCTCTCTCTTCTTCTGGCACCCCTATAATTCGGATGTTGGTACACTTGAAGCTGTCCCAGAGGCTCCTTACACTATCTTCGTATTTTTAGATTCATTTTTCATTTTGCTTTTCCGGTTGGGTGTTTTTTGCTTCTTCGTATTTCAAATCTTTGACTTGATTCTTGCGATCCTCTGGTCTGCAGTTGGGAGTCTGTATAATATTCTTTATTTCAGTCAGTGTATGCTTAATTTCTAGTTGGTCCTTTATCACAACCTCGAGGGTCTCACTAGATTTCTTGAGGATCTCACTACATTTATTGGCGGTTTCTAGAAAATTCTTGGAAAACCTAAAAAGTGTGGTTTTGAACTCTATATCCAGTAGTTTGCTTTCCTCCATTTCTGTCATTTGTGTCCTGTTTCTTTGTCTCGGCATTTTTTATGATTCGCTGTGTCGATAGAGTGGCTTTCTGTGCTAAGTGTCCCAATTACCTGAGGTAGACACTCTTGGTGCACCCCCTTGTGGGCTTTGTGCACAGTCTTGTTGTAGTTAAGCCTTGATTGTTATAGGTAAAACTGGGAGGATTTGACCTCCAGGCCAATTGGCTGTGAGAATCAGCTGTGTCTGCAGTGGGAGAACTTCTGTGCTGGAGACACCCTTCTGGGGCAAGACTTGCTTCAGTGGGGCTTTGGTGCTCACTGAGTCTGCCCCCTGAGTGTGTCCCTTATGGATCTGAGGAGTTGTAATCTGGATGGTCCCACTCTGACCACTGGGTACACTGGCTCTTGGATCTAAGGAGGTGCTAATTTAGCCTTTGCCTGAGGCTACCCAGCAGAAGCCAGCTGTAAAGCAATGCAAGTTGCCCTGGGGCATTGGGGCAGCTGCAGTTTATTAAGTTATTTTCAGATTACAAAGGGCCTGGCCTTTCATATGCAAAAGCCTCCTTGCACGGCTTGGGTGGGGCGGGGTCCCAGGGGATCAACAGGGCGGGCCGAGCGAGCCAGTAGTATGGCTGCTCTCAATCCTGCCTTCAGAGGTCCTGGCAATCGCCGAGAGTGCCTCCGAGAGAAAGCTGCCCTCGAGTTCCAACCGATGCCAGACAGTCCCGTTTCTCCTGTATGAGTTTGGGCTCCAGAGACTTGCCCGGAACTGGAGCTCAGAGCCTGAGACTCCCTCCCGATTGAAAAAGACAGTCGTGTCCTCAGCCGCCAGCCCTCTCCACATGCACCTCCACACCTTTGTATTTACTTCAGCACCACACCTCCTCTGAGTCTTGGTATGCTTTTCTCTTTCCTTCTAGTTGTAGAAATTCCACTCAGCCAGCCTTCCTGTGGTTCTGGATGATGTCCGTTATGTCTTTTAGTTGTATTTTTGAAGTGGTTGTGCGAGGCAGCAATCTCCAGTGTTTACCTATGCCGCCATCTTGGTTTTCTCCCTAGAATTCTTTAAAATAGAGAATAATATAGTCATTACTCACATATCCTCCACCCTAAATTAACATGCTCATATTTAATTTAAATCATTTTTTCTCCAAATAAAACATGATTGATAAAGGTGAAGTCCACTTTGTTCTTTCCAAAAGCAACACTATCATGAATTTGAATGTGTAATTTCTCAGTCCATACTTTTATTATGTAAAAACACATAGCTATAAATAACATGTAATGTTTGTGTGTTTGAAGATTTACATAAAAGATACAGTTGACCCTTGAACAAATAGGTTTGAACTGTGCAGGTCCACATATTCACACATTTTTTTCAAGAAATACCTGTACTCTTTGATCTGTGGTTGGGAGTCCACAGATGCAGAGGGCTGACTGTATCCTTTGAGCTACACTATTTTATATGGGGGACTTGAGCATCCGTGGATTTTGGTATCTGCAGGGGTTCCTGAAACCAGCCCCTATAGATAATGAGGGATACCTGATGCAGTTAAGTTTTGGTGGAGACAAAAGTTATACTTGGATTTTTTTTACTGTGGGGGTAATGGTATCCCAGATGCCTATGTTCAGGGGCCAACTATATTCTTAAAAGTAAAATTGCTACAATATGTTTTGTGTGAATTCTCAGTTTTATTAGAGATGCCAGTACCTCTCTGAGTGGCTGTACAGATATACTTAAACAAGCAGTGAACAAAAGCTCCTGTTTCTTCATATCCTCCAGCCAATTCTTGGTGTTATCAGACTTTAAAAATTTCCCCTCCAATCTGATGGGTAAAAGTACTTTCTATTTTCTTTTTTGCCTTTTGAAGGCAGATCTTTTGCCATTCTTGTAAAAATGTTTTCATCTAGATTCTGGTGAGAAGGTCTTTTTATGAAATAAATTGTGTCTTCTAATTGAGCATCCTACAGTTTTGTCTTAAAAGAGCTCTGAAGTATTTTCTCACTTTGAAAGAGTTCACTCTATAGTATTTCCAGAACCAGATATTTCTAATGTTCATAATTTGGGTACTGGGGTCTTTTTTTAAAAAGGCATTTAAATATTCTTTTTGTTTACAGTTTTCCATTTTTAACCAAATGTCTATCTTTAGGAAAGATTAGAAGTATATAGGAAGAGATGGCTTCTTAAAAATCAGTTGAAAGAAAAAAAATCAGTTGGAAGAGGTGACATCATTGTTAGGAAGGAGTTCTAGAGATAAAGAAATAATAGTTTCAGATAGAGTTAATATAGAAGGGGTTACGGAAAAGGTGATAATTGCCCTAGCCAGTTTGGTTCAGTGGATAAAGCATTGATCTGCAGACTGAAGGGTCCAGGTTCAATTCTGGTCAAGGGCACATACCCGGGTAGCAGGCTCGATCCCCAGTAGGGAGCATGGAGGAGACAACCGATCAGTGATTCTCTCTCATTATTGATGTTTCTATCTCTCTCTCCCCCTCTCCCTTCCTCTCTGAAATCAATAAAAATATATTTTTTAAAAAATATATATATAGGGTTATTTAAAAAAAATGAGGTGATATTTACATTTTCATAGTGGAGTTTATAGTTCATATATCAGAATGTTTATTGCACAGTTTTTCATAATGTAAAGTTTAGAATTACCTAAATATCCGTGCAGTTATGAAATGTTTACATACATTATGGTATATCAATTCTATTATATTATTACTTGGTTATCTAAAAATGTATTTAAAAAACAATAACTGCTAAAGGCTTGTGATATGATGAAGAATTAAAAATTATGTGTGATCCTAATCTGATTTAAAATGAATATTAAAAAGAATTAGAAGTCAATTCACTAAATATTGAGAGGGTTTTTTTCTGAATGAGTAGGATTTTTTCTTACACTTCTGTATTTTCTATGAAAACACATATTTGTATTATTAAAACAACTAATAGTAGCAGGGGTTAAGAGAAAAATTATAACCTCTTATTGTAATAATTTTCAAATTGTAAGAAATATTGCTGTTCGCATCTATCATAGGTTGCCTTGCTACATTGGATTAGACCCCAAGTACTGTATGTAGAACAGTGCTTTGTTCTTTGCTAGTACACAGTGACTATTCTGTTCTAAGTGCTCTTGAAGGACTTTGAGAAGAAGCACTGCTGGACTTTCCTCTGTTTTGAACAGGTTGTTGGGGTGCCAGTTGGGTCTACTTTACCTTCAACAGTGAAACAGGCTGTGGCAATCAGTGGTGGCCAAATCCTCGTAGCCAAGGCCAGCTCTACCGTTGCCAAAGCAGTTGGTCCAAAGCAAGTTGTGACCCAAGGAGTTGCCAAAGCAATTGTGAGTGGAGGTGGAGGAACCATTGTCGCTCAGCCAGTGCAAACCTTAACCAAGGCCCAGGTCACTGCTGCTGGCCCTCAGAAGAGTGGATCCCAGGGTTCAGGTAACTAATACTGTTTGGGGGTACTCAGCAGCAGTGCCTACCAAAATGTTCTTTGCTAGTGATTTTATTTGATACTTGGTTCTGTCTAGAAAACCTAGTAAGGTGTGTGTGTGTGTGTGTGTGTGTGTGTGTGTGTGTGTTAGCAGTAATAATAAAAATACAGCTTGTTTCTTATGATACTGCTTTTAGGTTTGAAGAATAATTCTCATTTGTCCTCATTTCCACTTTGGATTGTATTTCATACTTAAAACTTTGTTCAGTCATTGCAGCATTTTGAGATATTAAACATTTGCATGTGTCCTAGGCTTTGATGTGTTGTTTCAGTGAAGGCATGATATTTAAGAACATCTGCCTTTAAAGCATTGTGTATCTGAAAACAAACTTTAGAGTTTACTTTTTGTTACCTCTTTTTAATAAGTATTTTATTCTGTGTTTTAATTTTAGAGTTGGTATTGCCCTAAGTTCCATTTTATCTTACTGTCTTTCTTCTCTTTTTCTTCTTTATCATTTTAGTAATGGCAACATTGCAGCTACCAGCCACTAACTTGGCCAACTTGGCAAATTTGCCACCTGGCACTAAACTTTACCTTACAACAAACAGCAAGAACCCTTCAGGAAAAGGAAAACTGCTGCTCATCCCTCAAGGAGCCATCCTGCGAGCCACCAACAGTGCTAGTTAGTCCATCATTAACTCGTTTGGTTCTTGGGTCTCTGGGTATGTTCATCTCATCCACCTGAGGCTTAGTTTTTACCTGTTTCAGGAAGCATTTCCATAGCTTTGGTGGCATATGGTAGTATTTGCCCAAATGCACTTAAAACATGTGCATAATTTAACTAGAATTGGCTTTAAGTAATCATAATCTTACAAGGTGGCACTATTATTTTGGGCCTATCTACTCAGCGTTTGGGATCAGGGCCGGATTACACTGAAGAGGTATGGCTCTTGAGGCTGTGCTGGGAGAAAGCTGTCTGTGTGAACTGTAATTGAAGGAAGGTCTTCCTTTCAGAGGTAACTGACAACAGGTGATACCTGGGGAGAAGTTCTATACTTCCAGTAGCTGGAAGCTATTTCTATTTTAAAGGAGACAGGAATAGGACTTGGATCAAGAGTCTCCACTTGCCATTGTTCAGATATGCTTCTTAAGTGTGCTAGGTTTGGAGATGGAAAGAGAAATACTGGTTCAGCCTAAATATATGTCTTAAAGCCCCAAGGAATTAAGTGGTGTATCAGACTTACATAAACTGCTTTGACATACAGAGAAAAACAATTTGAGTAGTGTTGTAAAGGGAAAGGTCAAAGGGACTACTTCCCTCTGAATCAGAAATACAATTAGAACAGCAATCAAGTTCATTAGAAATTAGCCACTCCTGCCAAAATGCAGTGTGTGTGAGCTAATCACCATTTTGTTTATTGTGTCTAATGGGTGATTTCCAGTCTCTTAACCTGGTATTTTTTTCTTCATACCCAATTTTTTTCTTTATTCCATAATTCATCAGTTACTTAGATGTTAGTTAATGTACAGTATGTTATCCAAAGGGAAGTAAAAAGGGTCCATAGGCTTTAAAGTGGAATTTGAAGAGCTAAAAAGAATGGGACCCTGCCCTAGCCGGTTTGGCTTAGTGGATAGAGCATCAGCCTGGGAACTGAAAGGTCCCAGGTTCGATTCCGGTCAAGGGCACCTGCCCAGGTTGTGGGCTCGATCCCTAGTGGGGGACTTGCAGGAGGCAGCCGATCCATGATTCTCTCTCATCGTGGATGTTTCTCTCTCTCTCTCTCTCTCTCTCTCTCTCTCTCTCTCTCTCTCTCTTTTCCTTCCTCTCTGAAATCAATAAAAATATATTAAAAAAAAAAAAAAGAATGGGACCCTCAAATCATCGTAAATATGAAGAAAGTCTTAATGTTTTCCAGAGGGATAGAAAGAGAGAGTACTGTAAAATCACACTAAATTGTAGCAGTTCCACTGAAATTGAATCAGGTGCCAAAAAGTTTGGAAGCATGTCATTGAGTACATTGAAGTGTTGATTAAAATCAATCAGTGGTTGAGCATCAACCTATGAACCAGGAGGTCACAGTTAGATTTCTAATCCGGGCACATGCTCAGGTTGCTGGCTCAATCCCCTATAGGGGGCGTGCAGGAGGCAGCCAATTGATGCTTCTCATTGTTGATGTTTCTATCTCTCCCTTTCTCTCTGAAATCAATAAAAATATATTTTTTTAAAAATAGTTAGAAAATGTCAGTATCAGACTTTCTCATGCTCTTCCACAACTAAGTCAAACAGTTGTCAAAGGTAAGTTCTTCATTGTACTCAGAGCTGTACTAGTCAAATGTCATGCAGTTGAAAGTAAATAGATGTCACTCTTCAATTCTAGGAAGTTCTCACTCTTGTCAGAGAAAGAAGAAGAAAAATAGGGAAGGGAGGGAATGGTGCTGTAAAGGAAATATCTCTGGGCTCACCTGTTTTTCTGTTAAGCTTCTTGATACTTTTTGTAATGTTGCTGTCATTCATTGTATTTGCAGACCTACAGTCCGGCTCAGCTGCCAGTAGTGCTGGTGGTGCTGGAGGCAGCAGCAGCGGAGGTGGCAGCAGTGGAGGAGGGGGAGGAACAGGAGGAGTCCAAAGCCCCGCTGGGCCTGGAGGGATATCCCAGCACCTGACCTACACATCTTACATCCTCAAGCAAACGCCTCAGGTCTACTCATTATGACTGGTGTCTTTTAAATCATTCTGTTATTTAATAACTGCTTTTAGCTATACTGGATTTTCCATTACAGCTCTGGGGTCAGGAGTCAAAAACTGACATTTTAGCTGTGTAATAAATCTATACTATCCTATATAATAAAAGGCTTATATGTAAATTGTCCCCTTGGGAGTTCCACTGACCAGGAGTTCGACTGCTCGCTATGACGGGCGCTGACCACCAGGGGGCGGCACGGAACGAAGGAAGGCCCCAATTGGCCGTGATCGCTGGCCAGGCCTAGGGACCCTACCCATGCACGAATTTCATGCACCAGGCCCTTAGATTGTTATAAATGTTACAAATCTATATTTTGTTTTGAGAGAAGAGGGAGTAGAGATTCAGAAAGACTTAAGTAACTTATTCAAAGCTTCTCTGCTAAGCCAGTGCAGGCTTTGGATTTAAATCCAGATCTTTCTGACACAAAGAAAGATTTTCACTCTGTTAATGCTTCCCAAATCCATGAGGTAATAAACAGTCTTAATGTGCAGTTTAAAATGTTCTCTCAGAAAGGAGTAACCAAAGAGATGCTATCAGACTGTGGTAGTTGGAGTTAGGTTGGATTCAAGATGAGGACCGGGTTTCTCCCTTCTTCCCCTTGTCACGAAGTCTTGGCTCTCCTCTAAGGAAAGTAGTGGAATTTTAATTCCAGACATTTTTATTGAGAGGGATGGGTAGTAATCATTCTGAATGATTAAATCCAGCTTTCAGGACTAGATTGCATGAGTTTCCCACACCTGCTCTGTAACTACTGTGCACAGTTTGAGAAGTAGGATAACTGTTGGTAATGACACCGAGCACTATTTTCTCAGTTATTTTGGCTGAGTTGCAGAATAAGAGAGCATTGTAGCTTGTAACATGGAACCTTGTGATTTAAAGGATCAGAGGAAGTTATTTGAATTTAACAAGTTACTGATTCGGTCTTTATTTTTTCTAACTTAGGGCACATTTTTAGTTGGCCAGCCATCACCCCAGACATCTGGAAAACAGCTGACTACTGGGTCAGTGGTCCAAGGTACACTGGGAGTCAGCACATCTTCCGCTCAAGGACAACAAACATTGAAAGTCATCTCTGGACAAAAAACCACTTTGTTTACCCAGGTAAGTACACACACACACATACACACACAAATACATGGTGATTGTGGCATTTATTTACAAATTTACATCTTATTCTTTCCACAAAGAAATTAAGGTTACATGAGAAAATGAACAATAAAGTAGTATAGAAAAAATAAGAATAAAATCTTGAGATTTGGGAAAACTTATGTAGAATGAGAAGATAAAGCCTGAGTTATTTAGATCTACAAATAGTAATGTCCTATATAGTTAATAAAATTTGCCAAACCACAGCAAGAAGCATTATCAGTCATAAAGTTTACACTATTTGTGAGAGAAAAAAACTAACCACATAATATTTCCTGGAAGAAACAAACATTTTCTTGACATTTCATTCTAATATTTCTCTGGTGGGACTTCATGCAGGAGATGCTAAATACTGAGAGATGATTTCAGCCACACTATCCACACAGGAAGTGAACGCTGCAGGGAGTTTAGTGCACGTTTCCACGGCACTTTTTAATATAAGCCAAAAAGATCATCATTCTTTTTAATTTTAGTCATTTTTGTGACTGTGAAATGATACTCAGTGTGTAAGACTCTAATGCAAATTGTGCTGTGGCTGCTGCTCCTGGATTCTAATCGTGGCTCCTTCAGTTATTAGCTGTGTGACCCTGGTAGTCCTTGAGCTGATCTTTCATCTTAAAGTGGGACTAAAATCTACCCTATAAAGTTTATGAAAAGATTAAATGATATAAGATAAGTAAATGACATATGTAATGACATAGTATGCCCACAGAGACTGAAAAATGGTATGATTTGTAGGATGCATTAATCTGGGGCACAAAGCAATCATTTAGACCAGGGGTCAGCAAATTACACCCAAAGCTTCCTATTTTTTTTTTTTTTGATATATTTTATTGATTTTTTACAGAGAGGAAGGGAGAGAGATAGAGAGTTAGAAACAGCGATGAGAGAGAAACATCGATCAGCTGCCTCCTGCACATCTCCCACTGGGGATGTGCCCGCAACCCAGGTACATGCCCTTGACCGGAATCGAACCCGGAACCCTTCAGTCCGCAGGCCGACGCTCTATCCACTGAGCCAAACAGGTTTCGGCAAAAAGCTTCCTATTTTTATAAATAACATTTTATTGTGACACAGCCACACCCATTTAATGCTATAGAAGTAGAGTTGAGGAGTTGCAACAGAGATCTTATGGCCTGACATGCTCACTCATGCTGTTGCTGAGCCTTGCTTTAAACTGTTAAAAGTATAAGTTGTTGAATGATTCTCCAGGACTAAATGCTAATCCTGTACTAGCCTAAAGCACCATTAATTTACCGATTTAAATCTGGCCCTCTCAGTTCAATTTTTATGTTTAAAGATTATATTTAAGAGCACTTTGGACTCAATTATTTTAATAACAAATGACCTGGTGTCTCTGAAGACACTGCTGCCAAATAGTAGCTTGCAATTGCATTCATTTACTTGTTCTATATTAGGGGTAAAGGAACATTTGTAGGTACAAGGTCATAAACTTGAGAATTTGCACAAACACTTCCCATAGTTTTCATCAGCAAGAGTTTCTTGGACATGCTCTAATTCTACAGGCATCTGTGAGTAAGGAATGAATTGTGCCTGTTAACCAGGGCAATATTATTACTTCAACCCATTGTTTTTGCAGGCAGCCCCTGGGGGACAGGCCTCTCTAATGAAAATATCTGATGGTACATTGAAGTCTGTGCCAGCCACCTCACAACTCTCAAAGCCTGGCACCACCATGCTGAGAGTAGCAGGAGGGGTTATCACAACTGCCACTTCTCCAGCTGTGGCCCTCTCAGCAAACGGTCCTGCACAACAGGTGAGAATTAGCATGAACATAGAAAATCATAATGAAACATAAAAGCACTAAAAACCCAAGATACTCAGCAGGCACACAAGTGGGCCATATTACTCTTTTTAAAATGGAAATGTAATTTACATGTCCTAAAATTCACCATTTTTAAGTGTACAATTTAGTGGTTTAGCTTATGTCCCCACGGTTGTGCAACCATTGCCATCTAATTCTACGAACATTTTTTTTCCATCCTGAGAAATAATGCTCTGTTCCCAGCAGCAATCGACAGACATTTGTGTTGTGTCTGCCTTTTGACTACAATGTATAATGCTGCCATAAACGTTCTGTACACATTTTTGTATAATATATTTTCATTTCTCTTGGCTGTATACCTAGGAAAGGAATTGTTAGATCATCTAGTAACTATGTTTAAGTTTTTAAGGAACTGCCAAACTTTTCCAAGCAGCTGCACCGTTTTAGATTTCATCAGCAATGTATGAGGTTTCCAGTTTTTCCACATCCTTGCTGACACTTGTTCGTACTCATTTTTTAAAATTATAGCCAGTCTAGTGGGTGTGAACACGTAATTCATTGTGGTTTTAATTTGCATCTCCCTGTAGCTAATGATATTGAGTATCTTTTCTTGTGGGTTTTTTGTGTTGTTGTTTTTTTTTAAGATTTATGTACCATTAGAGAAATGTCTATTCAGATCCTTTGCCCATTATATAATTGAGTTATTTTCCTTATTGATTTAGATATACAATGTGGCAGATCCATAAAATTGAATATGATTCAGCTATAAATAGGAATGAAATCTTTTATAAATGTGGTCACCCTGTGATACCGCCTCATTTAAAAAATTTCCTGGCCCATGAAATCTAAAAATGTAGGAACCACCAAACTAGAGAAGCAATCTTTCTAAATGGCATTACATTTAATAAGTAGGCCATAATAGCTAATAGATAATATTTATTGAGTATGCTGCATGGCCGTCACTGTTCTCCATAAGTTACTGCTTTCTTTTGTATTTCTGTTATATCTGGCCCTGCGGATGAGCAGTCAGAAGGAACAGCTCCCAGTTCATCATCCACTGTAGGTTCCATAATGAAAACTGCTGGGCAGCAGCAAGTGTGTGTGAGCCAGGCCACCATGGGAACCTGCAAGGCTGCTGCTCCCTCTGTCATCAGTGCCACGTCCCTGGTGTCCACACCTAACCCCATCTCCGGGAAGGCTACAGTGTCAGGTCAGTTGTATCATAATGATGATATTGCTCCCTCCCTTCTTTGGCTATAATATTTTTGGGAGGTCTTAAACAATATTTTTATAATTTAATCCTCTCCCAAGGATATTTTTTTATTGATTTTAGTGAGAGGTGGGGAGAGAGGGAGAGAAACATGGATTGGTTGCCTCCTGAACATACCTCAGCCGGGGACAAACCTGCAAACCGGGTGTTTGCCCTCACTGGGAATTAAACCAGCAACCTTTCAGTGCACTGGACAACACTCAACCATTTGAGCCGCACTGATTTTTTTATTGTATTTATTTACTAGAGGCCCGATGCACAAAATTCATGCAAGAGTAGGCCTTCCTTCCCCTGGCTGCCAGCACCAGCTTCCCTCTGGTACCTGGGACCCGGGCTTCCCTCGCAGACCCGGCTTCATCCGGAAGGTCATCCGGGAGGACGTCCGTTCTAGTTAGCATATTACGCTTTTGTTATTATAGATTTGTTTGTTTATTTTTGTTAATCCTCACCCAAGGATATTTTTCCAGTTTTTTGTTTTTTTGTTTTTTAAGGGAGAGGGAAAGACAGAGAGAAACATCGATGTGAGAGAAACACATCGATTGGTTGCCTCCTGCACAAGCCATGACCAGAGCCTGGGCCAGAGAGGGGCCTGCAACCAATGTACATGCCTTGACTGGAATCGAACCTGGGACCCTTTGGTCCGCAGGCCCATGCTTTATCCACTGAGCCAAACCAGCTAGGACCACACTGATTTTTAAGTAAATAATTTAATGATTTTTAAATGCCATAATAAAATCTTAGCCATCTGGAGCTTTATTGGGTATTTTAGCTGCTTTCATAGTGTAATTTTGTTACCAAGTACCAATGTTTTTTAAATCAGTTTTAAATGGAACTCATAAAATATCATACGTCTCTTTGCTTTTACAAACAAAACATATAAATTAGCTTTGCTTACTCTTTAACATTAGTTATTGTGTTGGGTAGTATTAGGGTGACATGCTTGAGGTCTGACAAGATGAATGATATGTTTTTGACACTGAAAAGCGCCAGAAAAGTGTGCCTTTTGCTCTGTTGGGTAACATAGCGCATACATCTGGGAGCCTTATTTCAAATAACTTGCATATGCACAGGTTGCGGGAGTGTGTAGGAGGGGGTTGATGGATGTTTCTCTCTCATCGATGTTTCTGTAATCTCTATCCCTTTCCCTTCCTCTCTCTTTAAAATAAAATAAAAATAAAAAAAACTTGCTTCAGTTTCCTGATAATAATACCTGCCTCATAAAGTTGAGAGGATTGAATGAGTTAATATATTAATGCATGTCTGGCATGTAGTAGCTAGTCCAGCCGTGGGCAAACTACGGCCCGCGGGCCGGATCCGGCCCGTTTGAAATGAATAAAACTAAAAAAAAAAAGACCGTACCCTTTTATGTAATGATGTTTACTTTGAATTTATATTAGTTCACACAAACACTCCATCCATGCTTTTGTTCCGGCCCTCCGGTCCAGTTTAAGAACCCATTGTGGCCCTCAAGTCAAAAAGTTTGCCCACCCCTGAGCTAGTCCTATGTAATAAAAGGGTAATATGCAAATAGACTGGTCACGATGATGTGCACTGACCACCAGGGGGGCAGACGTTCAATGCAGGAGCTGCCCCCTGGTGGTCAGTGCGCTCCCACAGGGGGAGCACCACTCAGCCACAAGCTCTGCAGCAGCGCTAAGGATGTCCAACTGACGGCTTACTTCTGTCAGTCAGAATCCCCCGAGGGCTCCCGGACTGCAAAAGGGTACAGGCCAGGCTGAGAGACCCCCCACGCCCCCACGTGCACAAATGTCATGCACCTGGCCTCTAGTATATAAATAATTGCTGCTATTATCATTTTCAGTGTCAGCATTGTTGTTAATCCACATTTCCTTATCCACAATTCTAAAATCCAAAAAGCTGTGAAAACCAAAGGTTTGTTTTTTACTTTCATAACTAATTTTAGGGTGAAATCTAACCTCCATTGATATGCTATTTATACTACTTAATATGGATATTTGTATTTTGATGAAGAAATATTAATGTATTTTATTGCATCGTGTTGTCCTAGATGCCAGGGGCTGATGTAATTTGCAGCATTGTCTCAGACTTGAGAGAGATCAGTTCTGTTTTTTTCTACAATCTAATCCAGATGCTTTTCTAAAATACTATAAAAATGTCACAGCAACGTCAAACTGTTGTAAAAGTTTCTAAACACTCTTAATTTCCATAGTAATATAACAGATTAATGTCTTATTGTAGATTGATAACAGTGTACCAATTGGCACTGATAAACAGAAAAAACTGAGTATCACTTGAAAGTGCATAAACGCACACACACACCTTAATCCCTTTGGATAAAAGATTGAGGATATTGTTGTTCTTATTATAATCATTGTCATCACTACATTCTGTACATGACTCTAAACCAAGCCCCATGTCTTGTTTGCTTTGGGGTCGTTAGAGGAGACCAGAAGATTAAGGCTGATCGGTTTATCCGTGACTTCCACCTCCCAGTTGAAAGTGATCAAGTTCTATCTAGTATAAGGAGTGCTCTGCTTTACTAACTGTTTGGAGGCACGTGTCAGAACCAGAGTAGATACTATAAGAATGAATGCCCTCCCCTTTTCTGACTAAGTTTTTAAGCATGCAGTAAATGAAGTCTTCCTGCTTTTAAGTTCTAGTTTCATAAGATGCTGTGATGAAACTTTCTGAATAATATTTTCATAACAGAATCAAAGTATTTCCTACTGACCAGTAAGTTTTTAATGACATTTTGTGTGCGTTATAAACTAGTTTGAACAGGTCAGTCACCAGTGGGACTGGAGCAGAGTGGGCAAGGGAAAGAGCACTAGAGATGAAGTCAGGGTGATGGGGCCAAATCTCTAGGGCCTCTGTAGCTCATTCTAAGAACTTTGATTTTTACTCCAAGGGAAGCCACTGATGGGTTTTAAGCTAAAGGGTAACATGATCTGCCTTATCTTTTAACAGGATCACTGGCTGCAGCCTTTAGACTAAACTATGGGGCCCAAAGTGGAAGCAGGGGACGGACCAAGAAGTAGGCACTAAGAAAGAAAAGTCAATGATGTACCAGGGAAACCCGGCAACATTAGACTAAAAGGAGTTCCAGAAAGAAAAGAGAAAATAGTGGGAAGGAAATGATCCGAAAAATGAAACAATTTAGCCCAGAATTGAAGGGCACGAACTTCCAGGTTCAAAAGTCACAATGAATGAAAGATGGCTCACGTCAAGGCACAATTTGTTCATGAAATCACAACACCAGGGACAAAGAGAAGATCCTAAGAGCTGTCAGACAAAGAAAAGTTCAGAAATTACATATCATTGGCTTTTCAGTAGCAATGCCAGAAGCTAGAATACAACCTTTCAAAATTCTAGGGGGAAATTACTTACAGTTTAGAATTCTGTAGTCAGCCCAAACAATACTGAGTGTGAGGGTTGCCAGTGTATGTCCTATGAACCCTGTCTGAAGACATGACTAAAATACAAGTTTTATCAGAGTGAGGAGTTGTAGACCAAAATAGAGGAAGAAAACAGAATCCAACATGAAGGCAAAGGGGACTCCAGAGTAACGGTGGAGGATATCCCCAGGATGAGAGCTTTGCTGCAGGCCTAGAAAGCAACATCCGAATTGGAGCAGATCAGTGAGCTCCAGGAAGGACATCTCTTATAAAACGGGACTGTAAATTATTTAGATTTGACTATGTGGAGAACTGTATTAAAGGATGGTTTGCAGCAATCTTGAAGAAGTGAAGACTTAGATGTTAAAAGAGAATTAAACAAATAAGGAGGAAATTATTAAGCCCAGAAAATAAAATGGAATCATAGTATCGTGGTATTCTTTGCATCGATAGAGAATAATATTTGAGTATTAAGAAAGAAAGGGAATAAGTACCTTAATGTGCTTAAGTCTTAATAGTCAGTATGTAACATTAAAATGTTACATCAAAATGAATCAAGACCTACAATATACACATTCTTTTAAGAAATACTGAAATAAATATTAAAAGAAACTGCCGAAACCGGTTTGGCTCAGTGGATGGAGCGTCGGCCTGCGGACTGAAGGGTCCTGGGTTCGATTCCAGTCAAGGGCATGTACCTGGGTTGCAGGCACATCCCCAGTGGGAGATGTGCAGGAGGCAGCTGATCAGTGTTTCTCTCTCATCGATGTTTCTAACTCTCTATCTCTCTCCCTTCCTCTCTCTGTAAAAAATCAATAAAATATATTAAAAAAAAAAAAAAAAAAGAAATGACCAAAAGGGTTAAAAGTGGGTGCTACTGCCCTGGCTGGTGTGGCTCGGTGGATAGAGCATCGGCCTGCGGACTGAAGGGTCCTGGGTTCAATTCCAGTCAAGGCCACATGCCTGGGTTGCAGTCTCGATCCCCAGTGGGGGACATGCAGCAGGCAGCCGATCAATGAATCTCTCATCTTTGATGTTTCTATCTCTCCTCATTCCTTCCTCTCTGAAATCAATAAAAAATATATTTTTAAAAAAAGTGGATGCTGCCCTAACTTATTTGGCTCAGTGGATAGAGTGTCGGCCTGCGGACTGAAAGGTCCCAGATTCAATTCCGGTCAAGGGCATGTACCTTGGTTGCGGGCACATCCCAGTAGGAGGTATGCAGGAGGCAGCTGATTGATGTTTCTCTTTCATCGATGTTTCTAACTATCCCTCTTCCTTCCTCTCTGTAAAAAAATCAGTTAAAAAATATATATGTATATTGTATGCTACTGAGGAACTAGACAATGCTAGGGAGGTGGAGCAAAGGATGACTATTTTTAGTTATAAGCGTGTTAGCACTTTTTATTTTCAACTGATAAGCATGGAATATTTTAATAAAAAAGAATTTAAAAAACATGAAAATAGCCTGGCTGGTGTTGCTCAGTGGTTGAGCGTCAACACATGAACCAGGAGGTCATGGTTCGATTCCTGGTCAGAGCACATGCCTCGATTGTAGATCAATCTCTTCTCTCTCTGAAATAAAAATGTATTTTTTTATAAAATGAAAATATCAAGTCATTGTTTTACTCTCCGGTGGCATGTCTCAAGAAGTACTTGTAACGATTGGTTTAACATTCATCTATTGCAAAAAAAGATTTTCTTTTTTTATTTAAGGCTTTCTTCTAGAAAGTACTTAAGGTATTCCTTTCCTTAAAGCAACTGCTTTCCACTCGCTAAAGTATCTTTACCTGCTGATGCTGTTGTTTTTTTTTAATTAAATCTTTATTGTTCAGATTATTACAGTTGTTCCTCTTTTTCCCCCCATAGCTCCCCTCCACCTGGTTCCCACCCCATCCTCTGCCCTTACCACTCCCACTGTCCTCATCCATAGGTATACGATTTTTGTCCAGTCTCTTCCCGCACTCCCCACACCCCTTTTCCCCCCAAGAATAGTCAGTCTACTCCCTTTCTATGCCCCTGATTCTATTATAATCACCAGTTTATTCTGTTCATCAGATTATTTATTCACTTGATTTTTAGATTCACTTGTTGATAGATGTGTATTTGTTGTTCATAATTTGTATCTTTACCTTTTTCTTCTTCTTCCTCTTCTTAAAGGATACCTTTCAGCATTTCATATAATACTGGTTTGGTGGTGATGAACTCCTTTAGCTTTTCCTTATCTGTGAAGTTCTTTATCTGACCTTCAATTCTGAATGATAGCTTTGCTGGATAAAGTAATCTTGGTTGTAGGTTCTTGGTATTCATCACTTTGAATATTTCTTGCCACTCCCTTCTGGCCTGCAAAGTTTCTGTTGAGAAATCAGCTGACAGTCGTATGGGTACTCCCTTGTAGGTAATTGACTGTTTTTCTCTTGCTGCTTTTAAGATTCTCTCTTTGTCTTTTGCTCTTGGCATTTTAATTATGATGTGTCTTGATGTGGTCCTCTTTGGATTCCTTTTGTTTGGGGTTCTCTGCGCTTCCTGGACTTGTAAGTCTATTTCTTTCACCAGGTAGGGGAAGTTTTCTGTCATTATTTCTTCAAATAGGTTTTCAATATCTTGTTCTCTCTCTTCTTCTGGCACCCCCATAGTTCGGATGTTGGTACGCTTGAAGTTGTCCCAGAGGCTCCTTACACTATCTTCATATTTTTGGATTCTTTTTTCTTTTTGTTTTTCCGGTTGGGTGTTTTTTGCTTCTTTGTATTTCAGATCTTTCACTTGATTCTTGCGATCCTCTGGTCTGCTGTTGGGAGTCTGTATAATATTCTTTATTTCAGTCAGTGTATGCTTAATTTCTAGTTGGTCCTTTATCACAACCTCGAGGGTCTCACTAGATTTCTTGAGGGTCTCATTAAGTTTATCGGCGGTTTCTAGAAAATTCTTGAAAAACCTTAAAAGTGTGGTTTTGAACTTTATATCCAGTAGTTTGCTTTCCTCCATTTCTGTCATTTGTGACCTGTTTCTTTGTCTCCGCATTTTTTATGATTCCCTGTGTTGATAGAGTGGCTTTGTGTGCTAGGTGTCCTATAGGCCCCAGTGGCTCAGCCTCCCCAATTACCTGAGGTGGACACTCTTGGTGCACCCCCTTGTGGGCTTTGTGCACAGTCTTGTTGTAGTTAAGCCCTGATTGTTGTAGGTATCACTGGGAGGAATTGACCTCCAGACCAGTTGGCTGTGAGAATCAGCTGTGTCTGCAGTGGGAGAACTTCTGTGCTGGAGACACCCTTCTGGGGCAAGACTTGCTTCAGTGGGGCTTTGGTGCTCACTGAGTCTGCCCCCTGAGTGTGTCTCTTATGGATCTGAGGAGTTGTAATCTGGATGGTCCCACTCTGACCACTGGGTACACTGGCTCTTGGATCTCTAAGGAGGTACTAATTTAGCCTCTGCCTGAGGCTACCCAGCAGGAGCTATGAAGAGATCTGCAGATTCCTCTTTGTATGGGGTTTGGAGGTGCCCAGATGAGGCCCAGCTGTGAAGCAATGCAAGCTGCTGTGGGCCCTTGGGCCTTCTTTTGGAAGTTCTGGGTCTCTCTGACCCAGCTGCAGTTTGTTAGGTAATTTTCAGATTGCAAAGGGCCAGGCCTTTGATATGCAAAAGCCTCTGCCGCAGCTTGTGTGGGGCGGGGTCTCAGGGGATCAACAGGGCGGAGCAAGCAGCTATGGCTGATCCTCAGACCTACCCTAAGAGGCCCCGAGTCTCAGTGTCCCGGTAGTTGCTGCAAGCACTTCTGAGAGAAAGCCGCCCTGGAGTTCCGATCGATGCCAGACAGTCCAGATTCTCCCCGTGTGAGTCTGGGTCCCCAGAGACTCACCTGGAACTGGAGTTCAGAGCAGTCGGGAGCTTGAGACTCTCTCCCGATTGAAAAAAGACAACCATGTCCTCAGTTGCCAGCCCTTTCCAAGTGCACCTCCGTACCTCTGCACTTCACTTCCGCACCTCCTCTGAGTCTCAGTATGCTTTTCTCTTTCCTTCTAGTTGTAGAATTTCCACTCAGCCAGCCTTCCTGTGGTTCTGGATGATGTCCGTTTTGTCTTTTAGTTGTATTTTTGAAGTAGTTGTGCGAGGCAGCAATTTCCGGTGCTTACCTATGCCGCCATCTTGGTTTCTCTGCTGATGCTGTTTTAAGTAATGACATTATAACAGGGGTTTGTGTTGTACCTGTTGTGCTCTCTCACAGCAATGCCCTTCGTATTTTACTGGCCCTCTG
Source organism: Myotis lucifugus (assembly GCF_000147115.1). Taxonomy (NCBI): domain Eukaryota; kingdom Metazoa; phylum Chordata; class Mammalia; order Chiroptera; family Vespertilionidae; genus Myotis; species Myotis lucifugus. The sequence goes on along the minus strand of NW_005871062.1, from coordinate 10,963,892 downwards.
AATGCCTAGCACAGTTCTGTAGTGGAAATGGGAATGTGGAAACAACCTTTAAAGGAAAGTGGGGGAGGATGACCCTTTCTAAAATGCCAAGTTGAGAATCTCTGGTGTTTGACAAATAGAGGCTGCACAGAGATAGTCGCTTGTAAGGGACAGCGAGTAGACAGAGTAAAGTATTAACACACAGGGATGGTATGAGGGGTGCAGGTCAGTTGGGACCAGATGAAAATGGACTCTGAATGCTTTGAAACTAATTTTGAAAACATTCTCTAGGCAGTCAGGAGTCAGAGAAGATTTTTAATGGCAGAAAAATGGCAGTTATCTAAATCAAAATAATTTTATGTCCAGATTTGTACGTATTTCAGCTATATACAAAATAAATTGTCATAGAAAACAAGCATGGAAAAGAACTCTCAAAATGTTCAATACTGGTTGTCTTTGTAATAGAACTTTAGGTGACTTTTTCTTTTCTATTCTGCTTTTCCAAAAATTTCTATATTTGTGATTGTGAGGTAAAAATAAATCATTATCATCACACCATTGTTTCATTGTGAAATCTGTCACATCCATGGCCTCATGCTTTCAGCTCGTTGTTTATTGAAAAGGATGAGTGTCCTAAGAACTTCCTCTTGTGAGAAAATATAAATGCTCACGAGGGCAGGAACTTCAAGGAAGCATCTGATCTTCAGCTTGGCCCTGTCTTCCAACTTATTTTAGGATTGCTAAAGATTCACTCCAGTCAATCCAATCCCCAGCAGGCGGTCCTGACCATCCCCAGCCAGCTCAAACCACTCAGTGTAAATACATCTGGAGGTGTGCAGACTATACTGATGCCCGTGAATAAAGGTAAGTCCTTCAGCAGGGCTGTCCTGTGGTTGTCTCCAGGTCTGTCGTGGGGGAAGTCCATATTCTGTCAGGTGGTGACTGCTCCCCCTTGCACAGCCTGCCTTTGGCTGTCACATGCTCCCTGGCACCTTGAGCTCTACAGCAGCAGTCACGAACCTTTCGGACCTCGCGGACCACCAGTGATCCGCGGACCACCGACTGGCGCTGCTGTTCTAGAGCACCAACTCTAGGATTGACCGTACAACCCAGGTGGCCCGTGGCTTCTAATAGCTGCCCATTTCTAAAGCTGAATAGAGGAGGAGCACTGTAAGCATTTATGAGACTTCATAAATGGATTTTTATTTTCTTAATGACAAACCCCCATTTCCACAGTTGATGGATATGACTCAGTTACCCTAGTACTAATAGTAAACAGCCTGCCTTGTCAAGATCACTATTAAAAAGGACCTTCATTTCAGTTGCACTGTGATTGTCTAGTGCTATTAGTCTAAATTGGGCTCTCATCTGTTAGATCATCCTCATTATACAATAATTCCTATATTTCTTATATCCTCCCCTGCCCTTTCTTGCCTTTAGTGGTTCAGTCGTTTTCTGCCAACAAATCACCGACCATCCTGCCGGTTGCCGCCCCCACTGCAGTTGTCCCCAGCTCTGCTCCAGCAGCTGTTACAAAAGGTATGTAGTTTCTCACAGTATATCTGCCCTCAGGTTTTATGCAAGACATTAATGAGTCCCTTGGGTCTACAACCCAAATATTTTTCAGCATCTGTGGATCAGCCACCTCAAAAATGCTTACTGTTTACATACAGACTTGATATTGAGGGAAGCATAGAGATGTAGCATCATTTCTGCCCTTCAAGAACGTGTAATCATGTTGAAGAGAGTTGACTGAGATAGATAGTAAGTAGTGAGTGATAAATGCAGGATAAGTGGATTCTGGAATATTTCAGTCCAGGACAGGGGTGGGCAACCTTTTTGTGAGTGCGTGCCAAAACCAGCAAAATCTCTGACTCAAAATTCTTCTGCGTGCCAACCCTAATTTTTTGAGAACATGTTACGCCTACTTGATATCTCTTAAGGTGTACATATGTGAAGAACCTTGAAGAAATAATAAAATTCATTCGAGCAACAAAAACAGTATATGATAATGAAAAATACATTTATTTTTTAATGTATACATGTACACTGATAGTCCGACAGAAAACTTTATGACTCCATTTCATATTATCAGTGGGACTTTTGCTGCTGCATCACTGATGACAGAGATTTTACATCAGGTTTATATTTCGTGACCTTCAGAGATACGCACGAGCTACTGCTTTCATCCGTCAGGCTACTCCTATTACGAGACTTAACAAAATTCATCACTGAGAACAAAGCGTATGTGGATGAAACCAAAACACTGGTCGGATCTAGGAAGGCAGGGAGAGTTAAGGCAGAGGCATAGAAATTGCTCTTCCCCTCTCTTGTCAATCCATGTCTATGGTCTTTAAGATAACTTGTTATGTAAAATTATTTAATTATCTAAGATGCACCTACACTGAATTTATCTGAAAAATAAAAAAGTCGATATTAAGAAAAAATTGTAAATGGAAGATTATAAGAGAGGGTTTCACGTGCCAGCCAAAGTTAATGGCATGCCATGTTTGGCACACGTGCCAGGGGTTGCCCACCCCTGGTCTAGGATGTCTGATCAGGGTTGGTGGGTGTGGAGGGGGATAGGACTTTGTATGGACATGGATTGTCACCTGGATTTTAAAAGAGTGAAGCCTTTGTAGCTGTGGAGAGTCAGGAGCATGCCGGACTAAGGGGACAGTAGCGACAGACCCACGAGACCCAAGCTAACAGTTCTCCCCTTGTCTGCTGACTGTGATGACAGGCGCCATCTCAGGCCCCCGCCGTGTCCCTACCGCAGCTGCTGCGGCACTTCCCTCACTGGGTTTCCACGAAGGGCTTTTGTTTCTGCCTGCACGTGTCCTTCCATCATTGTTCCCTAACAGCTCTCTCTTTGTTGCTCTTCCCTTGTAGTGAAGACTGAACCAGAAACTCCTGGGCCAAGCTGCCTCACTCAGGAGGGTCAGACAGCAGTGAAAACAGAAGAGAGTTCTGAGCTGGGGAACTATGCTATTAAGTAATTATTTCCGTCCTTGCTAAGGGAGTTGTGCTCTGGATGTTTTTCTGAAACATTTAAAAAACCATGCCTGGGACAGTTGAGTGTGTGTAGAGTTGTGGGTGTGTATTATTAAGCCCCTTGCCGGGTGGAGACCTGTCCGTGTGGTGATCAAGTATTGATGCACAGCCTCCGAGTCTCCATTTTACACATTGATGGGCCTGAGGCATCACCTTACCTGTTGTCTCCGGAGCCTCAGGTGGAATTACAGACCTCCCTCCAGCGAGCTTGCCAGCATGTATATACTTTGCACATGATGTAATTACTCAGGTGTGTACACATTTTTTGTCCAAGTACCCACGTACCTGCCTAAACAGCTGCCTTTTATGGGCCATACGCACTCATTGCTTCTAAAAACACTTCATGCCCTGGCCGGTGTTGGTCAGTGGTTGGAGCATCAGCCCATGCACCAAAGAGTCGATTCTGTGTCAAGGGCACGTACCTGGGTTTGGCAGGTTTGGTCCCTGGCCCTGGTTGGGGCATGTGGGGGAAGAGGCAACCAATCGATGTGTCTCTCACATCGATGTTTCTCTTCCCTCTCCCCCCCCCCCCCCCCTAAAAAATCAATGAAAAATATATCCTCAGGTGAGGATTAACAAACAAACCAAAAAAAATTCATATGATTTTCCAGTTTCCAAATTGGTGACCATCTCTGACCACATATTTTGATGTATCTCAGGCTACTGGGGACAGTAGAAAATTAGCCGTTTTCACACAATAGTAGACAGCTTGTGAACTGGAATAACACTAAGATAGGCATTTTTATTACAGGATTTTCTGCTCTAATGGCAGTCACCATGCAAAAAGGTTCTGTGGCTATTTACAAATATAAGTAAAATAATGTCTACTATTTGCATAATTTGCCATTCCTGGGGTCTCATTTGTTTATTTAATTTGATGTTTTCTTTATAAGCATAGAATGATCTCCTTTTATAAAGAAGGGTGTCTATGGAAGGAAAGATTGCCTGTATAATTAAAGTTTTAACTCCCTCAGAAAGGGGGAATAAGTATATAAATTTATGTGTATATATGGCTAGAAACTGTTATATGCATTTACAACCTCAATTTTCTTTTCTCCTTCTCAGGATAGACCATTTAGAGACTATCCAGCAACTCTTAACGGCAGTAGTAAAGAAGATCCCATTAATCACTGCAAAAAGTAAGACACTTATACTAAATATATGGGTGCATTTTTTAAAAGCTGTGAACTACTTGGAATATTGAGTCAACTTAATCACTTGTACTGTAATTCATACTGCAGTGGTTATCTTAGAGGTTTGGCTACAGCTATAGCTCATTTACAGAGTTTTAGAATTCATAGTATCTTGGTCAACTAGTTAGTCTTTTATTGTCTTTAGTGTTTGACCTGCAAAAGGAATTTTTCACATTTTTTGTATATAAATCATTAATGTGTTATGTATATCATTAAAGCTGCATTCGTTTTTAATATTTATTTATAAGGAAAGAAATTAACATTTGCCTACAGTGTGCCAGACTCTGCAGGCTCATTGCATTTACTGTCTTATTTAATCAGTCTCTTGTGGGATGTCATCTCTGTTTACAGATGAGAAAATCAAGGATAGTAAAATTAAGTAACTGCAGAAGGTCACTAGCTGTGGGTGGTGAAGTAGGCTACAGCCCCAGTTCTGTATGACCTCAAGGCCTCTCATCCTCCCTCCTCCACTCACTGTCGCGTGCTGCGAAATGCATGATTGTCTGCCCTGTTGCTGCCGTTGTTGGCCAGACTGAAGCTGGCTTCTCAGCATAGGTGTTCTGACAGTAGCAGCCTCTTCTGAAGACAGGCTGCCTGTGATATTGGGCAAGATCACCCTGAACACTTAGAGGGAAGGGATGGAGCACATGATCGTACTATATTCATGCAAGTATGAGAATGGTAGGCCGAGTACAGACTGCCCTGCTCATTTTACTCCCAACGGTAATAACAAAGGAAGTATCTTTTTTCCTTGGTTGAAGTTTAAGGGGTCATTTTGAGGCAGTTCAAAGAATACTTTCAATAACATGTTCCTAGCCCAGCAGAAAAAATCACTCAAAAATCTTTTTTTAAAAATTTAGGTACAAATGCCTCAGGGTATTAGAGCTGGAAGGCGGTTCAGAACCTTCTTTCCCAGCAATCTCGTCCTCCAGATGAGAAAACTGGAGCCCAGAGAGGTGACGTCAGGTCCCCCGCCCACGAAGTTAAGGGCACGGCCAGAGCCAGGTCTCAGGTCGTCTGGCTCCTGGAGGAGTTTTATTTCCACTTATTTTAATAGCTTCAGCCAGTGGATTACCTTTCTCTACCAAAGAAGGGTGCTGTTTTGAGTGCGCACAAATGAGATGCCTTCTCTTAAGGAGAACATCTGAACTTGCCCGGTAAGGAACATACTTCAGTGAGGAAGTCTAAAGAAACTTTGGGACCTGCTTCCAACAAATAAGACTTGAATTAAATCATGGTTTTATTCAGAGTTTGCTGGATCTGTGCCTTCTAGGTGAAGATGCCAGCTGTTTTTCTGCCAAGTCTGTGCAGCAGTATTATGGCTGGAACATCGGAAAGAGAAGAGCTGCCGAGGTAACCCATGTCTACCGTGTGCATTCTGGCCGCTTCCATAAGCCTTGTCTTATGGACCAGTGATAAAATGTGAAGCATATTTTGTTAATATTTGGTGATAGAATCTTTTCCTCAGTTACATAGCTTGTTCTTTAAGACTTGTAGCTAGCCTTTAAAAGGTCCATTTTCTTTTTTTGCATTGGTAGACACTTTTACAAAATTCTTTAATGAATTTCAGTATATTAAAATTCAATCAAGTGTTTATTGAGTACCTCCAGTGCGGCAGCTACTATGCCAGACAGTGGGGTTATGAGGAAACAGGGTGTACAAAGGCATGCTTGGGAGCTATGAGAAGGTCATTGCAAAGGGTTTGGGGGAGGTTGGAGGAGAGGACGTGGGAGGTAATAGGTTGAGACCAGGTGAAACGCCTTGTAGGCCAACTTACACTGAGGAGAGCCATTTTATTTTATAAGCACTAGGTAAAAGTTCTTTCCCCCTTTTTTTAAATTGAGGATTAACACAATCAGATTGTTTTCTTTAGAAAAAAATGGTTCTAACAAGTTAGCAGGGTGATTTACAATTGGGTGATTTGTTTGAACACTACTAAGTTGAAGAATTTGGTTATAATTCAAAAATAATTTTTTTAAGTGGCAAAGAGCAATGACAATGCGAAAGGTCTTACAAGAAATACTGGAGAAGAACCCAAGATTTCACCACCTGACGCCCCTGAAAACCAAGCACATTGCTCACTGGTGTCGCTGCCATGGCTACACCCCACCTGATCCCGAGAGCTTGAGGAGCGACGGGGACTCCATTGAGGACGTGCTGACGCAGATCGACAGCGAGCCAGGTCAGCCTTCAGGGGAGCAGCCTGAGGCCTGTCTCCTTGGTACACACTCATCTCTTCCAACCCCTGCAGTTTACTCAGGACTCCACGAGCTACCGTGGAGAACAGGAGCCTTTGCTCACTTCTGACCCTGTGACCCCGCCCTCCCCTAACACAGCCCCTATAGAACTATTTATGCCCAAGTGCCGTGTCCCACCAGCAGTGTTGTCCCAGGTCATACAATAGGCACGCACTGTGTGTTCAGGAGTCTCCTCCTCAGCACCACTTCTTCTTGGAAGACTGTGCTAATCCACCTCCTTTCCTCCAGGCAGAAGTGACTTCTTCCTTTGTGACCTTATAACCCTCCTAGATGGATCCAATCTCCCTGAATCTGGGGACACTGCCTTATCTGTCACTTCATCTGCAGACTTGGCTAGGAAATGTACCACCCAGCGTTGGGGGGACGCACAGACGTAAACAACTAACAATGTTGCAGATAAAATGAATTGTTTTATGATAAAAATATAAGCAGCTGTGTTGTTGTGGGGGTGAGGGATCAGTGCCTAAAAGATATATTGGGAGAATATTTTGAGTTTCACCTTAAAGAGTAAGAAAGGTTGCCTGACTGGTGTGGCTCAGCGGTTGAGTGTCAACCTATGAACCAGGAGGTCACAGTTCATTCCCGGTCAGGGCACATGCCCGATCCCCAGTGGGGGGCATGCAGGAGGCAGCCAATCAGTGATTCTCTTTCATTATTGATGTTTCTATCTCTCTCTCCTTCTCTGAAATCAATAAAAATATATATATATTTTTAAAAAGAATAGGAAGGGTTGTTTCTGTAGAAAAACAGAAGTTCTGCCTCCCCGTCTGAGGAAACCTGGAGCACAGGGAGGGTGGGTGGGGGTCCTTTAAGACTTAGTGCAAGTCTCATTTCCTCCACGGAGCTTTCCCAAGACCCCAATGCAGGACGACCTCTCCCTGCCCTGATCTCCAGCAGCGCTCAATACAGAGCCTGGGGGTTTGTCATATTTATGCAGCTAAGCTCTGGAGAGCAGAGACCACGTTAGTTACTTCTGTGCTTTACTGGTAGTAAATGTAAGGCATGATGCTCCCCATATAATGGGATCCCCGTTAATATGACTGATTAATTGTGGGGGCCCAGTCAGTAAAGCAGAAGTAGCCAGGAGCAAGGTGCTCCTCCTCCATCCCGTGGCTGGTCTGACTCGCTCGTCCATAGAGTGAGGGGTGCACTAGACCAGCGGTCGCCAACCTTTCGACCTCACGGACCACCTGAGGTCCACGGACCACCGGTTGGCGACAGCTGCACTGGAACATGCCTAGAGCCCCTGCCGGCTTGAAGTTCTAATGCTCTTTGTTAGGTTTTGTGTAAATCAGCTTATGAAAGACTGGGTGTGAGCTGTACCTAAAATGATAGCAGTACTTCTCTCTGAACAGTGAGAACATGGGTGATTTTCATTTTCTTCACTGCACATTTCTAAATTATCCACATTTAAAAATATGAAAAAAATTAGTCATTAATATTTGAGGGGTGGGGAGATGGTCTAGTTTTGGGTGGTATGAGTCAGAATTATGTACTGGCTGTGTCATCTCAGGTGGCAGTGATATCAACGTACACCTAGCAGGGTGCCTTCTGCTTGTCTACCTCATGAGTTACTAGTTCTCATAATTACAGAACCATCGCATTTTAGGGCCAGACGCTCAGTTCCCTTGATACTTACTCCTCTTCTCTGGGTCTCAGGCCCCTGGTCTTACCCAGGTGGCAAGTCCTTTTCTTTGGTCACCACAGCTGTTCTGAGCCTGATCACCTCTCCTTTAGAGTGCCCGTCGTCATTCTCCTCTGCCGACAGCCTGTGCCGGAAGCTGGAGGACCTCCAGCAGTTTCAGAAGAGAGAGCCGGAGAACGAGGAGGAGGTGGACGTCCTCAACCTCTCAGAGCCATTGCAGATAAACGTCAAAAAAGAGCAGGAGGAGAAGCAGGAAGAAATGAAATTCTACCTGCCACCAACACCAGGGGCTGAGTTTATTGGCGACATCACACAGAAGGTAGGGGCTGCGGCTTGTGGTGACGCTAGATCACAAACCAGGTGCGAGATGCTCGGACATTCACCTGATAAACTCGGGCTGTGTTTCCCTTGGGCAACACAGAAGTTAATTACACGTGAAAAGGGTGCTTGCTGAGCGTGGAATTAAAGCAAAGGCAGTAGATTTTGTTATTTTCCATCTCCTTTTTTCTCATTTGCCTCAGTAGAAACACCTTTCTCTCGTGAGGGAGGCACATCATAATCTTTCCAAGTCAGACTTCAGAGGGTGAGCTTCCCCTTGCATTTCCATAGCCCCCGGTGCCCTGTCTGCGGTGCAGATGCACCTGATAGCACAGGAGAGCAGTTGTCCTCTTTGAGAGAGCTCAGCAGCTGTCCAGCATCTGCACCTACAGTTACTCAGGACCCACAGTGAAAGGCAGTGTGTGTTGTCACTTGCAGGAGGAAGTGAAAAACGCAGCCAGGCACTATTTCCAAGTATATCTGCACCACCTTTTGCAAACAGTGCCTTAGTCTGAGTCCAGACTTTCCAGTGTTTTAATCCCACTATCGGGATTCATGGCAAATTCTGATCATGGTCTCCCATGAAGAGGATGTGGGGGTAACTGTGGCATTATAATAGCATTTTTAACCATCACTTAGAATCATGAGAAATAGGATATCTTTTCCAGCTGGACATCTCCTTGGGTATCAGAGAAATGTGCTTTGTTTAAAGAGGCTGTTCTCATGTGCAAATTGGAGCTAATGCTTCCTTTGGCTCTTCCAGATTGGGATCACCCTGCAGCCCGTGGCGCTTCACAGGAACGTGTATGCGTCGGTGGTGGAGGACATGATTTTAAAGGTGGGTGCCTGCTGGCAGCAGAGGGCCAGCCAGGTGGGGCAGGCTGGATGGGTGGCAAGCTGTTTAGGGTAAGGGACAAGGACAAACAGAACAGAGATGACAAGGTTTTCTTTTGTGTTTTGTTGTTGTTAATCCTCACCCGAGGATATTTTTCCATTGGTTTTTAGAGAGAGTGGAAGGGATGGGGAGAGACAGAAAAAGAAACATTGATGTGAGACACACATCGATTGGTTGCCTCCCATATGCACCCTGGCCTGGGGCTGGGGATCGAGCCTGCCACTGAGGTGCGAGGTACATGCCGGTGACTGGAATCAAACCTGGGACCCTTTCATCTATAGGCCAACTGAGCCAAACCGGAGAGGCCCACAAGTTTTAAGATTTCTCACCGTGTTCAGGCTTAAAGTTTTCTCTTTTTTGTCTTCGGACTTTTAAGTGAAGTGAAGTATGGTTCTTCTAAGTGTAAACGCATCTCCAATTAGAGTTGCTTTCCTGACGTCACTGTGATATTTTTAGTGTTACTTCAAGTGCTTTTTAAGGAATTGGAGGTGAGAGTCGGTGCTCTCTCTGCTTCAGGAGGTGACAAAGGCAGTGCCTTGGGTTTCCTGCACAGATCACAACACAGCAGAGAAGTAGCCCCACTCTCCAGCCCAGCCCGAGTTCAGCTGTTCCTTTCCTGGTGTCCTTCCCGCAGCAGAGGGTGCCAAGTAACCCTCCCCTTGTTTCCTTTAAAAACAACTTCTGATTGAGAATCACCCCATTCCACTGGGAGTCGTGGCTTCTGTCATTGTGGCCTACTCTGTGTGGTCTGTTATTCCCACTTTTAATTTTTCCTGGAGGACTTCTGACCCTTAGGCACAGTTGTTTCCAAGGCGTAGGGTATGGGCTGGGGTCAAATCTAGCCCTTCTTGCCTGAGAGCAGGTGGCCGTTGCGAGAGTAACAGCGTGTTCTGTTGCAGGCTACAGAGCAGCTGGTGAGTGACATCCTGAGGCAGGCGTTGGCGGTCGGATACCAGGCAGCATCCCACAACAGGTACCGTTCTCTCTGCACTCCATGGTGTCGGGCCTGCAGATACTTCCTGACAGTTCAGTTGCTCATTAAGATGTTTTATACTTAAGTCAGTCCAGGAGGAGATGGAGGTGTCTGTGCCTGGAACATTCTCAGAGGCAGACAGACTCCAGGTTCTAGTTGGTTATTCTGAGAAAACCTGTTGGTGGTGGAAGCTCAGATTTGCCCAGAGTCTGCATCTGCCCAGTCACGGCTCTGTGGATACCGTTCAGTAGGGCTCTGCTATGCTCCAGGGTTGGACAATTACCAGCTCTTTGCAATTAAAGATAGTAACAGTGTCCATTACATGCCAGACGTTGGGGCCAGGCATCCATATATTACCTGATTTTTTTTTCATTGCAAAGCCCATAGTCCCCTTTTGGAAATTGGGAAACCTGGCTTTGTAAGGTGATCTTCCCTGGCTTTACCAACACATCCATGATGAACCTAGAGGCAGACCCAGAGCTCCCTGGCTGCGAAGCCCACTCACAGGCTCCCCGCTAGCTTGCTGCCGCTCTCATTATCATTGATTGGGACACTGAGTTTTGTTCTTTTCCTGGGCCCTGACAGAATGGTAGCCAGGCCCTTGTTCCACATCCTGGCATTCCTTTCAGAGGAAACAAATATTTTATCTCATTGTGATAAAGTTGTAAGAGTGACTGCGGACAGACGTAGAGGCCTGTCAGAGCACGAGGTCAGCCTTCACAGGAATGTGGCATCGGGCACAGAGGCGTCTGGTGATCCGCTTCCTGTCCACTTGAAGTCCAGGAGCGGGCTGAGTGCCTTCTGGGCCCCTGCCTGCCCCCTGGCCTGATTGTGGAGATGGGGGGACTGGTGCTTTTGATGAGAACATTTGACATCACACGTGGCCCGGCAGGACTCCATCTACCGTCTTCCCAGGAGACAGGCCCTGAGGCCCAGAGCCCTGGGTACTTTGACTCAGCTCTCAGTCTGCGAAGACTGAGCCACAGAATACCATTGTTCTGCGCTGCACGTGGCGTCCTTTTTCTCAGTCCTCAGCATCTTTTTCTTAATCATTCAACCAGCTTTTTGAAGTCCATGTCATACCTGTGGCTGGGAAGTCAGATTTGAGTCCTAAATATGGCTGAATAAAGTAGGTAGGCCAAGTCTTCACCAAAGTTTAAAAAAATTAATAGGAGAGAAGAGAGAGAATGCCCCCGGCCACTCCCCAAGTGGCCCTAAGCCCATGGTCGGCAAACTGCGGCTCGCGAGCCACATGCGGCTCTTTGGCCCCTTGAGTGTGGCTCTTCCTAAGCCTTAGGAGTACCCTAATTAAGTTAATAACAATGTACCTACCTATATAGTTTAACTTTAAAAAATTTGGCTCTCAAAAGAAATTTCAGTCGTTGTACTGTTGATATTTGGCTCTGTTGACTAATGAGTTTGCCGACCACTGCCCTAAACCATGCCTTGTCACTTACCATTACCCCCCACCAGGGCCTGTGCAGGAGATGGCCCTTTAGATAAACTAGTAGATACTTGAGAGAATTGCACCTAACCGCCTTTGTTTTTTGGACCAGGATTCCCAAAGAAATTACAGTGACTAACATTCACCAGGCCATTTGCAACATTCCTTTTCTGGACTTCCTCACAAACAAACACATGGGGATACTGAATGAAGATCAGTGAGTGGAATGAAGACACCCCTAGAAAAGCAGGATCTGTAGCTGCAGCCGAAGCTTTGCACTGTGATGACTCTTCTGTTTGGGGAAGGAGGTGTCTGTGCCTCAGAATATCATGGTTAACGCACCGTTCCCTCCACCTAGTTCAGTGAATCACCAGAGTGTTCAGTCCCAGGTCAGATCCCTTTAGGACACAGGCTTCCTGGTTCTGGGGTGAAGCTGTGGGTGCATGCTGTCAGCTTGCATCTGTCCACTCTCTGTAAAGCTCACTAGAGGGTCCAGAGCTGGGCCAGGCCTGTGTATGAGGTCCTTCTCCCCTTGGGGCGTCCTCAAGGGGGAACCTTGGCCTGACTCTCCCTCCAGGAGGAGAACATGAGTCTGGCAGGCTAGAGATTTCGCCCATTCTGTGGGTGGGTTATAGGCAGCCCAGCGGTTAACCTGGCAACACCTGAAGGACTGGGCTCAGCACTCAGCGGGTGGCCACGGTGTGGAGAATTGGCACTCGGCCCACAGGCATCGGTGACAGGATGCGGTAATGCTGTGCGGAAAACAAAGACCCGGAGGTTGCAGCCTGAGCAGAAGTCTTACTTTATGGAGCACGGGAGCATCAGTACAGCCAGTCTCAGAGAGGAGGGATGGACAAGTCACAGGCAAGGAACAGATACATTCCAGCATTGGTCTGGAAAGGTTCGAGTATAACCAGGAGCTCTTAATATGTTCATACTAGACAATGCCCACAAATGCCGGCTCCTGGCAGTCTCACACAGCTTCGTGTGTGTGCCAGGCAGCGAGCTGGTGCCACAGTGCTCGGGCCACCCAGGCTGCACCAGGCTGAACGGCCAGCGGGAGCAGCTCCTGCGACAGCCCCGCCAGGACTGTCTGTCTTGTCAGATTCCATTTCCCCTTCTCAGTCATGTTTTTTTTTGCAAGAAGGAAAGTGTTTCAAAGAAACACTGTGAGTGCCTTAAAGGTGGAGAAATGACTGCTGAAGCCGAAAGACAGGGGTGCCTGCTCAGCAGTGAGAATAGACGGTCCATGAGCAGGGGGGAGGGAGAAGTGAGGAGGAAGGTAGCCCTGTACCTGGATGACGTCCAGTTCCACTGAAGGTCCGCTACCCAGGCCTCCTAACAGTCTGTGGAAGTAATGAGTTTATTCCCAGTCAGGAAGCTGCCGAAGACCATTTGAAACCTGTGAGTCAGAGTCAGAGGAACTTATCTAGGCAACATGACTCGTGTTTTCATGAGTCCTGCAGATGTTTGTCAGGAAAAGAAGGTGGGGAGGTGACACCATGAGAAATCTACCCACTTTTATTCATCTGAGGATTACAGATGCAGGAGGAGGTCTGTTCAGTAAGGCAAGGGTGCCCCTGGCTTAGTGGTAAAATAGGTAGTAAAGGCTCAGCTAGTCACACACGGATGGGGTGTGGGCAAGTGCGTGGGTTCATTCAGCAGTGGAATGTGACAGCCACGGGACAGAGTTTCATCCCAGTGAGAACGGACGGACTACAGGGATGAAAGCCTAAAGAAATTACCTTTTTGAAAAAGAAATATTAAATGACTTAACAGCCCCCATATGTCTGTATTTGTATCATAATGTGTAATATAATTGTGTAACAGAAATACCTACAATAAATCTTTTAGTATTTGTGATGCGTTTTCTGAATTTGAATCACTACACTTTGATCGAGTTCTTCTTATATTGCGTTAGAAAGAGCCAGGATGGGGCAAAGGTATAGGTATTTGTGTTAAATTCTCCCTCTTCTTTCCAAAAAAGAACATGAGGCTATCTGTGCAAGGTAAAGGATAACAGTTACGTGTCTGAAAAAATTTTGGAAGATCCATGTTGACACTGGACATACTGATTTCCGACAGCTCGAGGCAAAGGAAAGCTGCTGAGCTGAGCTCAGAGCCTCCTCACAGCCACGTGGAGAGGGACCAGCTCTGCCTGACACGCGCAGGTGTGGCTGGCAGGAGAGAACTGTCTGTACTGAGGTCTTGAAGAAGTTACTCCTGAGACAGTCCTGCCTGGCCATCTGCTATCATGATGGCTAAAAACTACAGAAATGCAGAAACATTTCAGAATGACCGCTCTGTGTCCACCCTTCCTGAGAACCAAAGGCTGGAAAGCCCTTCCTTCACAGGGAGGGGCTTTGTGACATCCAAGTGTAGAGCTTTCTTGGGACCAGACCTCACTAGTGCTGACCTTCAGGGAGCTGAGTGCCTGGAGGAAGGAGAACGGGGCACTGCTGGGCTCCCTTCCTGCGTGTTCTCTCAGCCAGAGACCCGACACAGGCCGCGCCGTGCTGAGGACGGTGTGGGCGGGCTGCAGGGCCCAGGCTTCCTCAGAAGCTGCTCTCGTAGTTTAGCCTAAAGTCCTGGCGTTACTAAATTCACAGGTGCGGAAGGATTAGTATTTGAGGCGGGTTTCTGAGTTCGAAGCACCACAGAGCAGGACTTGCTCTGAATGACCAGCTGAAAGGACCGCAGGGCTTCCCTCCTCGGGGCCTCTGGGCCGCCTCCAGCTGGTGGAGGCGCTGCCGGCGGGGCTAACCTTGCTTATGGAATCAGGAATATTGAACTCTTCCTTTTGGCTGACGTTAGCTAACAGATTGAACCGTCTTTTATTTTTAAAAACTTTTCTCTTTACAGAATTAATACAAAAGTGCTTATTATATAGAAACTTTAGTAAATATAATGAGTAAAAAATTTAATTACCCGTAAATCCGCATCTTAAGGATATCTACCATTAATATTCCAATGCATTTGTCACTGTGTATTATATATGTGATTTGGGACCACATGGTTGAAACTGTTGTCTCAATTGCCCTTTTTTTTTAATTAACTTTTTTTAAAGTATATTTTTATTGATTTCAGAGAGGGAGAGAAACATCAATGATGAGAATCGTTGATCACCTGCCTCTTGCATGCCCCCTCTGCGGACTGAGCCTGCAACCTGAGCATGTGCCCTGACTGGGAATTGAACCCTAACCTGGAGACACTCAACCACTGAGCCACACCAGCCGGGTCAGTGGCTTCTTAAGTCCACTCCGGTAACACGTTAGGCCTTACTAAGACCTAGAGCCAGTGAGAGGAAGTTTCTTCGAACCCAGATGTCCTTTTAATTAATGAAGTCTGGTTAGGAAGGTTGTCAGGTTGGGGTGTTTGAAAAGCCCTGTTCTAGTGCAATTCAAAAAGGTCTTTGGGCATGCAAGTGTGCCAGCAAGAGGCAGGCTCGGGGAGGGAAGGCACCGCCAGGTGTGCCGTGTGGAGGGCAGGTCTGAGTGGGAGGGACTGTGTCAGCATCGGGGGAGATGGAGCAAAGCTGCACATGAGAATAGAGCTGGCTCCCTGAGAAAGGGGTAGGAAAGAATTATTACAAAGCTGTACTCTGCTTACTGTCCTAAGCACCCTGCACATAACACCCAGACTCGTAGCCAGGTCAGGGGGTTTGCCTCATTTTGCAGACGAGGAAACGGAAGCTTAAACTGCTCACAGCTAGCGAATGGAGGTCAAGATCTGAGCCCAAGACTAGCTTCAAAGACAGTTGTTTACCTAGGCTCCTGGGAGGGGGGCACGGGGGGAGCTAAGTGGCGGGAGGTCGGTGGGTTTTGTGAGAGGCCACATGCAACGCCGGTGTGGACTGCAGCCAAGCGAGGGTTCTCGGGCTCAGTGAGCCTCCAGGTATCAGCTGCAGCCGGGAGACATTCAAGTGCTTATTATCAAGAGGAGGATGAAGGAAATTGCAGGAGAAGGTGCTCGTTTATAATTAAAGAAATAAACAAAAAATTGAAATAGTATATTTTTGCGTTTTAGTAAAATCTGAAACTGTCTCATTAATCTGTTCATTTCCCACAGAATGCCCTGCAGCAGTCTCTTTTAGCAACATCTAATGTGCAAACCAATGAAGCCTGAAATAATAGAACCCTTTGTGTCAGCATATGGTTTTGCCTTTAAAATGATTCTCGGAGCATTTCCTTTGCTGGAATGAGGGGAAGGGCTATCCTACCAGAGCTAGCACCTCTGAGGGGTCACTCCCTTTGCAGCCTGAGCTAAAACACAGCCCCACCTCCACGCTGAAGGGCTTCTAAGACCCAAATGTCACCTCTTGTGGCTGAAATAAGTGCTCCAGACTAGAGTCCCCTCGGGCTGGAGAGAGAAAAGTCCAAAGGGAATCCTTGTGCCTCCTTACACCAAATTGACCTAGGCTGTGCCTCCATCTTAAAGATGGGACATAAACGCCTTCAAGGGTTTGAAGGGCTGCTGTGCAAAGAGGGGACCAGGCTTGTTCCCCACAGACGCACTGGCTGGAATTTTAAAGGAAAGAGTTTTCCAAAGACAAAATGAGCTGCCTCCTCAACAGGCAGTGAGCTCCCTGTCACTAGCAGGGCAGGCTTGAGAATAAAGGCTGGTGTAGATGACATTTTAAGGACTTTCAGGGAATGAAGCTAATACTGCAGTCTTCTTTTAAAAAAGAAAAGGAAAAAAAAGCTCCCGGCTGGTGTGGTTCAGTGATTGAGCATCTACCTAGGAACCAGGAGGTCACAGTTCAATTCCCAGTCAGGGCACATGCCTGCGTTGTGGGCTCCATCCCCAGTAGGGGGCATGCAAGAGGCAGCCGATCAATGATGCTCATTATTAATGTAACACCCTCCCTCTCTCTGAAATCAATACAAATATATATCTTTAAAATAACATTAAATTAGAATTTTTTTTAAAAGCTCCCAACCATGGCTATGTAGCTCACTTGGTTAGAGCATCATCCCAATACGCCAAGGTTGTGGGTTTGATCCCTAGTCAGGGCACATACAAGAAATAGCCAGTGAACGCATGAATGGGGTAGAACAGCAAAGCGATATTTCTCCCTTCCTCTCTCTAAAATCAGTAAATAAAAGTTGAAAATTACAAAAGAAAGCTCTTAATTCTTAGCCAGTGTGGATGGTAGTTCCCTTCTAGTTATCAATACGTTAAGGGGGAAACTGGAAGTAGTAAGAAAATGTGGGGCTCAGAAACCTTCCACAAGGTAAATGGCATTCATTCATTCAATACTTCAAGCACGCATCCCGAGAAATTCTTTGTTAAAAACGTAAGGGTCACCCAAGCCGGTTTGGCTCAATGGATAGAGCGTCGGCCTGCGGACTAAAGAGTCCCAGGTTCAATTCCAGTCAAGGGCACATGCCTGGGTTGTGGGCTCAGTCCTCAGTAGGGGGTGTGCAGGAGGAAGCCAATCAATGTTCTCTCTCATCATTGATGTTTCTTTCTATCCCTCTCCCTTCCTCTCTGAAATAAATAAAAAACAGAAAAAAACACCAGGGTCATCTTGGCCATAAAGAAACTATGTCTTTAAAATTGAAACCCTGTGATTGATATTCTGTTTCTTTTGGCAACTTCTTGCTGCTAATTATGGATCACATGCAGGTGATAACCTAAGGTTCCTTCTACAGCTTGAACATGTGGGACCATTTGTAGGAACAGCCAAGAACGTTACCTTGGTTACCGCAGGCTGTAAGTTACCATGCAGCCAGGAAAACAGCGGGCATGACTGGCTCTTTCAGGGACCTGCTGTCCACATGCCTCAGCGCCCCTGGGCCAGTTCAGTTCACAACAGAATTCATCCTCGAGTTCTTGCGGTTTAAAAATAAGGGCGGCCCAAACGGGCAATTAAAAGATGGGGAGCCTTCGCACGCTTCCCGAGGATGGCTGAGGTCCAGAGTTGGGCTGAGTGGTGCCATGTCCTTCTGCGCCAGGCCTGCAGCCCGGTGGCAGCTGGGGGGAGTGCACCCCAGGGTGAGAAGGCAGGAGCCGTCCCCCTCTGACAGCAGGGGACTGTCGGTCCCAGATCTCACCCGTTTCCAGCCCGCTGGCTCTGCTCGGTGGGAGTCATACATTGAGGACCCGGGGAGCCGGAGCCTGGAAGATGGCTGAGGCGTTAGGAGTGAACGTCTTCCTCACCTCAGGGACCTGAAACACAAGACATGGCACAGATCAGTGGGCCTCTCCCTCCACTTCCCTCCCTCAGCTCCGGAAACAGTTCCTCCTCTCGGCCCCCCTTTGTCCTCTGCGAGTTGAAGCTACTAACCTGAAGGGTCTTCGGGGGAACCTCCACAGTGGGCAGGGTCACTGCATAGTAGGTCAGATATGGCACATGACCTTCCATCCTGCTCCCTGAAGCCGCCTCCAGGTGGAATCGGGAGCTGAACAGTCCCCACCTCCCTTCCATCTCCTCGCGAATGCCTGTCACTACTGCTTGGCGGTCAAAGGTAAGACTGGGACTTGGGCGGGAAAGACACCTGCTCACCCGAGAAGCCAGCACTGGGGACACCACCTGGCCAGTGCAAAGGACCTTGGGTTTCTGTTTAGACACTGCTGCCCCAGCCATAATGCCATTTACACCCTGCAGTCCGACCCCTAGGCCCTAATCTGAGGGTGGGTGAGCGGGGGCGGGGAGGAGAAAGGCCTGTCCCACAGGCCCTGCAGCACCAGCTCAGGCTGACCTGGAAGCCGGCCCCAGGGCCGCCGGCCCATCCCGAGCTGTGGGCTGTGATCACCGTGGTCGGTTTCGCCTTTGTGGATCTTGCTGGCTTGACTCCAGTCCAGGCCTGGAATTCCTGCCTGGAACAGAGACCAGGGTCACAACCTCACAGAGTCAGCCGCCGCCGCCCCTGCTCCTGCAGGGCCACTGCCCTGGCCCGTGCTTCGCGGAGAATCCCCGGCCATGCCCACTGCTGAAACGCTGCTTCGGCTCCGGCGGCTCCTCCCTCACAAAAACTAGTTGTAGTTGCAAAGGGTGTGTGCTGCTCGGGCACAGCCACTTCCTGGAGGAAGCGCATCTAGCTGTGCCCGTCACTTCTGAGTCTCCACCTGCACCGTGAAGTTGGCTCACCTGACCCCCCAAGGAAGTAGCAGCAGAAACTTGACGCCCATGTTGCAGGTGAGCAGCTGGCTCAGCTGTGCGGAGAGTTAGGAAAGAACCGTTGGCACTTGCGTCTTACTCGTCCCAAACTGCAAATACCTGGTGTGTGCTGGGCCTAGGAGACAGCCAAGCCCCAGCCCTTCCCTCTAGTGGTCCCTGCATTGTCTCTGGGTCGCCTCAGGGGCCCCAGCGGCCCAGAGCCAGGGAAGGTGCCCACTTGCAGCACAGGTTACTGAGGACCCCGTGCCCAGAGGAGGTGCCGGCCTGGAGAGTGCCCAGCACAGCAGTCCTCCGCCCCTGGTTACAAGTGAGAAGGAAAATAAGGCTCAATGTTACTTCTAGTTTTTAACCATTTGTCTTAACTCGTGCAAAAGAGAATAATCATAGTGATCATCGTAAACCCTACAAGATGGTCTGGCTCTTTTGCAAGGCTCTGCACTCAAGCATCGGTGCAGGGAGGGGAGGTGGCATGCAGCAGGGAAAGCCAGTTTCCTGGGGGGAGGTGGCAAGTGTCCTGGGAGTAGCATTCTTTAGATGAAAACTTAATTCCTCTGAACAGAAAAGGCCTATTTTAATTACATCAACACTACTAGCCGGTGAGCTCAGGAAGGCAGAGCCCTGCTGTGTCCACAGGAGCACCTGGCCTGGCGGAGGCTGTATTCGGTGGAAAGTGTCCAGCTGGCTGGGCAGCACCACGTGTGGGCTGGATCCACTCCCGTCTCATCCCACCCACAGCCCTGGCCTGGTTTCAGGCCCTGCAGTCAACAAAGCTGCCTTTTCTTGGCAGCGGTGCAGCTGGGCCGCGTGTGCAGGGAGCAGCCGTGTCTGTCCGGGGTCAGCACTCGGATGCCAGGAGGCGAGCGGGCCAGGGCCCTATCGGATCAGTTTTGCCGCTGAAGCTGCAGGGCTCCCGAGACCGGCTGCCTGAGCCATCTGCTGCTCTGTTTCTCCTGGGGGAGCAGGTCCTCCCCTGGGCAAGCCCGTCTGTCCCCAAACTGAGCTGGGCCTAGGGTTTGGTTCCCAAGCTGCTGCCTAAGGTGGCTACAGGGGTCACCAAGCAGGAAGCAGCCAGCACCAGGGGCTAGCACCGTGCCTGGCGCTGCTCCTCAGGCAGGGCTGGTGCTGGAGCCCAGGTGAGGGGGGCGGAACCAGGGAATAGAAGGGATCAAAGATGGGATCCCCGGGACCTGGTGACTGCTCAGGAGAGGAAGGCAGACTAAGGGATCTGGCCAAGATAATATAAATAATAAAAACGTAGGACTAGCCAAGACCAACGTGCCTCTAACCAAGCAGGGTCTACTGTCCACCTCATGCTGGACCCAGGAGGCTGCTCACCCTCCCACTGAGGGGCAGGGGTCTGCCCAGGGCCACTCAGAGAGCCCAGGACCGAGGGCCCGGAGGCCTGGTTCTCAGCCCAATGCAGCTTCAAACAAATCTGCTCAGAGCCTTTATTTCCTCGGCTGAAAAATGCAGCTACTGCTCCATGTGCACACAATTAGGAGCCTTCCTGTCCAGCAGCTGGAAAAGTGGGAGTCAAGTCTTGCACTTTAACTGCTGGCCCTTCAGCTGACCGGCCCAGGAAGGGGCCCTTCTGGGAGTGTTAGGGGCCCTTCTGGGAGTGTTTGGAGCTAGAACCTGGGCCACAGGTGCTGAGGAGCTGCTCAGGAGGAGGGAGCCTGGCGGCAAGTGAGGCAGGTCAGTTCGCACATGGACACCAGGGGCCAGGCAGGTCAGTTCGCACATGGACACCAGGGGCCAGGCCGGGCAGGACCTGCTGGGTGAAGCGGTCACGACTACCCTTTCAAGAAGGCAGCAGGAAGGACTGTTCATGCCCGGCCCAGAGATGAGAGGGGAGGGTCCCAGAGGCCTGCTGGCCGGGTTCCACAGTGGTCCTGTCTCGGGGGTTTGGACTCCCACTATTTCTGTTCCACAGATGAGGAAGGGGCAGAGAGGCCAAGTGACCCACCAGGCTACACACCAGGAAGCGGGGCCACCACTGCAGTGACTCAGGAGGCGGCACCCTAGGGAATAGCCTGTGGGGTACACATTTGGTCTGAGGTGAGACACACGGTGCCACTGCCTGCTCCTTGGGCCTGTGCCAGCTGCTCGACAAGACGGAGCTGATTGCAGAGGTTCCTGTGAGGTCTTGGGGAGACAACCGGAGGAAGTCCTGAGCCTGGTGCCCAGTACGTGCTACGCAGAGTGGCAGCTAGTGCCGGTCGTGTCACTGGAGCGGGGAGGACCCCGCAGGACGTTCAGACCTGCCATCTGCTCACACGGAGGAGGGACCGCTTCTAAAGCCCAGCCTCCAAACATCCAGCGAGGAGGAGCCAGTGCCACACGAGGCAGCTGCTCCCTGCTCCCTGCTCCCTGCTCCCTGCCCGTCAGTTCTGACTCTTGGAAGCTGCTCCCTGCCATCACCCCCTGTCCTGCTGCTGGCCCCCGGGGCATCAGCCTCGTGAAGGCGCTGCACACCCAGGACCGCTGTCCTCCCAGACCTCCTGGCTCAGGGCCCCAGAGTGCAGCAGTCAGGACCCACCACCTCCTTCCCTGCCCCGACCCCCACACGCAGAGAACAGGAGTCCATGAACACAGACCACCCGCTAACAATCACTCCCCATCGAGCTCTTAAAAACTGCAGGCCCGTGAAGGCGGTGGAACGTTCTACATGCCTTGATAATGGTGGTGGTGCCCAGGCTTCTACCAGTCATCCACTTACAGTGGATGTATGTCACTGTATGGAAATTATATCTCAGTTGATTCGAGCCCCAGCCGGTTTGGCTCAGTAGACAGAGCATTGGCCTGCGGACGACCAAAAGGTCCCGGCTTTGATTCCAGTCAAGGGCACGTACCTCGGTTGCAGGCTCCTCCCCGGCCCAGGCCCTGGTCAGGGCTCGTGCAGGAGGCAACCAATTAATAGGTTTCTCTCACATTGCTATTTCTTTCCCTCTCTCTTCCACTCTCTTTAAAAATAATAAGTGAAAAAATATCCTCGGGTGAGGATTAAAGAAAAAAAATACAGTTGATTCGAAAATAAAACTGACGTGGAAAGTTTATACCTTTTGCTCCTTTAATACCACAAGTAGGAATTTATACTAAAGAAATTATTATAAGAACAAAGATTTAGCTATAAGGACGCTTATAATAGAAGTGTTTTTTCCCCTCTAACATTTTTTAAAAATATATTTTATTGATTTTAGAGAGGAAGGGAGAGGGAGAGACAGAAACATCGATGATGAGAGAGAACCATTGATGGGCTGCCTCCTGCACGTCCCCCGCTGGGGATCGAGCTCACAACCCAGGCATGTGCCCTTGGCGGGAATCGAACCTGGGACCCTTCCGTCCGCAGGCTGACACTCTACCCACTGAGCCAAACCAGCCAGGGCTTCCCTCTAAAATTTTATTTATTTATTTTTGGTTACTCCTCACCTGAGGATATTTTTTCCATTGATTTTTTTAGAGAGCGTGGGAGGGAGAGAGGAAGGTGGGGAGCGTCAGAAACATCCCTGTGAGAGACACATGGATTGGTTGCATTCCCCACCACCCGACTGAGGTCGAGGATCAAATCTGCAACGGAGGTATGTGCCCTAGACCTGGAATCAAACCCTCGGTCTTTCGGTGCGCCGCCGGCCGACCGGCCAAGGCAGAATATTGTTTGCTTTTAAAAGGTAACACCTGGGCGCTTTTTCTTTTTAAAGCGACAGTGTGAGACAGAGTAAAGTGCAAAGTCGGTCTCCTTCCTCGCTAGCAGCATTCCGCCCCCCCCCCCCCCAGGTTACCACCCCTCAGCGATCTCCTTGCTTGTATGTGTACATCAACACCCCTTTGAAAGCGGAGTAGCAGGCATGCTGTTTTGCATCTTGCTGGTTTGACCTGGGCCTATTGAGGAGCTTCTGTTATCAGTACCTTCTCGGCTCCCAGTGGCCCATCCTTCGGCGGAGCTGCAACTATCCAGCCCCTCCGCGGGACAGGGAGTTGTTTCCACCTTGCTCCTGTACATGTTGCAACGGACCTTATATTCCTTAGCTCCACCCCCCACCCCCACCCCACCCCCGGGCAATTCCTGGGAGCGAAGTAACTGCTCAAAGGGGCAGTGTTTTTAACAGCCCAGCTGCTTGGGCCTCACCACCAATCCCCCAGAGCGCACGGGCCAGAGGGGGCTCAGGCAGTCCGCCTGCGCGCACCCCTCCTGAGGCCGGGCCCACCTGGTGGGAGTTAAAGGGAAGCAGATTCACCTCCAAGGCAGGCTTTCTGACGGCGCAGCCCGAGATGGGTGCGGGGCTGGAGGTGAGGTAGTGAGCTCTCCGTCGGCGGAGGTATTCGCTCATTCACTCTGAGGCGGGTCGGGGAGCAGCGAAGAGACCCCTGCCGCGCCCAGGGGCCAAAGGGAATGATCTTCGAGGCCGCCCGCCGCTCTCGAAGTCGTGTGGGATGGGGGTTCCAGGCGCCCCCTCGCCCCCACCCACCCGTGTCCTCCTGGCTCCCGGGCCTCGGTTTCCTCCGCCCACCGGGTCTGGACGCGATGCGCTCCCCGTCCCCAGCCCCATACCTGTACGACGAGGTCGCTGCTGCAGCCGCGTCCGCATCGCCGATGGGAAGCACGTAGATCCCCCGGGCCAGGGGGTGCGGGAGAGGTGCCCCTCCAGACGCCTGCCCCCTGCCTGCGCCCCTTGAGC
>NW_005871062.1:10924644-10940182 GCF_000147115.1 Myotis lucifugus | reverse complement strand
CCGCCCGGGTTCCCGGGCGCCTTCGGGGACGCGCCCTTCCCGAGGGGCGCCGCCCGGGCCGGCTTCTTGCTTTCAAGGTTCGAAGAATTTGTGCAGGGTCAGCGGAACCGCCACTTCCGAACCGGTCCAGCTGTTTCCACCCCCCCCCCAGGCAGCAAAAGGCGGGCTGATGCAGGGGCACGCCCTTGCGCCCCGCGGCCGCCCGGCGGCCCGGCTCCCCCCGGCTCGGGCAGCGCCGCCCCCGCCCCGGCGTCCCCCGCCCTTGCGGGCCCTCCCCCGCGCCGCCGCAGCGCCGCAGCTTGGCCGGGGGTGGCGTAGGCGAGTGGGGAGGGCCGGGAGGTGCGGCTGGGACCCGGTGTGCACAGCTGGAGCGGAGCGAGCCAGGGAAGACCGCGCGACCGGAAGGGCGCCGATGCGGGGATCAGGGGGTGGGGTACGAAACTGCCTGGAGGCATTGACCAAGGTCCAACTTTTAGAATGTTCCCTAATTTAGTCCAAGTTCCCTAAATGTTACCTTATAAATCAGGCCTGGCTTTGTGGATCGCCCTCAGCCAGCACCCGGGGCAGCCGCCTCAGCGCGGGTTTGTCTTGGGGACCGCGTGGCCGTGGCGAGGCTGCCGCATTCGGGCCGGGCTGCGCCTCAGGGACTCGCAGTCACGCAGGGGAGGCGCAGCGATGAGAGGGACACAGGGAAAACTTGGGGCCATGCTTCCCAGAGAAAACGCATCAATCAGCTGTGAGTCACCAGTATTTGCCTTAATGCTCCATGTGTGACAACCAACCCACTTTTCACTGGGAATTGGCATTTGCCCTCAGCGGACCTTTCCCACGTTCTAACTTGAAAGCATGGTGGAAGGCTTTTCGTTTATAAAACTGCCACACATCTTTGGCCACTATGCTACAAACATAGTGCAAGATCTAGTAACATGGACAGACAGCCACAACGTGTACAGTCAGAAGCTAACCCTGTAATGATGACTGTAAATGATCATTATAATCACTATAAATTCCCTTCCCTCCTGGGCCTATATTCTTGTTTTATTGCAAAGCTAAATTTGGGTACTCCTCCAGGCTAAAGGTCAGTCTACTGCATGCAAGCATCAGAAACAAGCCCCTGGCCACAATCAAAGGTTTCCTAAGTATATTTAAAATATATTTTTATTTATTTCAGAGAGGAAAGGAGAGGAAGAGATAGAAACATCAATTTTGAGAGTGAATCATTGATTGGCTGCCTCCTGCACATTGGACCGAGCCCGCAACCCAGGCATGTGCCCTGAGCGGGAATTGAACCCAGAACCCTTTGGTCCGCAGGCCGACGCTCTACCCACTGAGCCAAATTGGCTAGGGCAAAGGTCTCCTGAATTTTTGACACCTGGCCTCGGTGCACACTGCAGAGCGATTACACCAATAACACTAATGAAACAGCACTGGTTACCCAGAGCTGCATTCCAAGCACATTCTTGACTGGTATCCAAGGTGTTGCACCTCAGAGAGAAGTGCAGTACAGCCCAGCCCTCACAGTAGGGTTCCTCTTCCAAACCACTGCCTGTCTTAGCTTGGAGTCACAGCAAAGGGACATAGGGCTCCCCTGGCCAGGCTATGGCGTAGGAGGCTCCAGGAGAGGAGCACACTGTGAACACCAGTGGAGCAGATGCCTTTGTGTGACCTCCATGGACCAGGAATTAGCCACCTAGATTTGGTGACTGAAATAGTTAGTCCTGCCCAGCTGGTGTGGTCAATAGTTGAGCATCGACCTATGAACCAGGAGGTCACGGTTTGATTCCCAGTCAAGGCACGTGCCCAGGTTGCAGGCTCAATCCCCAATGGGGGGCTTGCAGGAAGCAGCCGATGGATTCTCATCATTGATGTTTCTCTCTCTCTCTCTTTCCCTTCCTCTCTGAAATCAATAAAAATATATTTTTAAAAACTCCTCTGTAAATCTACTCAAGAAAAACTTAAATTCTCAAATTGCATTCCCTAGAAATAACTCTCAATCACGAGGGCAAGTTAGTTCCACAAAAGTGAAGCTACTATGATGACCATTGTCTGGTATTTCAGTAAAATGCTTAAATTCAAAGAATGTACCTTTTCAAATGTAAGATGCAATTAGGCTCAGGCTCTAGTCTGAATTTATCCAAGATACTTCCTTTAAGTCTCATTAAGTTTCAATGTTAACCAAGAAAGCAAAAGCCTAAAAATAGCTTTTTGTGTATGCCACTAACTGCCAGGAAACATTAACCCTCTTGGGAAACTTTATAAAATAATGCAGCTGTTGTTTCAGACCATGTCAGAGAGAAGATACTCTTAACTTTTACCTATTAGTCAACCCAGCAAAGGGGCAGGTGGGTAAGGGTAAATGCCTAGCAGAGGTGTGAGAAGGCCAATGTGCAGACACCTGGGAGCCATTCTAGACCCCCTCCAAATGTCCATAGGTCTTCCCTGTGCACCCTGCTGGGTTCACAGCTCAACCTCCATCAGACACAACAGGATTCCAGGGCAACACGGCTGCTCTTCAGAAGAGACACACCCTGTTTACAAACTAGAGTATAAACCTTTATGTCACAACATTGTCAGAGTTCACTTTCTAGTAAGACATGTACTGAGGACACAGTTTAAAATTCTGGGAAAGCAGAAGCTGGTGTCTTCCAGGAGCAAAGACGTGGTCACTCCAGGGCCGATGCGTTCCTGGGGCTTCCAGGCAGCAAGGACCAGACGCACCAGGGTCGTCCAACCCGTTTTACTTAGAGCCACCTCCTTTTTTGGGGCCATTAGTCCTCATTTCATGCCAAATTTTCACTAGAGGCTCCCTGTTCTTCCAAATGAGTTCATGACCGTAAGTAATATACCATCTGGGAAAAGGAAAAACAAAGCAGGCCCACATTCAAACAGTATGACATACACATGCTAAGCACCATGATGACATTTAAAAAATTAATGCCGCCGTCATTTACTATCTAGCTTATTAAAGTAGCTGATTAATTTATGTGATATATATCCATGATTTACCTTTAATATTTGGAGTATGTAAAGGGTCGAAGTAGGGTGGGACCACATGTGGCTGAACTGAGAAGTGTAAGTACTTCACACACACTACTCTGGATTCACCACAGCCCTGCAAGTTAAGCATCACGTCTCCTGTTACAGACACGAGGAGGCCAAGTCTGAGAGAAGGTAATCTGCCCAAGGTGCTAACAGGTTCTAAGTGGCCCATCAAGGACTCACCACCAGGTCAGACCAATTCTAATCCTGGTAAGAAAATTCAGAAGTAGAGCTGACTTACTAGTGACGGCTAGTTTAAATGTTTCTCGTCATTTTCCACCTGGCTAAGCAAAGGGTTGTTTGCTGATCCAAATTCTACCCATCTTTTAAAGTACAGTTCTAATCCCCATTCTCCTGTTAAAAAACTACCTAAAAGCAGCCTGAGCTAAAGAAGATGAAACACTAACAGGTTTAGTGACTTAACTAGCTCAAGTTGCACAACTAGGAATCACCAGAACTGAGACCAGAACCCAAACCTGACTCTGAAACCTATGCTCTAACCACTGCCCACCTAGGAGCACAGACTGAGGGACCAATGAGAAGGGCCTGCTTTTGAGAAGCTGACAGGTCCAGGTACTGCAAGACCAGGGGCATCTACCTCTCCTGGGCTGGGGGAGGCTGGGAGGGTTCCTGGAGGAGGTGGGATTGATTTGAAATGGCTGTTAATGAAATTGTTTATTACTGAAACCTTTATTTTTGTCCTGGTTTCCCCAGATTTCTTGTCCCCTGAGGGAAAGACCAGATTTTGTTGATTTTTGCATCTCTCAGACACCTGACTGAAAAAAATGCACTATTTGTTTTACATGTGTATCAGAATAGAAGTTTAAGGTTTTAACATTTTAAATGTTCTGAGTATTTTTTTTATTATAAGTGGTTGACTTTGTATCTAAATTTTAATATTCAATAAAAATAATTAAAATCTGATCATAAAAAGTCACCATTACAATTTTGAAAAATTAAGAAAACGAGTAAACTCACAGAAAGAAATTTATAAAAACATGCAGCCCTGGGCCAATGTGGCTCAGTTGGTAGGGTGTCACCCGGCATACTGAGAAGCTGCCATGCCCTGCTTGTGGGCTCAATCCCCAGTAGGGGGCATGCAGAAGGCAGCCAATTGATTTTTTGCTCTCACATCAATATTTTCTCTCTCCCTCTCCCTTCCTCTCACACTACAAAAATCAATTAAAAATATTTTAAAAAGCATGCAAATTAATAGTCATGTAACAAGAATTATTTTGGGTTTAGAGTCAAATTCTGTGGTAAACTTAGAACAAGAAAAAAAGTATCACTTTAAGATTCAAATGCAATTGTAAAACTCTTGCAAGAAATGACTCATTTGTCAGAAACTCTCCATTAATACCGTGTTCTTCCCATTTTTTTTTTAATATATTTTACTGATTTTTTACAGAGAGGGAAGGGAGAGAGAGAGAGTTAGAAACATCGATGAGAGAGAAACATCGATCAGCTGCCTCCTGCACATCTCCCACTGGGGATGTGCCCGCAACCCAGGTACATGCCCTTGACCGGAATCGAACCTGGGACCTTTCAGTCCGCAGGCCGACGCTCTATCCACTGAGCCAAACCGGTTTCGGCTTCCCAAACATTTTTAACCTACTTATTTCAAGCAGAGTCAAATATGTTAATCCTACCGGTACACCTTTCTGATTATAATGTAAGTTCAAATGTAAATTGGTTATTTCGCTAAATTTAAATTAGGAAAACACTACAAAACAACCAATTTCTGGGTGTCTTTTTTTTTTTTTTTTTACAGCCTCAGTCTGGTGTGCAATCTGAAACTCTAGCTCTGCAATGACTTTGTGACCTTGAACAAGTGCCCTTCTTTAAGGTAAAAAGGAATACCTCACAGGATTTTAAGAGTATTACACACATCAGTCCTTAGCTTAGGCAACCGCATATATTCACTCTGTCAGCTATTATTATTGCAGCAGCACAAGGTGAAGAACATAAAATTTGGTGAGGGACATAAAGTCAAGGAAATGTGCAGGAGGATGCTAATGGAACCTTTACTATTAGCAAGGACTTCTATATCTGAAGATGTTCTGGATATGATGAGACAGAGTAAATACAAGAAGTTGAAATTAGAAACAGCAAAGAAAATGGATTCCTCTGCCTTTCAGATCCTGGACTTAAAATGTATTTGATCCAATTATTTTAAGAATGGAAAAAAGTCACCTAATTATAGTTCAGAAGAATAAAACCTGCTGGGGATAAGATCCTTTAAGTACACATGGAAGGATTCAGATAAATTTAGAGTTCATAAAATAGAAAGCTTTTTCATAAGTCTTCGTTTCTCATGCTGTAATATCAGGTCAGTGTCTACTATTTATAATGTGCTGATGTTAAAGCTAGAACTCACATATGCTATTCTTTAATCATCACTAAAAATTAAAAGTGGCATAATGGCATTTAATTCTACCGCCTACTGGGCAAAACTGCTCCACTGAGAATATTCTTCTTTTCTAAAAAAAATTTAAAAACTTCAGTTTTCCCATTGTCATGAAACAAAGTAAAAACCAAGTAAAGGCAAAAGGCAACATTTATACAAGAAAAGATAGGCCATCAGGGGATCCAGCACATCAGATGGACGATAACTCTGCTAAAGGGACTCTCCTGGTCAGAGGGCTCCAGGAGTCCTGGGGAAGTTCTGTGACAAAGACGCTATATACAGAACGTCCACTGTCTGAAGCACACGTGAAGGACCTTGTGACCACAATGCAATTATACTCAAGTATGACACGGCGGGAAGGGCTCTGGAACTGAGTTCTGCTAGGCTACCTAAGAGCAGTTTGACATTTCTAATTTAAGGGCAAGAATTCAGTCAATATAAAAATACCACCACTGCCCTGACCGGTTTGGCTCAGTGGATAGAGCGTCGGCCTGCAGACTGAAGAGTCCCAGGTTTGATTCTGGTCAAGGGCATGTATCTTTGTTGCAGGCACATCCCCAGTAGGAGTTGTGCAGGAGGCAGCTGATCGATGTTTCTCTCTCATCGATGTTTCTAACTCTCTCTCTCTCTCTCTCCCTTCCTCTCTCTTAAAAAAAAAAATACCACCACTGTCCCCACACCTCACTTCATGAAAATACTGCTCCAAGTGATGGTCCAAATCTTCCTGTAGCAACTGAGCTCATTCACAGAGGTGATGATAGTATAACGTGAGGTAGTAGCTCAGTGCCTGCCATGTAACAGATGCTCAGAAGTGGTCACCACTGGCCTGTCACGCAGTGTGCACACACGCACATGCTCACTGCAGGCAAAGCACAGCTCTGCCCACTCGGTGTCTGCCTAGCACCCGTGAGATGGAGGTCAGGGTGGGGTCTGGGCAGGGGAGAGGAGGCCTGAGAGTGGGGAAAGGAGATGATAGCCCAGACTGGGGGCTGGGGAACAGTCTCCAAAAGAGGCTGGGAATCATGACAGGTGAGGAGTGGGGAGGCCTGAGGTTAAGGTTAGGGTAAAGGCACAGCCGGTCTCTCTCTACAAGTGACTGAGGCAGGGGCAGGGCTGATATTCTCATGTCCCACCTCACATGTGAAACTGGGTAAGGCCAAAGCAAACCATGTTGAGGATTCCTCGCCCTCCCAACCCGACCTGCCCCCGCCTTACTCTGTCTTCTTTAAGAGGAAAATGACCTGAAAAAGCCATGTAGCAATCAATTACACTCAAAACTTACATTCCAAAGAGAGCTCCCCCAAGATGTGCTGCATGATCAAAAAATTTCCATCCCAGGATCATTCCAGCTGTATCCATGGCAATAATGGCTTTTAGGGCCTGCAAGCCAGCAAAAAAAGAACATAACTGGTACAACTTTGCTTCCTTCAGCACTGACATTTCTAATTTAAGGGCAAGAATTCAGTCAATATAAAAACACCACCACCATCCCCACACCTCACTTCATGAAAATACTCACAGTCCCTGCGGTGAACGTGAACATTGGGAGAAAGATAATGGCGAGCCTCCCGTCTGGGATCTTAGTGCAGACAGCTGCCAGGACCGTCATGATGGCGCCTGACTGCAAATGGACACACTGGTGAACGCTCAGCAGGCCACTGCTTAGTGACCTCAACATCTAAAGCAGAAGTACTTTTCCAGAAAACTAACAAACCACAAGTTTCTAGGTGAGCACAAAGCTTAAAAGTTTCAGTTACTGCCCTGGCCAGGTGGCTTAGTATACCAAAAGGTTGCGGGTTCAAGCAGGGTCAGGGTGAGTGGGAGACAACTAACTGATGTTTCTCTCTCACACTGATGTTTCCGTTCTCTCTCTCTTTCTCTTCCCCCTCCCTCCCACCTCCCCCGCCCCCTAAAAAAAAAATCAATAAAATAGCCTTAGCCGGTTTGGCTCCGTGGATGGAGCATTGGCCTACGGACTGAAGGGTTCCAGGTTCAATTCCAGTCAAGGGCACATGCCTGGGTTGCATGCAGGAGGCAGCCAATCAGTGATTCTCTCATCACTGATGTTTCTATCTCTCTCTCTCCCTCTCCCTTCCTCTCTGAAATCAATAAAAATATATTTTTTAAAAAATAAAACATATCCTCGGGTGAAGATTAAAAAAAAAGCATTCAGTTACTACTGTACGAAATATTGGGCAAAGGGGTTAAAAAATGGGCAAAGAATCTGAACAGACATTTTCCCAAAGACATACAAATGACCAACAGGTACACGAAAAGGTGCTCAACATCACAAATCATCAAAACCAAAATCAGGTATCACCTCACATCTGTTAGAATGCCTTTCATAGAAAGGACACGAAATAACAGGTGTTGGCAAGAATGTGGAGAAAAGGGAACCCTTGTGCACTGCTGATGGGAATGTAAACTGCTGCAGCCAATTTACTTCACTGAGCATAATACTCTCTAGGCCTGTGGTTCTCAACCTTCCTAATGCCGCGACCCTTTAATACAGTTCCTCATGTTGTGGTGACCCCCAACCATAAAATTATTTTCGTTGCTACTTCATAACTGTAATGTTGCTACTGTTATGAATCGTAATGTAAATATCTGATATGCAGGATGTGTTTTCATTGTTACAAATTGAACATAATGAAAGCATAGTGATTAATCACAAAAACAATATGTAATTATATATGTGTTTTCCGATGGTCTTAGGCGACCCCTGTGAAAGGGTCGTTCGACCCCCAAAGGGGTCGCGACCCACAGGTTGAGAACCGCTGCTCTAGGTCCATCCATGTTGCTGTAAATGGCAAGATTTCATTGTTTCTCATGGTTAATACTCCATTGTGTGTGTGTGTATATGCTACATCTTTATTCATTCATCTCCTGATGGCCACCTAGGTTGATTTCCTATCTTGTTGGCTACTCTTGATATGTACTCTATTCCAGTAAGCATATATAAATGACCAATAGTTAAAATTTATAGCCTCAAATTTACAAGGCTTTAGAAATGTATAAATTCTAAATTAGATATAGATTAGTTAACAGTTAATAGAAATAACTGTTTCAATGCTAATTTCCTGGCTTTGATAACTGTGTGGTCCTTCTGTAGTTAACAGTAGGGTGAAGGGCATATAGGAACTCTGTACTAATTTTGCCACTTTTTGTAACTCTAAAATTATTTCAAAATGAAGTTAAAAACTTCTGTAAACTTTTAATTTTATCTCTAAAATTAAAATATTTTAAGTTAGAAATACTTACTGCTCCAAGTGATGGTCCATATCTTCCTGTAGCAACTTTACACACATAACTGACAAAATTGGAAATAACACCTGAGAAATAAGCACATTTCAGTCATTTCAGTGAGGTATCACAATGGTTCCCATTTCTGATCTCCACGCACAGAGACGAACAGTGCGGGGACCCAGCTGGGTCATAGGAGGTGCAGGCATGTCTCACTCCAGGTATTTTACAGGGAAAGAAAAGCCAGACCGACAGCACAACTTTCTGAGTAACAGAGTCATTTACTTGACCTCTCAGTTACCTTTCTCCTCATCTGTATCGTGAAGAAAAGAGACTAATTCCAAACTCACCAACTGTCTGGGAATCCTCTGGGCTGCATTCCAAACACTAAATCAGAACCCTGCAGTGGGACCGGGGAGTCCTATTTACCCAGCTCACCCACTGATTCTGCTGCAGACTTAGATAGATGGTCCTTTACAGATGCCTTTGCCTCCAACATCACCTGAGCTGAGTGTGGCTCATTTATAAAAACAACTTCCTACAGAGCAGGTATTAATGGCACTTAAAAGACTCTTTGACCTACAATACAACTAATGCTTGGGGGAAAACTACACCCTTATCTTACCCAGAGAAACCACTCAGCTTCTAGTTCTGAGGGACTAGATGAACACGAGTATTTGATAATACTAATTAAGTACTCATTCTGGGCCTTGTGGTAGATGCTTCTATTTAATCTTTCTACATATCATTATCCTCGGAGAGGTATATAGTCTTTTCTGTAACATCACACAGCTGGTGGCAGAAAAAGTATCTAAACCTAGGTCTTCCATCTCTAAGCTCACTACAGAATAACTACCAGATATCCTGCTTTAAATGAAGGGATTTAAAAGATGAATTTTTATACTTTATGGCTTTAATTAAGTACATTTTACAAAGAGAGATAAACAAAATTTAACGAATCAATTCAAGTTAGCAACATCAGGAACCTGGAATCCTGCACTACCACTTCCTGGCTGAAATAAGGAAATGATGCTACCTCCTGGACCACAACCAAAGTGGGTCCCTGCTAACACGTACGCTTGCAAGAATAAACTCATTCCTGACAATCTTACAGGACAGCTCTGGAAAAAGCGTCTGGAAGCTGAACACACTGTGGGAAATGCGCTTAAGGTTACTGAATAAAGATTCAGATGACTGCGACAGCCGGGAAGTCTGGGAATTATTTATCTGTAAAATAAAGAGACCAAGCCCAGTCGGAGTAGCTCAGTGGTTGAGCATCAACCTATGAACCAGGAGGTCCCAGTCAGGTCACATGCTTGGGTTGTGGGCTCGATCCCCAGTGTGGGGCATGCAGGAGGCAGCCAATCAATGGTTCTCTCCCATCATTGATGTTTCTCTCTCTCTTTTCCTCTCTGAAATCAATAAAAATATTTTTTAAATAAAATAAACCAAGACCTAGTGACATAAAAAGGACATGTTTAAGTTCAACACGAAACTTTAACTACTGTTTAACTGACTAATTTAAAACTAAACAATAGCTAAATAATTCACAGTAAGAGAAAATCTGCAAAAGTGAAGCAACAGCCCCACCAGTCTGTGGTCGTCTTCTGTGCGTACAACCTGAGACACAAATGCACACTGAGCACTTCCTGTGCATAGAACATGGATCTACTCATTTCCGTTGTCCCTTCTCCAGATGGGTGAGTGAGTGCACTCTGAAAAGCCCAGGAATAAAGCTTGTTACCTGCAGATAAGTACACTGCCATGAACTGCTCCTGGCCCAGGATGTTCACGATGCTGGAGGAGAAGCTCCACAACACATACATATTTGCCGCCATGTGAAACAAGGAGAAATGACTGAATGTGGACAGCAACATTGGAGAACAAAGGACCTCTAGAAGAGAAGAAAAACACAGACTGGTAATCGTGAAACATACCACTAGTAAAAATAGTCTATTTTAGATTTTTTCATTATTATTGTGAAATCAAACATGGGAAACAAAAACAGAGCCAGTTAAAAGATTAAATAAGCGCTAGCCGGTTTGGCTCAGTGGATGGAGCGTCAGCCCAAGGACTGAAGGGTCCCAGGTTTGATTCTGATCACCCCCAGCCCTGGTCAGGGCCGCGTGGGAGGCAACCAATCGATGTGTTTCTCTCACATCAATGTGTTTCTCTTTCTCTCTCTTTCTCTCTCTCTCTCTCTCTCTCTCTCTCTCTCTCTCTCTCTCCTTTCCCCTGACCCCCTCCACTATCTCTAAAAAAGTCAATGGAAAAATATTCTCAGGTGAGGATTAACAAAAAGGTTAAATAAACTGCCCTGGCTGGTGTGATTCAGTTGGTCGAGCATCGTCCCATTCACCAAAAGGTAACTGGTTTGATTCCCAGTCAGGGCACATGCCCAGGGTGCGGGCTTAATCCCTGGTAAGGGGTGTGAAGGAGGCAGCTGATCAATGTTCTGCTCTCATATTGATGTATCTCTTTCTCCCTCTCCCTTCCTCTCTCGGAAAATCAATTAAAATAGGAGAGAAAGAAACATCAATGATAGATTGGCTGCCTCCTGCATGCCCCTACT
This sequence comes from Myotis lucifugus, assembly GCF_000147115.1. NCBI lineage: Eukaryota > Metazoa > Chordata > Mammalia > Chiroptera > Vespertilionidae > Myotis > Myotis lucifugus. Next base: position 10,928,921 of record NW_005871062.1, on the reverse strand, counting down.
GGGGATCGAGTCCACAACCCGGGCCTTGACCTGGAATTGAATCATGACCTGGTTCGTAAGATGATGCTCAACCACTGAGCCACACGGGCTGAGCTAAATCTCTTTTCTACTTATTTTTTTTTTCAAAAGGCTCTGGAGAGCCTTTTTTAAAAAATATATATTTTATTGATTTTTTTACAGAGAGGAAGGGAGAGGGACAGAGAGTTAGAAACATCGATGAGAGAGAAACATCAATCAGCTGCCTCTTGCACACCCCCTACTGGGGATATGCCCGCAACAAAGGTACATGGCCTTGACTGGAATCGAACCTGGGACCCTTCAGTCCGCAGGCCAACGCTCCCTCCACTGAGCCAAACCGGTTAGGTCTTTTCTACTTATTAAGCAACCAGTAACAATTCTCAGTTCAATGAAAGTAACTTGTCATTATGGTGAAAGTTGGTTAGAAGAAAGAATTAGTAAATAACAGTCTTCTCAAAGAGAAGTAAACAATGGTGATTCTCATTCATCACTGATGTTTCTATCTCTCTCTCCCTCTCCTTCCTCTCTGAAATCAATAAAAATATACTTAAAAATGTACAAGAGTAAACTTGTAGTGATCATGAATTTAAGTTACTAAGTAACATTTAGATATCTATTATGTGCAAGGCACATTGTGGGTACCCAGGACATAGCAGTAAGAAAGTGGGGGTCCCTGTTCTTGAAGAGCTTACAGGCTATCCTCTGATTTTCCTTATAACTGTTAATAAGAACTCATCCTTTTTATAACATTCAATTAACATAAAGCATATTTCTTTCATATTACCTCTACCTCAAAATAAAATTACACAAGTCAGACTTACTTGAGGCTGGATTGGATGTGAAATATCTGATCATTCCCCGCTGTAGAGAAGGTACTCTCCATAAACAGAATACAAAGACATTTGCAGCTATGATACCTACAAAATAAATATTTATAACTTAGGATAGTTAAAAATAAAAGCAAAGAAAGTCTGATTAAAAGTCCACCTGAATAAGATTTTCTACCACAATTATATAAAAGTATTACACACTTGGGGAGAAAAAGTGAGCTAAGGATTTTAAGTATCAAAACTGTCACGTGTTGGTAAAGTCAGAGAATTCCTGAAAAATCGCAAATGCTCTAGGAGCTAACTTCTCTCACTCAGATCCATAGTTTACTTCTTCACAACAGTCTATTCTTCTAAATCAATAATTAGATCTATAATTATTGTTTGGTAATGGCCAACCCATAAACAGAAATAATGTACAGACTAGGTCCTTTGGCCAAAGGAGAAAAACTATGTAACATCACTTCTTTTTCTACAGAGAATGGTACGCTCCTTAAACTTAGGGATAGCTTATGAAACATCTATATATTATCTATGTAGATGAAGATCCACATGTTTGAGAAAAATACATTGGCTAAGAGTTCAAGAATAATGTGGAAGATTTATGCAGTTGCTTTTAAAAATGTTTACATTTGGGAGTTGGGTGATTTTCATATTTCTGCAAGAACTGATGTTACCAGAACTACCACTCAACTGAGTTGGTTTATTTAATGACAGAATTAACAATTTAGTCACAAAATTATTAGAGGCTGGATTGGATGTGAAAACTACAAACTTTGCCTGGCTGGGTGGCTCAGTGGTTGAGAATCAACCTATGAACCAGGAAGTCATTCAGGGCACATGCCCAGGTTGCAGGCTTGATCCTTAGTGTGGGGCATGCAAGAGGCAGCCAATCAATAATTCTCTCTTATCATTGATGTGTCTCTCTCTGTCTCCCTCTCCCTTCCTCTATAAAATCAATAAAAATATATTTTTTAAAAAACTACAAACTTTAAAACTACATTAATTTTATGTACCACAGCTCTTTGCACATAGTAGGCACTCATCTAATTGAATGTAAAAAATTGAAACATTTATTCATTCCTCAGTCTCTTTAGGCAACAGGCAACTAACCCTTTCAACATCTACAATCATAATTAGGACTGCTTCCAACATTCTGGTAAGAGCATTTTTTTAGAAGATATTCATTGTTCAGACCCTGCCAGCTGCTACATCTTGGAGTTACCGCTGGCTTCCATATTTGCTAACTCTATAAAGCTCTCAGCTACCGCCTGGCATTCCTAGTCTCTCCAGTGTTTGCTCTCCTACTTGAGAGTTAGGTACAGAAGGAAACTTCCACTTTCATAGATTCTAAGATGTTTTCCATTTAATATCTGAAATCAGGATGCATCTTACAATTGGTGGAATGTCATAGGTGAACTGGAAGCATTTTTCCTTTCTCCAAAGTAAATTAAATGGTGTTTACTGGTATTGCATCTAACTGACTTGATTCCATCAATTTTATCAGATTCTTATTAGTGGGGACTGTGACAGCTGTTATACCATCTTTGGTAACTAACTGGAACTCTTTCAAAGATGGTGAGAGGGACAGTATTTATGAAAGGATAAGAAAAAGGACTCATAGCAAGGTAAGTATGAACACTGTGTATGTGCGTCTCCTAATGAGGCGCCTGGAACTCTAGGCAAGGCGGGTGAGCAGAAGGGCAGACCCTCCTCAGATGGGAGGAAAGACCTCAGGGGGCTAGCCTAAAGGAAGTGAGCAGTGATTACTGTGGTACCTGGGGTTCTTTAGTTTCTTTGGGGTGAGGTAAATACCTTGCCTTCCCAGAGAACTCTCTTAGGTCTAGGTTGTTGAACACAGTGACTAGGATATCTCAGGGTAAAGAAGACCAAGAACAGTTTTGCCTAGGTTTCCACGATCAGAAAGATGAAATCAGAGCTTTGTAGTTGCTCCAATTGTGATTCAATGCAAAGAGAGCAAGATAGGGCCCCTGAACCTGGCTGCCAAGGTGAAAATGGCCACAACTATTCTGCCTACTCTGCCAGTTCCACAAGCTCCTTCAGGTTCCTTCCAGACACCAGTGACAGCACACACGTCTGGAAATCACAAGCACCACAACACTGTAGGGAAGTAGAGAGCATCTCTGGCTGTAGAGACTACAACTGGGGAAAAGACTTGAAAAAGGGAAAAATAACCACATATATCAAGGTCACCAGTAGTCAAAGAATTAACATTGCCAAGTTTTCAACCCAAATACAAGAAACCTTTCTGGTAAATTATGACAGAACTGGAGGCCTGGTCCATGGCATTCGTGCACTGAGGGGGGGGGGGGGGGGGTGTCATCCCTCAGCTTGGCCTGCATCCTTTCACAGTCCTAGAGTCCTCAAGGGATGTCCGACTGATGGCTTAGGCCCGCTCCCTGCCTATGCCGCAGTTGGACATCCTTAGTGCTGCCGCAGAGGCAGGCCGCTACGCTTGCCAGCCTGGCTTGTGGCTGAGCGGCATTCCCCCTGTGAGAGCACACTGACCACCAGGGGGCAGCTCCTGCATTGAGCGTCTGCCCCTTGGTGGTCAGTGCATGTCATAGCGACCGGTCATTCCGCAGTTTGGTCGATTTGCATATTACCCTTTTATTATATAGGATATGGCCCTGGAACACACTGTAGTCCAAACCCCTCACACTTCATAGACCAGGGGTCTATGGTTAGACATCCCACCAGTAAACTACCTAACAAACATACCCAAATCATGTATATAAACCATATTATTCATTATAAACACACTAACAGATTAAAAAGAAATGAGAAAAGTAGCAGGTATTGTCTTCCTTGCATATCCCATTTTGAAGGCCAATTATAGCTGAGAAAACTGTGGCTCTAAGAGGTACAAGCTTTCAGAGAGCCAAATTTAGTGGCCAAGCCAGAATTTCTAATCCAGAGCTCTTTCTAGTAGAGACATGGGTAGCCAAGAGGATTTCGTCTGACCTTGGTCACTCTAAAACTTTGGACACCAGACAAAGGTCTCCTTACCAGGGAAAAAGCATAGGCTGTTCCCAGCAGCAGCTGAACAGAAAAAGGTGTGGTAATCCCTGGCTTATGAAGCAGCGCAAAGGTATGGGTGAAGGAGTCCAGTAGTACTGACTCTGTGCTAATTACACTATAACCTGGGCAAGAGGTCTAACCTCTCAGCCTCAGTTTCCTCTTTTATAAAATGGGGGTAATAAAATCTACCTTAAAGAATTGAGTGAGTGATAAACTGATGAACAACGACTGATCCAGAGACGGAGAGGCATTGATTAGACTGTCGGGCCTTTGGAGGGAAGGTAGGGGAGGGTGGGGGTAAGGGGGAAAGATCAACCAAAGGACTTACATGCAAGCATATAGGTCTAACCAATGGACCACGGACATCGGGGGGGTGAGGGCATGAGCCGG